>NC_087371.1:32082427-32682427 GCF_031761385.1 Necator americanus | reverse complement strand
GAGAAAAAGGGAAAATGGACAATTTCGAACAAAATGAATCAAGAGCTACTCAACTAACCTCTAACCTTTATAAAAATAAAACTTGTAACCTTTATAAAAATAAGGAAAAATAAGCTGAAAAAGATGAGAAAAAGAGGCAGTGAAGGGGATTCCATAATCATTTTCAATTTTTCTTTAATTTTCCCTAATTTTTTTATTCTTTGATTTTATTTTCTTAGCAATCATCATCAATTTTCATCATAAATGAGAAGTCCATTTGAAAAGTGAAGAGAAAGCTATGAGCCCAAAACAATATGTTTGGTACATCCCAGTAGTCCAGAATCGACTGCTCATCGTCATTTCGGGGTGCTTGGTCGCTGTCGAATTGCTACTAGTCATTAGCTCGGAACGTAAATGGGAGTTGGTGGACGAGAATGTTACGCCCCGGTCGCTTCGTTTTTTTTTTCTTAGCTAAGAAAACAAGCAGGAATGTCATGGAAGTGAAAAATTATATTTTTGAAACAGCGACAAAATGTGGTGGTGATGACGACAGCGCCAGCAGTAGCAGCAGCAGCTGCAGGCATGGCCAGACGTAGGCGGAGCGATGGGACGAAAAGTAGGTTTTCCTGGAGAGGTGAATGGTTGTTGAATAGGTGCACACACACACAAACATATATGGACACACACATGCACAGACACACACAGACATACATAGATGGACGAGGCAATTCTCATACGAAAATACGATGTCTTCCAGACGTTATGTTAGTCCACCCACTTCCTTCTATCTATGGTCCTCCCCACACCCCTCCACCGCTCTCTCTTCCGATAATCGATGCGAAAGTGGATGGGTGGGATGCAAGAGGAGAAGCGCTCCCTCTCTCCCTCCTTCCCTCTCTCTCTCGCCTCCACTTCTTTACGACCACTGGATATGATCATTTTCGGTCGGATATAAGCGTTTTAAAGTAAGTTAGCGACAATAAAGACATTATTTACAGACGAATGACGTCACCAGTTCTAGAAATTACTCCTTAGCTGCAGTACTTTAGCTACGATATGCTCTCAATCCTATCTTAGCTTTTATGTCTCTTACTCATAAAGTAAAAAAATCCATCAATGAACTGAACCAAGTTTACTATATAGTACCCAGGCTACAAATACTTTTTTTTTCAAATCAGAGAGAGAGAATCAGATCCAAAAAACCGAGAGAAAAAAGATTCAAATCATGGCAATTCCTGAAGAAATAGCAAAAATAAGAAGAAAAAACCTTGTAATGCAACGTTTTGTGTTTTAAAAAAAAAGCAAAAATATTGTCGCTTAGAAAAAGGATAAGCCGAAAAAATTAAAGTCAAGGATATCCGATAGAGTCGAAAATAGAAAAATTTAATTACGAAAAAAACAAATTTATTCGGGAAATAACAAAAATAACTATTAGAAATGAACGAAAAGCGGGGTAATCAATTTCTGGTGCATCTGGAAGAGGACTGGAAGATTGATTGAAGGATTGGCGGTGTTTGAGCTACCGGTAGGTCATGGGGCCATTAACTCCGCAAGAATGCTAACGAATTTGGATGAAGCTAAAGGTAATGAATGAGAACTTGACGGAAAATAAAAAGTAAAAACAGATAAATAAATAAAAACAAAAAAATTGCTCGAGTGTAGAAATAGTGCAAGCAAACAAAATAAATGATAAAAATAGATCATAGAATAAAAATAATTCAATATAATAGAATGGAAATGTCATGATAGGCATGCGAGTTGACCCTGGATATGCGAGATCATACGTACATACTAAAACACAACGGGAAAAAGAAGAAAAAAGATTCAACTCAATTTAATCCAGGAATCTAGTTTTTTTTTTTAAAAAAATATTTTCTTTTTTTTTTTTTTTCCCCTTCTTTATATACCCCTCTTTATTTCCGCGGTCCGGCTTTTTCCCCAAAAAGAAAAAGAAGAAAAAAGATTCAATCCATAGCAATTTTTGAAGAAATATCAAAAATAAGAAGAAAAAATTTCGTAATGCAAGGTTCTGTTTTCGTAAAAGAAAACAACAACAACATTCTCGCCTTAAAAAAAGCTACGTTCAGCTAGTTTTCATAAAATAAAGCCAGTATGAAAAGTTAAAAAAAAACGAAAAAAAAACTGTTCATGGAATTTTTTTGACGACTATAACTCAGCAACCATGGAATGATGATAGATAAAAGAGAACTTATAGTAAGGAAACTAAGAACTAGAGAAGTTTAGATGTGGTAAGAGGAAGAGAAAAGAGTACACGTAGATAGTGAAGTAATAGGAAAAAAATCACAGCAATTTTTACTTGGAGGATATAGAGCAGAAAATAAAAAAAAAGAACTCAGAAAATCACAAAAACACACACAACAATAAAAAAATTTAAATAAAAGAGAGCAACGAAGAGAACTAGAAGGAAAAAAGATAGTAAGAAGTAAAGAGAAAGAAGATGTGACCAGAGGGGAGATCTCTGAAAGGCGTTTGGAAGTTTTCCTACGTAATAAGTTCCATTTGAAAATACAGGAATAAGAAAAAAGAAAAAAGAAAAAAGAATAAGAAAGAGAGGAGATAAAGAGTTGAAGTCTCCCTATTTAATAAGCTCCATTCGAAATTTCAAAAATAAAAATATGCAACGCTCACACGGTAGAGAAAGGAGAAGGAGAGAGAGAGAAAAAAGGAAAATAGTGCGAGTGAGCTGTTAGAAAGAAGAAAATGTGGAAAAAAATCTAAAACACGGCACAAAACACAATAAAATAAATTACAAATAAACAAATTATATTGTTTCACCATTAGTAGAGTGTGTCAAAACTGATATTATGATTACTAGAAAAAACCAATCGAAAAATTTCGATTGATTTTGACACAGCATTTTCACTTTTTGTTATTTTTTTCACACTTTTACTATATGTGAGTTAATAAATAACTAAGTGCGGGAATGAAAGGAACATTAAGGGATTAAGCAGCGAGTTTAAGGGATTTATTTAATAAATCATATCATAATAATATAGTCATTAGATAAATTAAGAATTTTGAGTTATTGGATAAACGATGATCCTTCTATTTATTTTTCAGAACTTACGTAACTCCAGAATTTGCAGATTTTTGATCTATTCTATTGAAATCTCATTTGAAAGTTCATAGTTTGACGTTTGCCACGATGAAACACGTGCTGATGAAATTTATGCAAACATAATTACGGCGCAACTTGAGGTTTTTAACGCCCGGATTTCCAGAGCTGCTGAATCCTCGAATTTCTCCATAGTATATATAGTCAAACTAAAAATATAGAATAGAAAGTAGTACAACAAAAATAACACCCACACACATATATTGAAGCGTAAAAAAAACTTCGTTAGTGTTAAATTCGACACTAATTCCTGGCGTACATATTGTCCCGGCCACCACCGAGGCTAATCTGCTCATCACATACAATCAATAGATCATGTAGCACCACCGGTGGGCCTTTTTTTCGATTTTTGTATAGTAACTTACATGTAAACCAAGTGAAAGTACATAAAGATTAAAAAAAACAGCGATGCAGAATGATTCTTCAAGGATTCTTCTTACGGTGAAAAAAAAATCCTATATTTCGGAAATAAAAATAAATAGAAGTCAGTTAGTTTTGAGAATCTGTCGAAAAAGTCATTAGTATTTTTTCAAATAAAGTGGTGCCCAGGAGGTCCAACCGTTCCAACCTTTCCATGGAAAGTTTCACGCGAAAAAGACGTTTTATGGTCAGCTGAAACAGAAAAGAGCTTTTTCAGCAAAAAAACAAATAGTTACACAGGTGTAGTGATGGCAAAATCAAACGGAATATACTATAAATTAACCTGTAATTATAAACTACCCTTTTATAATATATCTAAAATGATAATAAAATAAATAAAATAAATAAAAATGAAATAATAATAATAAGAATAATATATAATACTTAGGGGCGCATCCCAAGCGGACTGATTAACGCTAGACACTTTATCTTTATCTTTAATATATAATAATATAAACATATATAATATAATAATTACTCTTCCACTTTACTCCTCTGATTCGACTTCCTATTCATCGTTTTCTTGTTTCCAAACTCGAAAACTTGACTCATGGGGAATTTTTGCCACGTGAGGACCATAAGAGCTAATGTTTTCTTTTAGTTCCTAGCCCAAAATCGTTACTCCTGAAATGCTCTGAGGCCAGGCTTCCTCTCAACAGAAATTCTGATTCTTCATATTGTATCGGAGCTTCCGTCGTCTTCCAGTCGTGCAGCACCCTCCAAATATGTAGCTGCGTTGCTGATAATAAAACACTTGTAGACGCACTTATCCAGCAATTTTGCTTTGTTCAGGATCTTGTAAATCATCCGGCATTTATTCTTGGCAACTTCAATCGGTGTGTAAATTAGGTGGAATCACCAGCATTTAACTCATAGTCATCGCATTTGTTAGATTTCTTTTCCACTGTTGAGTTCGTGCAAAATGTAAATCTGCTCACCCAAGCAGATAGAATTCTCGATATTATACATACACCTAGCTCCTATACTCTTGGCATCAAACTTCTCCCGAAGATAGCCTCAACCGACCACCCAATTTCTTCTTTGAAACACCTGAAATTAGGTCAGCTCCAGGAATTCCTATGTCCACACTGACTATTCTTCTTTGGACAAATATTTTTCCCATGTTGACTGGTTTACTTTATTTGATCAATGCTCTTCACATTCGGGAAATTTATTTCAGATTCTGTAATACGTTCATCATAACAGCGAAAAGTGCAACCATGAATCGTAAGGAAGAATGCGTCGCTGTGACCAACAAGTTGGCGCTGTATCAAGACCTATGCGGATTTTGACGTATGGGGTCAGATGCAAGGGGGATCGTTATTAGTTTCTATTAGCGGCACAACCCAAACAACTGGTGTTTCACTAACATCGCGGCTTCAAGGCATCACACCACGAATCTGAGGTGGTACGAATTTCAGGTGGAGTATTCTTTAACGAGATCGTAGGTTACGGAGAGAATGGTGATTCCGTCCATTTCTTGCTAACTGTCGTTAAAAAAAACGGCCCGGAAGATACGGCTTCGAACGTCCCGGCGCGCTATTTGCTACAACGAGTTCGATTGGAGCGCATCAGTCTTGTGCACGCGCCGCATCTTCAGGAATGTTTTTACCGGAAATTAGGAAGAAATGGACGGAATCACCCCTCTCTCTATAATCTACTATCCCGTATAAGAATACTCCACCTAAAATCCGTACCACATCACATTCATGGGGTGATGCCTTTAATGGCTGTCAAGATGAGCGCTATTGTAGTTTACTTCTTTGATGTTGTCTTTGAGCAATCTCTTTGCTAATTCATATTTTGTGGTGTGACCAGGCGTTTTAGGGGATAGATTACATGTGTCTTTGATATTCCAGTCTCTGAAGAAGGCGTTGACGCTGAAACGTTAGCCAGAATAAAGATCAGTAACAATCCTGGTTCTGCTCAAACAAAGTACTACACGATCTAACTCTACAATGCCAAGATTCAAAGAAGATCGAAGTTGAGAGTTAGATTTACAAGCGTTTGCCAACATTTATTCCTTTTCGTCGCCCTAACTCTTTTCCTTGAATCTTCCACAACAACTGGTGGCTTCAATCTTTTAGGGGGAACTTCTTCTCGAGGATTTAGACTACCTTTCACATAATCCACTACACAATAAAACTGACTGAAAGATCTCTTACCATACATTGGACGTGTGACAGTCAAATTCGAGAACAAATAGCCAAATTCACTCGTGAAAGTGGATTTTCCAGGAAGAAGGACCCCTGTCCCTTTTCTTGTGTCTTATCCACACAACAGATCTATTCAAATGTGCTCAGAACTTCTTCGCATGTGGAGAATGTGCGCCCAAATGTGCGCCGATGATATTAATTTTTATGAGATCTATAATGTTAAAAAAAAACACTCCGAATGCACTGCACTGCAGACGTCACTAGCGAAAATGTCAGATTAGGCTTCCAAATGGCATCTGCTTACTAACAACGACAAACCTCTGGTTATACACGCAAGGAATACGAGGTATATGTGGCTGAGTATAGTATGAATGGAATGACTCTTCAAACTTGTAAATTTGTAAGAGACTTAGGGATTTTTGTCGATGATAATCTCAACTTCTCAAAACATTTTGGTCATATTGTAAGAAAGAGAAAACTTTTCCCATTTCTGGGCTATTCCGGATTGCCCACACAACTAATCCAACTATTCTTTCTCGTCTATACGTTCGTCTTACCTCAGCTGAAATACGGCTTTCAACTTCGAAGCCTTTTAAAGAAGAAGCACATAGCATGGCTGGGAAAAGTGCAGGAGACCCTTATCCGTATGTTAGCCACAAGAATCCTACCGTATCTAATGGTGACCAGTTACAGTGATCGTCTCAAAAAAAATTATGTATGAGCAATTTGAAGAGCAGATATACATACACGTCGAGTTAGTCTTTCGTTTTTTTTTGTCGTTTCGAGACCTTAGAAAAAAAAAACCAGGTTAGAACCCTGTTGGCATATTGGCACTTCAGATCCACTAGTAAAAAAATCGGTGGTCCCAATCTACAATGCACAAAAAATCGACATATGCCAGTGTTTGAGTATTGACGTCTGGCTGGAAACTTCTAGTAGTATTGAGTACTCTCTAACTTACATGTTATGGGATCGTGTTCCTTTTGTTCCCATGAACGATACCTCTTAGTTTTCTTCTCCATCTCTCCATTTCTCTGTTTCTTGCGCCGTTTTCCCCTCACTTATCTTTTTCAACTAACTGCGTAGCCACTACACTTCTTTGGGACCCTTCAAGCCTACTTCTCCTACTTCGTTCAGTGGCGTTTACTCACTAACGAGGATACTAAAATCTTATATGCTTATATATTTTCAAACTTCTTCCGCTCTATCATCTCCCGGGGCAGGTGTGGTGTAGCGGTTAGAGGTTCCGCTTCCTGCACAATCGAACGGAGGTTCGAATCCGCCCTAGTGCTCACCAAGCCTTTCATCCCTCCGGGGTCGATAAATTGGTACCAGACTTGTCTGGGAGCATAAAAACACTGACTTGACCCGTCGTCTAGCCCCTCTCAAGTCATTGTATAGGTCAGGTACACGCTCGTAAACCTCAAACGATTCTGAATTGAAGTGAACGTGGGGGCGCATCTCAAGCGGATTGATCAACGCCAGAAACTTTATTCTTTATCCTTATCTATCATCTCCCATCTCTACTATTTCAGTATGAACTTCCTCCTGAACTTCCTTCCTCCTGCTGAACTACCATATATCTATATTGGAGCGATTAATAGTTCCAGGACCACGAAAGTTGTTGAACCCTCCTGCTTAAAGGCATCACCCCACGAATCTGGGGTGGTGCGGGTTTCAGGTGGGTTATGCCTACACTTAGTCGTAGACTATGGAGAGGAGAGCGATTCCGTCCATTACTTCCTAATTGCCGTAAAAAAACGACCCGGAAGATGCTCCACGTGCACGACTGGCGCGCTCCAATCGAACTCGTCGTAGAAAATAGCGCACCGGAGCGCTCGAAGCCGTAACCTCCGAGCCGTTTTTTACGGCAGTTACGAAGAAATGGACGGAATCATCATCCCCTCCATAATCTACGACCAAGTATAGGCATAGCCCACCTGAAACCCGCACCACCCAAATTCGTGAGGTGATGCCTTTAATGTCCCCCGGTAGATTCGCCCAAGGTCCCAATGTGCACCTAAATTGGTCGTTCAAGCCCTGGTAGGTAGATCGATTTTTCATTTGAAGCGTCTTAATAAGGTAAACAGATGTCATGAGAGGACCCACCTTTTGTAGGAATAAAGCGACATGCTATACAGGTTTGTCCGCCACAAAGGATTAGGATAGGACTGTGTCGGGTTTCAACGTTAATAAGTTGATCCTGGATCTCTCTTCTGTTCTTCTTTCTCCTACTCAGACAGAATGTGTTCTACTTCTCCTTTCTTTTTTTACTTGGTGGATCATATGAATAAATAAAAAAATAACCTTAGCAACAATTTTGACGTCTTATTTCTAAGCTCGTCGGTTAACATTTAACAATAGGTTTGATTTATAATCTTTATTATACCAAATTTAAAAATGAGGCACGAAAAACGTGGAAAACGGTTTTAAAATCCGTCGAACAATTTTCGAATTGAACTTAGTAATAGTTGTTGTATGAAGTTTGTCCCTCCAGGATTCATCCAATATAGATGCTGTTGATACTCAATATTCACATTAAGAATACGGAGTTTTTATTTTTTCGTGTAAATCCAGTTGGGGTTGATCTTGATGGTTGTCCTTCTGGTAGGTTTTTTGACTGTCTTTCTTGTTTGAGAGTTTTGGAAATAGGTGCTGCTGGTGGTGGTGGTGGTGGTGGTGGTTTAGTAATTTCTTGTGGTATAGTACCTGCGATGTCACGTGAAAATGTTTTAGGCGGCGGTTCACGTGGTGTCACACTGAATGGGTAGTTAGACGGATTAGGACTAGTGGCAGGAATTGGAACGTTTGGTATTGCTGGCGGTTTTTCCTCTATTCCTGTATTTCCTTTGATTTCATTGACATCATCTTCATTCAATTTCACATTATTTGTTATCGTTTTCGGTCTGTTCGTGGATGTAGATTTATGATTTTCCGGCAATTCCTTGTCGATTTTACTCATTTGGCTTTGCGTTAAATTCAATGTACTTTGAGCGTTTGATTCGGCAACACGACAAGTACGAAGAATTTCGGATTTTTCTCTTCCTCTTCTTTGTGATGATACTGGTTGCATTTTAGAATATTGCCGTTCATCCTCCATATAAATTCTCTGACGTTTTTGTAAATCCTCCTGCTTTACTTTAAAGTATAACAGCATACATATGACTAGTAGAACTACGAGTATCATATTGGCCATAACCAGAGAGACCACCAAAACAGCGAATAGAGTGCTAAAAGGAAATTATTTTCAAAAATTACTTTCAATAGACTAAGAAAAAATAGTATTTAAAGGCAGCATATCACAAATCTGACGTGATATGGATTTCCGAGGGCGAAGGTCTATACAGGGACGATCTCGGTCATCTCTTCCTGCATCACTGTGAACAGGCGGCTCCGGAATGCTGTCTCTTACGACGTCCTCTATTGCAACGTGCCACCATTGCGCCCCGCCCCCGCCTGCGATTCGTTGAAAATCCGTTTGGACACCCCGATAGGCAATGTGCCCGATTGCCTGTCGGGGCACCCAGACGGAATTCGATAAATCGCAGGCGGGGGCGGTGCACCCAAACGAAATGAATTGCCTGTCGGGGCGTCCAAACGAGTTCTCGACGAATCGCAGGCGGGGGCGGTGCACAATGGTGGTACACTGCAATAGAGGACGTAAACACAGTGTACCACGGACGGTGGTACACTGCAATAGAGGACGTAAGAAACCGAATTCCGAAGTCCTCTGTTTACAGTGATGCAGGGAGGGATGAGCGAGATCCCAAACACTTATGCAATCCATACTCCTGTATAGACTTTCGCCCTCGGAAATCGATACCACATCAGATTCGTGATACCTAAGTCTCTAAGTGAGTAGCCTTTCAAATAAGCTCATTTAAAGGCATCGCCCCCCGAATCTGAGGTGGTGCAGATTTCAGGTGGAGTATTCGTATACAGGATGGGAGACTACGGAGAGGGAGGTGATTTCGTCCATTTCTTCCTAATTGCCGTAAAAAACGGCCCGGAAGATACGGCTTCATTCGTTTTGGCGCACCATTTTGTACAAGAGGTTCGATTGGAGCGCGCCAGTCTTGTGCGGCGCCGCATCTTCCGGGCCGTTTTTTACGGCAATTAGCAAGAAATGGAAGGAATCACCTCCCTCTCCATAGTCTCCCATCCCGTATACGAATACTCCACCTGAAATCTGCACCAACTCAGATTCGTGGGGTGATGCCTTTAACAGAAACAACTTGCTGTAACGTGAATAAACTTAAAACTAATTACAAGTTCAGTGTCTTTGCGTGCGTGAAGTAATGTCGACCACCTCTACGACTTATTATCAAAGCGTAAAATTTTTGTAGGACTTTTCTAAGCCAATAAAATCTTTTTTTTTGTAGTAGCCTATCTGCCAGCGTAGCGTTATCCACGCGGGCGAGTATAATATTTTTTTTGTTTTATGGCACACCTGCAGGTGTTTTCAATAAATAAATAAATAAATAAATAAATAAATAAATAAATAAATAGATAAGATTACGTTTTCCAATCTTTCCAACTACAACAACAACAATGTCACTGTAGTTGGCTGTTGTCAAGTAACCTAAACACTGCTAAGTGATGCCATAAATGGTTTCATATCAGCGTAATGAATAAGCGTAGCGATGAACTATAAACTCAGTTTAATACTATAGAAATAAAATTCAGAGCACTACAGCCCAATAGTATGATACTCGTTACATTGCTGGGAAATGGTGTTTTTTTTTTTTAAATGAATCTTCGCTATGCGACAGCTGTGTTGATGGTTTGCTACTCATATAGGACGTACGTTCAGATAACTGTTCCGAATCAGAATCTATACTCCTCAAAATTTTCTTTTAGAAAGGAAAATTCTCATGGAATATGACGCTACAAATGTACCTTTTTGATAAATTCGAGTGTTTAATCGAATTTTTAGAGATTTTAGTTATTAAACTAAACGTCCAACTTGTTGGATAAATTACAGAAAACCTTACTATTTGGAACCACATTCCAGCGGGCGGAAACAAATTTTTGTCACTATTTAACAATTTCTTTCTAAGACCTCATCCATAAGATTGAAATTTGGTAGAAATTACCTGGGTGGAACACCAAACTCTCCTTTTTTCTGTGCTTCCTTTCCGTCGGAGGATGCTTTCTCTACCTTAGAGGGGTCGGAAACATCTTTTGAGTGTACCACTGAAACCATAAGGAATAATTATACATCTGAAAATATTTCAGATTTTCTTCACATTCTCTTCGTACAAGTAATTTGAGAGGGAAATTTATGAAAGGCTAAATGCAGCTGCAAAACTTGACCGTGGTTAATTTGCTTAGCGTAGAGCGCAGCAGAGTCTTTTCACTGTTAGAATAGTGTTAAATTCGTTCTGCAAGCCTGCTTATCCATGATTCTGTTCGCTTCCGTTCAAATCTTAGCACAGAAGCCGCGCTGTCGTGCAGCGACAACTGTCGCCTGCAGCTTCGACTGCCAGAATGACTGAAGATACTACGAGCTACGGTAGTGTCTGTTAAGGTTAAAATGCACGTGGATTTTGGATGCGTTGAACAAAAAAAAGTAAATTCGCTATATCTTGTACGATAAATGGCTACTCTGATAGTTCAGTCAGTGTTCCAGTGTTTATATTTATGTTTTCTTGTTATGCCAACGAGGTTTAGGTGAAACTTTTTTATTGGCCTGACGTTTCGACAAACTCGTCTTTTTCAAAGGCCCGAAAATGGTTCGAGGTCTTTGATACCATGCATAACCCATCAAACTCCTCCTCTCTCCTCGACAACCCTCGATATTGTTCCAAGTACACCACGCAAGACCTTAAAAGGAAAACAACTGACCAGTTTCACCGACTAGCGGGGTTGGTAAGCCACCGCGTTCTTAAAAATTGTCACCAAGGCGAAAATTGAGAAAAAAAATTCGCCTTGGTGACAATCTTTAAGAACGCGGTGGTTTACCAACCCCGCTAGTCGGTGAAACTTGCCTTTGAAAAAGACGAGTTTGTCGAAACGTCAGGCCAATAAAAAAAAATTTAAAAAAATTTTAAAAATAAAAAAGTTCCACCTAAACCTCGTTGGCATAACAAGAAAACATAAATACACTATCAAATGCCGAGGTTTCAAGAAGAGAGGACTTGGAGATTGTTGGACAGCATACCAGCGTTTATAGTCAAACTCACCCCTCAATTTTTCTGCTTCCTTTTCTTTCTTTTTCGAATTTTTCTCCTTTTTCTTTGCTGATCGTTTGGGACGTCCTAAAGCAATTCTTTTTGGTGGGATCTCACATTCTTCGTATTTTCATTCAATCGTTTATTTATAAACTGTCGTCGTCCAAATTATGTCTATGTGTGTGTTTGAAAAAAAGGGACAAAATAGTAAACTAACGATCATTTGATGCCGATGTTCTGGTAATATTCTGAAATACCGACTTCAAACATTTCACCATTTCTCGATTTGTGGCGACATCCAGGGCCTTCTACAGGAAGCCAAATCATTGTTAAAATTGTTCTCGAATAGGGTGTGGCCTTACCGTCACCCAGTTGTCATCTGTTAGAAGGGACCGGTCCCGTCGGCATATCATTGAATGTTCGTTATTGTAGCACAAACGCTCCTTAAAAGACACAGATCTCTTCAAAAGTCGTCAAAAGGCTAAAGCATCGTATTGTTATACCACATTATGTAAATATGGAGAACCATATTTACATATCATCGAAGAAAAAACTAGTAACTAATTTTTCGTATGTGTCAAAACGGTAGTAGAAACGAGCTTATTGTTGCTACCTTCATGTTGACTAGAGTGTTTTTCATTAAACAATTGTAAAAATAATATCCTGTCATAGATGCTTCTTTTGTCATCGTTGTCCTAACTGGTTGTGACTACAGTTCGGTCAAAAACCCCTCTAAATCTCCATCTAATATGTTTAATTTAATTTAATATATTAATAAATCGTTTGAGCTTCGCGAACGTGCAACTGGCCTATACAATGACTTGCGGGGGGCTATCCGACGGGTCAATTCAGTGTTTTTATCCTCACGGACAAGTCTGGTACCAATTTATCGACCCCGGAGGGATGAGAAGCTTGGTGAGCACCAGAGTGGTGCGTGTCCTTAAAGTCATCACCCCACGAATCGGAGGTGGTACGGATTTCAAGTGGAGTATTCGTATACGGGATCGTAGTGGAGAGGTGGGTGACTCTGTCCATTTCTTGCTAATTGGCGTAAAAAACGGCCCGAAGATACGGCCTCAAGCGTTCCGGCGCGCTATTTTCTACAATGAATTCGATTGGAGCACGCCAGCCTTGTGCACGTGCCGCACCTTCCGGGCCGTTTTTACGGCAATTAGGAACAAATGGACGGAATCACTCCCCTCTCCATAATCTGCTATCCCGTATACGAATATTCCACCTGAAATCCGTACCACTTCAGATTCGTGGGGTGATGCCTTTAGATACCCGCAGCCTCCGCGACAACCTATCCTTAGGGGAAACTACTGGAAACGCGATCTTTAATTGCGCTGCGTAGCAGTTTATAGTATCAGCAGAGTATCGCGCTGCGTTCGCCTTATGCCCCGCCCATCACATCGTCCATCTTCGGCCCTCATCGTCTAATTAGGTGTGAAACAAGCCTCGTAGGAGCACGCTATCTCTGGTATTGCTTCAGTACGGAGTATCGATCACTTACGTATAGAGATACATCGAACACACACGCACACAAGGCCCCAGAAATAGAAAATAATAGTGTTTTGTTTGTGTAAAACAAACAAATCGAAACGTTTACAAACTACTGCGTTATCGTTATCTTGCGTTATTGTATTTTACGTGCGTTAAACTTTGAGTACAAATATATATCTATATCTTCTATGTAGTTCTTTCAATCACAAATCTACGTCTTCCTACGAACAGATCATCGTTTTTACACCTTTTAACTTTTATTTTGAAGCGTAGTCAGCTTCATTTATGTTTTCTGATGTTGTTTTGTTCTTGCACAAATGTTCGTTGCTCTCTCTTCCGGGCCATTTTTCACGGCAATTAGGAAAAAATGGACGGAAACGATTCGTGGGGTGATTTCTTTAAAATTCCTAGAAGCCAGTTCTATCACGCTATTGCAATCCAAACACGGCACATGACCTCAGTGACGTGGTCATGGATGGGCGTGGTTTAGTGATCACAGCTAGCCTAAGATATGCCTGCTCTGGCCTATCGTCTGCCTCTACAGGCACTTATTCGGCTGCGGGTACCTAACGCTCCCCCCCCCCCCCCTTATCCTTTATATTAATAGATTTTCATACTACTTTGTCTCTTCTTTTGTATACAAATGATATTGCTCTGATCTTAGGGTTGCCTTTTTTGTGTTGTGTCTGCTTGGTATAATCTTGCATACTCGATGTAATATAGCTTAAGCTATATGTAGTGTTACCGGATTACTGTCCCTGATTTTGGATTTTTATACGTTTGTACTAACACCGCTATCATCTCAGCGATAACACCCATGTAGATCACTGCTTTAGACCAGCCCACAACCGATACCTACCGAAAATGAAGTCGCTATGTTTGTCCCAAAGATCGCGAGGACTTGGACAAACTTAACCACAAAAAAAGAGTGGAGATAAAAGCAACGGGATCCGATATTCGTTGATTCGAGCAATTTTCATAACAAAGTTCGCAGTTATACTAGCTATAGGGGTACAAAGCTATAACCAACCTGGTAGTTCACGCTGATTTCTTGGACATTTGTATAGCCATACTGTATCAATGGCTGTCTGCAACGCACCAAGTAGTCACAAGTACAATTAAAATGAATGTAGACGATACGTTGAATGTTTTCTCCGTCGTCATGCTCCTGAAAAAAAAGAACATTTCATTTCTCGTTCGCAATGCAATGGATATAAGCAGTTCTGATCCATTTACCTCTCCTTGCAAAATCCACTTTATTGACCATGGGGGCCACTGGATTGCGCGATGACAGTGGAGTGCAGATACGCAAAAGCTAGTTATGACAATCCAGCCGAGCATGACGACCTCATATGAAACGATGAAACACCCCCGCACTCGATGTTGACAACACTTTCCTTATTCCTATCATTTGCTTGATAGTATGTTTCTTTCTTTCTTGTTTGTTTCTAAGTAAGGGCCAAATGGGGTCATTCTTCAAAGGCATCAACCCCACGAATCGGAGGTGGTGCAGATTTCAGGTGGAGTATTCTTATAAGGGATAGTAGATTATGGAGAGGAGGGTGATTCCGTCCATTTCTTCCTAATTGCCGTAAGAAAAAAGGCCCAGAAGATGCGGCGCCGCACAAGACTGGCGCGCTCCAGTCGAACTCCTTGTGGAAAATAGTGCGCCAGGACGTCCGAAGCCGCATCATCCGGGTCGTTTTTTACTTACGGCAATTAGGAAGAAATGGACGGAACCACCCCCTCTCCATAATCTACTATCCCGTATACGAGTACTCCACCTCAGATTCCAGTACACGAGTACGTGAAATCCGTACCACCTCAGATTCGTGGAGTGATGCCTTAAAACTCATGAAGATGGGGAATTCATATATAGTAGGGTTAAAAACACGGTGAAGCACGGTGCAGTTGCGAAGCGGGGCGGCGAAACGTAGCGGTTAGAATCTAGGGTGGATCCTTGCTGACACCGCTCCTCACTGTAATCCGCGATGGTCCCAACTCGATTCTAACCGCCATCTCCACCGCGTCGCTTCGAACCCAACTGCAGTGTGATTCATGTCGTTTTGATTCAACTATACACAGATCTTTCCGTTCCGCTCTTGATTCGCTTATAGTTTTGGCAAATTTACCCGACGGATAATCTATAGTCGGGTCAAAACTACAGGTTATCCGTCGGGTAAATTTGCCAAAACCATAAGCGAATCGAAATGAAGAGCGGAACGGAAAGATCCAATCGTGGAAGAAAAGTATTTCATTTATGCGCTCCAGTCATGGAAATGATTTAGAACTGCGACGTACACTCTCGAATCGGACAGAGATATTATATCGGGGCTGATTGTATAGATCCTGCACGGAATTCGGGAACTTATACCCAACCAGCAGCTTCTTTTCGCGTTGTTCAGCAAACTGACTAAGTTAGCCCGCCGCTAGCTGAATTAAGAATGGCGAGGAATTTTGATGAAAATAATTTATTACCTCGAAAAAACAATATTTATACACGTTCTCTTTCTAACCTGTTGTAAATTGGCACAATAATGGTACATCGATTAGTTTCATTAGTTACATATTAAAATTACAATGTAAAACATATCCATGTAAGACTAATGAGAAGTGAGCAAGGCAGTTTTGTAATCCGTAATATAATATGTAATTGGTTATCGAAAAAAGTAGAACCGATGACGTCATGATTGTGAAGTAGAAATGTGGAATATTACAGCACTTAGATAAATAAGAAGATTCTTGGAGCAAGAAAAATGTCTTTGGGTAAAACACAATGTTGGTCAACCATCTATCGGTAGAACTTCATCCCGCTCTCTGCGTGATCCTTGAGAAGTTGGCATGGAGTGAACTAAAAGACTAATATTTGTTCTACGTTTAACACAAGAATATGTAAGGAAATTCGAAACCACCAAAATTTTGGAATCTTTTTAACTTGTCAGTGAGCTCTGAAACTTCATTTTGAATGCGGCTTAGTGAAGTGACGGCAAAAACGATCAATTAGATGAAACAACATTTTAACACGAAAATTCACTGAAAACGAAAAGAAATTGTGGTTTACGATGAAACTACTCAAGAAAAAAATCGAATTATTTGTGCTATTTAGCGATGAGTTTAAAAACAGACCTGTTCCGATGCGTAGGCGGCTGCGAACTTATCCATCGCAGCCACAAGTTTCTTTGCGCCATATAGATCAACAAATCGGAAGGGGCCTCCCCAGAATGGCGGAAACCCGATACCAAACACTGATGCGATGTCTCCATCCGTCTAAACCATAGTAAAACCTATTTGATAACAACGCAATCGATCTATGGATTAGAGAGAAAGTGGAGTAATTCCACATACAGGGCTAGAAATTACTCCTTCTTGAAGACAGAGCAGCGCCTCATTGACAAATCGCGTCGCAAGACGTAGCTGTCGATCTTCTACTGATGAGCTGCAAGAGAACTAGGTTAGATGGCTTGAAAGACAGTCCACAAGAAATAAGAAATCATACCAGCTGTTCGGCTCTGTCAATCGATGTTTTTGGATTATCTTCATCGCCTCTTCGTTCACCTTCTTCTTCCCTTTGCTTTCATAGACATAAATTCCTAGAAACAATATCTACAGGGATGTAACTCTGGAATTCCCAAGGAATGGAATAGCACATTTCCGAACTGAAATTTTTGTACTTATAAACTGAACTTATTTGAAGTAATATAACTTAACAGCTCTAAATGGACTTGAAACGTCAGAAATTCTCCAGCAGGAATATTTGCACATTTCTTTTAGTTCAGTGTTCAAAATAAAAAAAGAGAGACACTTTGAAAAACCAGGTCAAAAAAACCAACCCTTGTTCGTTTTCCTTCCTTTAAATCCAGCATTTACCATTTCGGCAAGCAGCTCTGCTGATCCACCATGCACTCGTGGACCTAGAGCTTTGCCTAAGAATATTGCCACATGTCCATATACATCCACCCCAACCTGAATGAATAGGCTATCAAGGCAAAAAAAAAACAGAGCAAGTTCTCGTTAAGAAAAAAAATCACACTTCGTCAGCTAGTGTAGCGGCTCCTACAGGGAACCCAAACTGCTTAGTAAGTTTATCCAAATCTTGAGGAGAGACACCTTCTTGCAACAAGCGTACCACTTCAGACATCATTGGGCCTAAGCATCGAACAACGAAAAATCCGGGGCAATCCTGCAACATAATTGTTTTACACTTCAGCACAAATAGGCATTTACATGAAGTAAAAACTTACCTTAACCACTACAACGACTTTGCCTTGTTTCAGCCCTAATTGAGCAGCCGTCGCAAGGGTTTCTTTTGAAGTTTCTTTATGGACAATGATTTCCAACAGTTGCATTTTGTCTACTGGTGAGAAGTAATGCATCCCAATGATCTGGAATAGTTCCTCACAAAATGTACGCGGGTTTGGTGAGGAACTGAAAGCGTTAGTGGGAAAGCTTGAAGACGGAGCAGCACAATTACATTACTGTGATGAATAACGATGATATTAAAAAGACAATGAAAATACTAAAATATTAGAGGAGCTCACATCTAAATAAATAATTGCGTGGGATCCAAAGTACAAGAAACTACAATTTAGGAAATTAACATTGCTATGTAACTTTACATAAGAAGATCAGAAAACCTCATAACTTCTTGTTTCTTCCAACTTCTATTCCCGAGTGATTAGTACAGACAGAAGGTGACCCCTTAAAATTCCAGCGAACCTACCTTATCCGGGCGAGATGACGCCTTCGCAATGTCCTTAATGGGCAAAGCAGATGTGTTGGAAGCGATGACCGTATCCTGTAAGCATCGACAATCGTGAAGGTTTATATTTACAAAAGTGATAGTAGAATAAACTTTCAGGAAACACGCTGTCCCGTTACTATAAGATCATAGCTGTCACTCACTTTTCGAACAATTCCTTCTATTTGCTTGATGACTTTATGTTTCAACGGCAGATCTTCGAAGACTGCTTCAATCACAATATCGGAATTTTTCATGGCGCTGTAGTCGCACGACGCAACGAGGTTCGACATCATTCTGAGGAGAAAAAGCCTTGTCGCTAAAGTGTAACAACCGCCTAATGTAAGGTTGAGACATTTGTTTACGACGTAGAAATTTCATAGAATGACAAAAGAACAACATTCGAACTTGTTCTGAAAATGGCATGAAGGAATTACCTTTCTTTTTCCAACTTGTTGATCTTCTTACGTTTCACTTGGCCATTTAGTTGAGTAGCGATTTGGTTCTCACCACGCGCCAAACCCTAAAGCACGCCGCTAGAGGACAAAACAACAAAAGAAGTGATAATATTTCAAAATTTACGCGAAAAAAATTCCCCAATTTCTGGAAAGGAAAGCCACGAAAATATATAGTTAGACAGTCACTTAGCGCGCTTCCTTTTTACTACTGCATATTTGCAAATATCGCAAGAACATCTGTCATTTAGTATTCATAAAACTACCCTCTACCCATTTTTCATATAGGCTAAATTCTCATAAAGAACAAAATTGTCGAATATTCAACACAGAATTCTAGAACCCCAGAGTTTTAAGCAACTTTGGGAATAGGAATTGAAAAAAAAAACTAGAAAATAGAATCACAACACCAACCTGTTCGTTCATATCCAACAGAACACACTTTAAACCTTTGTCGATGGTAACATTAGCAATTCCAGCCCCCATGAGTCCTGCACCAACAACTGCAACTTCTCTGAAACCATAAAGTTTTATCGAGCACTTTCTAGTACCTGTTTCATGTAAATTTCAAATGAAAACCCACGCACTTAACTGGCAGTCCCTGACCATACTTGTTCCTCTTACACTCAGTGGATCCATTGAAGAGTCCTACTAAAGCTCTTGACTGATATGATTGAATAAGTTCACCAAAGCTCTGAAACAAGGCTTATTTCTAAGGCAACTCATGCGTGAAACAGATCCGTTCAATTTAGATGATTTAGAAGAAAAATTAGGTGATTTAGAAGAAAAAAAAAGCCACAGTGACTACCTGCGATTCCATGCTGTACCCTCGAGAAGGCCCTTCCACGATTCCTGCACGCACTGCTTCCAGGATCTTAAGCGGAGCTGGATAATTTCCGCCAGTTTGTTTCATTACCTTAATAGCAAATCTCAAGATAAATCTGAACAATTCTTCAAACTAAGGTGTTCAACACCTAGAAATTTGAAGTTCGGCCGTAGCGAAATCCAATAGTAACTTAGAACTAGTGCAACTAGCGAGATTTCTAATAAGTGTCAAGTAAGCAGCGAAAGATGTCGACCTGCTGGCAGCCTCCTTCTAAGCGTTACTTTCAGAAGGTTGCAACCTCTTATTTCATTTCTTTTGTTATCATTAGCCCGCAGTAGGCCGCTCAATTTCTAGCGTCTTGTTCTATACGAAAAAAAAAACAACTAACAAAGAAACAATGAACGAATGGATAGAGAAAAATGAATATATAGATGAAAAACACTACCTTGTCTCTAGCCATCTTCATTACAACATTATCCAATACGAATGATGTTGTCATAGCCTAAAAAACGAATAGTTGTCCATCTACAATCCCTACAATTACCAAAAACTGTGAAATTCACAATAACGACAAAATAGCAATTCGCACGAAGTGAAAATATTGAATTATTCTTGGGATTGTGAACACCCACCTTCTGGACAACTTTTTCCAGCAACGGTTTTTCTCTACTTGCTTTGAGTGATCCATTGGCTAACTGCCGAGCTGTATCCACCGCTACTCTCTCTAGGTATCTGAAAAACTCGATTAATTGACAGTGGCATTTAGCTCTATAGCAAGAGAACTAACTTGTGAGTATTTATTGCCGCCGGCTCAAGGCCATCTCCAAGAGGTTGAACAATAGAGTCTACCAGACCGATTTTCTTGGCCTAAACGGTACATTTTTCCTCGAAATTTCAAAAATAGCGCTAAGCGCTGTTCAAAAAAAAAACTGTAAACGAATTCAGAATCAGATAATTCATACTAAATACAAATTTATTCTCTAAGAAACTCCCTAAATCTCAAAAAAAAGCTAGTTAATCTCTTTTAGGCCCGAACTAGCGCGATTTCACTCTTTACCTTGTCAGCCTTGATCCTCTTTCCAGTTAGCATCATATCCAAGGCATTCTGAAGCGACACTAATTTCGGCAGTCGCTGAGTACCCCCAGCTGCAGGAAGAAGACCGAGCATTACCTGGAATTTCAAAATTCCGTCCTTCATAGTAGAAATTGGGCATCCTCAAGGGAATAAAGAGTAATATTTCACAATACTGCAAATATAACTGCAATATTTTTCTCGCTATCCATCTGTCTTCTACTCTCCATTAAAGATATTCCCCCGCCAAATGAAATACAATTCACAACCTCTGGCAACGCGAGCTGTGTCTTCTTGTCATTCACGGCAACACGATAATGGCAAGACATGGCTAGTTCCAGTCCCCCACCCATACAGCTACCCATAATTGCAGCAACTATAGGTTTTCCGGACATTTCCAGTTTGGCAAACTGTTCTTGTCCTTTTCTGTAAACAGAAAACTACCTAATAACCCAATCCTGAGACTAAAGATAATAAACGACGAGAAAGTAACTGCTCACTTTGAAATTGTTGCTCCTTCCATTACTGTCTTTGCTTTGCTCAGCATGCCCACATCAGCACCAGCAACAAAACTGCCAGGTTTTGCTGACATCAAAACAATTGACTTTACCGAATTATCGTGTTCCACCTAAAACGTCATAATGAGAACAATCGCATTACGATAGTATGAGTAAGAAAGAAGAAATACATTCTCAAATGCCGTTTGTAGATCGTTAGTCAACCTCTCGTTGAGGACGTTCTCCTGAAAATTAATTATGAATAATTAATAACAAAGAAGAACAATCCACATAAACCAATCCGTACTTTAGTGTTTGGCAAATCCATCTTGATAACGGCCACATCTCCCTTGTGTTCTACACTTACCGTCCCTGCAATGACAAAAGTATAAACGTAAAAACATCATACAAGCATCGTACATTCCATAATATTTTTCATATCATTTTTTCGCCAATTCCTCCAAAAATTTGATTCGAAAACATCTAAACCTACACTAAAACTTCACTTAAACGTTTTAGAAATAGTTCACAACAACAACTGCCTCACCTTGATTAAGTGATGTGGTGGCGGAGATTCGTCGCACAAACGGCACTGAAATATTTCCTATGATTAGTGATGGAAGAGCCGTGGTCGTATTTTACTCCAATTTGATCATGTTTACTTATATTCAAAGGACCAAGATGCGCAGTTCCAACTATACCACATCTATTCTTTACTGCAAAGGCATTGAGGCCAACGGCAATCACTTACGAAGCTAATATCATCACCAGTGCCAATATCAAATAATTCAGCCAGAATTGAAGATTTTAAGGTCAGTACAACGCTTTTTTGAATGATAATGACCAAAGAACTCACCGACAAACCTTGTTCCTTGTGCCAGCCGCGAAATCATCCCGTCTTCGATCTCTGGTGGGCCCTACTAATTAGACAAAGTGATTTCATTTAAAATTTCAGCAAAAGTGCTGCAAATAATAAGACCGGTCGCATGAAAAACGATAACAAAGAATCACGAAAGGAAGGGAAATATTTCCTGCTTTGTCAAGATAGATGTTCAAAACTGATGAAGCAGAATTTTCAACGAAACAAAAAGAGCAGATATTTATACACAGTCTCTTACGATATAACCTCTAAAACTAACTTTAAAAAACAATACCGATAAGTAACCAATACGTACAAGTCACAGATCAAATCACAAAATCAATTATTACTCTGCGTCTAAGCAAGCTGGGATTAACTGAGCAAATGGCAGAGCTAATGAACCGTAAGCGACTTAATAAATCTAATGAAATCTGAGACATCACTCCTGGCAAGAAAATGCGCTTAAATCTCGAGAACAATACTTCCGCGTAATATCGTGAGAACAGGACAAAAAATGTTGTTAAAGATTAGAGAGTGGACGGCTGTTGAGGCAGTTAGGGATAGAACTTCTTTCCGCTTTGTGCGTGATCCTTGAGAAGTTGGCAAGGTGTGAACTGTAACGAAACAACGTTAATTTTTTTGGTTTCGCTATCAGCTTTGAAACATTGATGAAGAGGCCGTAAGTTAAAGGTTTCAGTAGTAAAAGTACAACAAAACCTCACAGTTGTAGTGAAGAGAAAAGAATTTTCAGTTACTGTTTGTAATCTATTCCTTACTGCAGCTTTTTTTTGTAAGAAACTATTCATGAGTAATTCTGTCTAATTCATCGTACTATCATGTTCAAAATACAAGTAAAAATGCTAATTCCTGAGGAAATGACTGGAAATAAAATTAAAGCTCCGCAACAACGCGGTAACGAATAAATGTTTTAAAATACCAACCTGCTCGGATGTATAAGCCGATGCAAACTTATTCATTGCATTCACCAGCTTCTGTGCTCCGTATAGGTCCACAAATCGGAACGGACCACCCCAGAATGGTGGGAATCCGATGCCAAACACTGATGCAATATCACCATCCGTCTGAAGGAATAGGATTTATAGATTTAACCCAGAAAGTTTCCACTTTTTTAACACCTCACAATTCTCACTACTTTTAATCCTTATTGGACTAGAGTTCCTTCCCACCAGGATAAGTTTTCAAGTTTGGAAATAGGAGGAAGATGCAAATTACGCAAAATCTAAAGAACAGAGGAAGCAGACCAAATTCCAACTCGTTTATAGGCCAGCAAATTGGGTTACATTGGGTTCCTTGGGTGAGAGCGCAGTTTTTTCTTCAAAAATGTTCGCCTAATGAAAACTATGCATCTAGTGTAGGTGAGATTTGGCTCGGGTGGGTTTGAAGACTGGAACTTCCAAAGAGTCCAGTCATCAAACAGTCTGAAACGTCTTCTCAGAGAAGAAAAACTATCAAATCTATCGAAGGATCCCCGCAAATACATACACGTTTAAACATGGGGACGAAGAAGAATGTAAACTCTTACGGGGCCTGAAATCACTCCCTCCTGGAGACAGATCAATGCTTCGTTGACGAATCGAGTGGCAAGACGTAATTGGCGGTCTTCCACTGATGAACTGGAAATCAATACTAAACATGAGAACTACCTGCAAAATTAACTAGAAAAACGAACCAGTTTCCTGGAGCCGTCAGCCGGTAATTCTGGAGTATCTTCATCGCCTCTTCATTGACCTTCTTCTTGCCTTTACTTTGGTAAACGTAGATACCTAGATGAAAAATATCATTCCCATTACGTATGAAGCATCATTTTTAAAGGCAGCGATCACGAAATTGACGTAGTACGGAAACTTCACGGAAGGTTCCGGGTTGTAGATTACGGAACCCAACGTGTCCGCGCTCAACTTCCCCTAATCGTCGTAAAAACGGCGTGGAAGACGACGTTCCTTCCTGCGAGGTAAGTTCTGCCGCTCCTCTCCTGTGCACAGCCGTCGTCCATGAGCGAGCGGTCGGAGATCAATTATTCATCCTCACCACCCTATTCAAGTAAAAGCAACGAATAGGCTCCTGAGGGGATCGGATCGTGTACAAGGCGATGTGTTCTACCGTACCTCGCAGGATCAAACGCCGTACCCATGCTCTTTTCTACGACGTTTAGAAGCTGAGCGGAGCCACGCTGTATTTCGTAATGTACAACCCGAACTCTACGAATTCCCTGAAGCTTCCTTACTACGTCAAGTTCTTGATGCACTCCCTTAACCATCATATCCCGAACACTAACCTTTATTGGTCTTCTTTCCCTTGAAACCAGCTGTCACCATATCAGCTAACAGTTCTGCGGACCCACCACGCACTCGTGGACCTAAAGCCTGGCCTAAGAATGACGCAACGTGTTCAGCCACATCTATTCCGACCTGAATACGACGAGTACGAGAAAGCAAGTAAACAGTAAACAAAAGAACGTTTTAATTACCTCATCAGCTAGAGTAGCGGCTCCTACAGGGAATCCAAATTGCATGGTAAGTTTATCGATATCTCCTGCAGGGACACCTTCTTGTAACAGACGTACTACTTCAGACATCATTGGACCCAAGCATCGCACAACGAAAAACCCTGGACAATCCTGAAATATTTCGTTATCAGATAATCATCCAATAATCTTTAGGATGAAAAAATTACCTTCACAACTACAACTGTTTTGCCTTGTTTTAATCCTAACTGGGCAGCTGTAGCTAGAGTTTCCTTCGATGTGCTATCATGGACAATAATTTCTAGAAGTTGCATCTTTTCAACAGGGGAGAAGTAGTGCATTCCTATGACCTGTAATAATTCGCGGAACATTGCAGTGATAAGCGGACAAATCTAGCAATCTTATGATCAGCGTTCTAATCAGCTCCAAGGACGTGGGCGATGATGTACATCTTTGTAAAGAACAACCGCTAAGGGACACTGACTTCATTAGATTTGAGTAGATGATCAAAAATGTCCAAATTCGTGAAAGGCTTTCATGTTTTAAATTAACTCCAGCAGCAAAAAAAGTATTGCGGCTAGTTGGGATGGCAGTTTTGCAGCAAAGCACTTTGCGAAAACAATAAAATACATTTTCATCCTTGAAGTGAACTCGTTTTATAGACAAACAATTTTCTAGCGTTACCCCATCTGATTGATTTTGGTATAAAAATTATGAAGAGAGGCTTAGTACCAAATTCTCGTCGATAAATACCTTCAGTTCGCAACAAACGATGGCTAAAACTCTTACCTTGTCGGGACGAGACGATGCTTTTGCAATTTCTTTAATAGGAAGAGCAGAGGTGTTCGAGGCTATGATAGTGTCCTTAACAGGCAAATTCGAACAGTAAGAAAATTTCATTAGAATGATTGTACAGAAAAAAACTGAATCTCACTGCAAAAAGAAATTTGCAAAATTGTACCACAACAAACAACAAAATTATCAATAGAAGTTATCGTCCCAACTCACCTTTCCAACAATGCCTTCAATCTGCTTGATAACTTTGTGTTTCAGCGGCAAATCTTCAAAAACTGCCTCAATCACAATATCTGCATGTTTCATAGCGTTATAGTCACATGTTGGGGTAAGATTGGAGACCATCCTGGAAGAGTAGATTTTAGTTAACATCATCAAATCATTGTAGGTATGTTGACAGGAACGTCTGAACTTTTTTTTTCTCGAATTCTGACAGAGTTAGCAAGTATTCCGAAAATCTACAGAAAAAGCTTTTCAGATCAAGCAATAAAGTGAATTCACTACCTTTCCTTTTCCAGTTTGTTTATCTTTC
The DNA here is from genome assembly GCF_031761385.1 of Necator americanus. Lineage (NCBI taxonomy): Eukaryota > Metazoa > Nematoda > Chromadorea > Rhabditida > Ancylostomatidae > Necator > Necator americanus. The sequence goes on along the minus strand of NC_087371.1, from coordinate 32,656,801 downwards.
GGCGTTTAACTTGACCATTCAGATACGTGGCAATTTGATTCTGGCCGCGTTCTAATCCCTGAAAATAAGGTTAGGCCACACTTTCAGCATTTTACTTTTTTCTCGAATTCCGAATTCTACAGTTAAGATGCACGAAATTCAGAACACCACAATCTCTAGAGCATTGGAAACACCAACCTGCTCACTCATGTCCAGAAGAACGCACTTCAGCCCTTTATCTATAGTAACGTCGGCAATACCTGCTCCCATAAGTCCTGCCCCTACCACGGCTACCTCACTGTAATCGTATCGTTAAAATCATGGATTGCATCGTGAGTTCACAAAAAAAGACCGCCCACTTAACAGGTTTGCCTTGACCATATTTGTTCTTTTTGCACTCGGTAGATCCATTGAATAGCCCAACAAGCGCTTTTGACTGGTAGGTTTGCATCAGTTCACCAAAGCACTAAATTCGGAAATCACTTACGACACATAAAATTGCTTCAAAAGTTGGTAAAATGAGCTATTTAAATTGTCAAAACTGCATTAGTACATTACCTGTGATTCATAGGTATAACCTTGCGACGTTCCTTCAACTAATCCTTTACGTATTACATCTAAAATCCTAAGCGGTGCTGGATAATTTCCTCCGGTCAATTTCATAACCTAAACGAGACGAAGTCTACTAGAAGAACCGACTCTAGTGAGGAGAACTGTAAAAGATTTTCAAAAAGTCTGCAAAAAAGTAGTTGTTTCGTAAACAGTTACCTTATCTCTAGCCATTTTCATCACTAGATTATCCAGAACAAAGCTGGTGGTCATTATCTGAAAAACAAAATCTTCGATCTTTTTTACGCACAGAGAATAAATAGAAATTCATAGATTTAGCTTTTAAAACTCATATGTCGAGAACGGATTTTAGAAAAAGATGAACCAGGTACCAACCTTCTGAAGTACCTTCTCCACTAGTGGTCGCTCTCTCTTCACTTTAAGAGTACCGTTGGCTAGTTGTCGTGCTGTATCTATCGCTACTCTCTCTAGATATCTAAAATGTTTGACTGACTGTAATAGATAGACTCTAATAGGGAGGATAACGATGAGGCAACATACTTGTGAGTATTGATCGTTGCGGGTTCAAGCCCGTCTCCTAGTGGTTGAACGACAGAATCAACAAGACCGATTTTCTTCGCCTAAGTAGACCAAATTCAGAATATTCTTTTCAATGAGCTCACGTATTCCACTCACTTTATCAGCCTTGACTTTTTTGCCAGTTAGCATCATGTCCATAGCGTTTTGGAGTGATACTAGCCTAGGCAACCGTTGAGTACCTCCAGCTCCAGGAAGAAGTCCTAACATTACCTGCAGTAAATAATTTTAGTGAGGGAGAAACAATTCTAAAGGTCTCCTATATTCTTCCACAAACCTCTGGTAGTGCAAGTTGTGTCTTTTTGTCATTCACTGCAATACGGTACTGGCAGGACATAGCTAATTCCAGCCCACCTCCCATACAGCTACCCATAATCGCAGCCACTATAGGTTTTCCAGAATGTTCTAGTTTGGCAAATTGATCTTGTGCCTTTCTGAAGAAGGAAAATAGAAAAGAACAGAAACTGAAAAATGACCGAGGACTACAAAAAAGGCAGAAAAACCTAGTTCGACCAGTAGCTAGTTACTTTGAAATAGCAGCTCCGTCGTTTGGTGTTTTCACCTTACTAAGCATCCCAACATCAGCGCCTGCCACAAAACTGCCAGGTTTTCCGGACATCAGGACGATGGATTTGATAGAGTCATCACGTTCAACCTTGAATAACAATACTTGACATATATTCAACCAAAATTAACTACAACGGAATCACATTCTCGAAGGCGGCCTGGAGGTCGGTAGCCAAGGCTTCGTTAAGGACGTTTTCCTACAACTATTATCATATGAAACTGAATATCCAACGGAGTAGTGCAATCCTACCTTCGTGTTCGCCAAATCCATTCTAATAACGGCTACATCGCCATGATGTTCAACTTTCACTGTTCCTGCAACACAGCTATGTTTTTGGTGAAAAAAAATGAAATATCTCGCTTTGCTTCTTAACACCATCAAAAATAAGTTACACCTGGAGGCTTACAATACTCAAGAATTGAGAAAACACTAGCAAAGAAATGTGATTTCAGTTCTAGTTTTTCATGTAGTACGCCGGCTCCAGTTTCCCAAACATTTTAAGAATTTAAAAAGGACTATGTCAGGGGCTTAAAAACGGCACTTTTTTGCATACGCCGAGGGAAAACATTCTCGAGTTTTTCATTGTCTTCTTCTTCCATTTTTTTTTCTAGAGAACCCAACAAAAAACTCATCCGTTGACCAATATATTAAAATCAACTAATAGATATCCAAAAAGTGTTATGGAGACATGATTGGGCAGAATTTCGGGGAAAAAAAATCAAAACCCTAAGACTAGATTTTTCTCCCCAAAATTCGAAAACGATGTGATTCGTAGAGATAATGAGAAAGCGTTTTCTTTCTTTCGAATACGAGAAGTGCTGGGGCATTCGATACGGAGAAAGGATGGTGGTAAACACCTCGCTTTTGATAACCTGGTCCAGATTTCCTGAAAATCAGGATAGAAATTAATATAATATAAGTATTAATATAAGTATTTAAAGGAACCCCTTCATCCCCGCTATAACTCATCAAAATGCACCTACTTTCTACGCTTTCAAAATATAGATTGATTTTCGCCCTGCGAGAAATTCTAAGCGAGCTGTAACAAAAGTGTACTCTAAATAAAAGAATTCAAGTACAGTGGAAGTTCTTTGAACTACCGCTAACTTTCAATGCAGGATAGAAACATAGCTCACAAACTTGGGCTTTTCCATTAGCTTAGGTTCATAACAGACAATATCACATCTTTGATTTCATCTTTTCTTTCTTCAACCGTTCCGAGGAACTCGGAATGACAAATGCTTTCACGAAATGCAGTAAAGTTGTCAAATAAACATCTACAGCATTTTGTAGACCGACACCCGAGAAAATAAACTAAACACTCTCACCTTTTGGGCTGTGAACCATGTTCTGTGCAAGGCTTCTAGCATCAGGAGTGTTGACGACATTTCGAATTTCTTGGACCTTCTCCACCTTCGCAGCCGATGCTTCTAATAAATTTGCTTAATATTATGATGGATCACATGGGATACCTTAACCTTATCTACAGAAATTGAAGACCTCTCCGATGGAACATGATGATTAATCCACAATACATTACGCTAACATAATAAAGGCCGCTTATTTAATCCGTAACACTTTAGAACATACTGGTCAGAGGGAGTTTGGTTATTATTTCGAGGACGAATTAACTTTGCAGGTAATACAAGATACACACCAAACATGTTTAGAACCTTCTATGTTTTGCACGGTACACTCGCCGCTCATTCATTGATTCCTCTTTTTCAAGTAACTCCAAGTAGGACAGGTTGCAATAACAGATGAACGTTCGCTACCGAAATCTAAAACGTCTACAGTATTTAAAAGCAGTTCTTTTTAAAATCTAGCGCTTCTTTTTTGAAAGAGATGAAAGACAGTATTAGTCACCCACCCCTAAAAAATGAAATGCAAAAAAATGTCGAACAATCATAACAACAAAAATTAGGAATCTGAGCACTGAGCAGAAATAATTCAGTATAGATCGCAAACGCCATAAAATGACACAACTTTACTTCCCCTACAAAGCTTTTGCGCATCTCATTTACAGCAAGGTTTTTATTTCGAAGAATTTCACGATACACTTGTGTGTTCGCGCTACTAATAAAACAAGAGGGACTGGACTCACAAATGACAAATATAAAATAGTTTTAAAACATGATCAACTTATACAAAGACTAAGAAAAGGGACAAAAACTAGCTCACCTTGGCTAAGAGACATCGTTGCGGAGAATCGTCGCACAAATGGTGCTGAAAAAAGCAATGCAACCGGCTGGTCATACAGTATCAGCCACAAAACCTTTACGTTAAATTCCAAGAACATAATCGTTAAAAATGAAAAACTAATATCCACAATTTGTTTTCTAGCGTATATTTGGGAATTTTCAACCGAACTGTTATGAATATCAGTAAGTTGTTTAAATCCGGTGTATGTCCACGTAAACCTATAGCAAAAAATATCCATAGGCCGCAAATACTTCCAACCGACCCTCTGTACAGCCGTGGAGGAGGAAACGAGATAAAGTCACCTCGGCGCAATAATACGAAATCGCAGAAACTAGGTCGAAATCATGACTCGATTGTGAAAACTAATTGTTTTATGGGTGGAATCTCCATTGCAAAAAACGAATTATGAGCAGTTTATTAAAAATTCCAAATTATTTTGGTCTTCCTTTCATGTAAATGAAACAATTAACAACCCTTACGGTTTCCAACTGAAATACTAACCTCACATAAATACTAATAACCTTATAGAAGTGAACCATACGAAAATGAGGCACCGTAACCCAGTCACGTTTTTAGAGACACTAAAGCTGAAATATTAGGGCCTAAGCCCTATTGGTTTGCTCTAGATAGTATATAAAATCACTAAAGTTCGACGACAAAGAAAGCAAACCCAATCTAAAGCCACAGAGCTGATGGTAGAACTCCTAAGTTCAGGATAAAGCCACTAAGGTCAGAGCCCAAGACCTGACCTCATTTTTTAGCAGCAAAACATTAGAGGCTAAAAACAAGGTAAGGTTGCTAAGGTAAGGTGCTAAGGAACCTAAGACATTGGGATAAAGCTTCGCCCGTTGCCCATCTCCACGTGGACTTGTCCCGGAACAACTAACCCATGCATATTGCGGAAAATAGTGAATTCGTAAAGAAATTAAAACCACAAAATGACCACTACTGTACATACTATCGATATCGACGATATATAATGACATCGATATGTTAATGATGCGAATATTCATATGAGAGATTGAAAAATGTCCCAACTATTTCTGTCACAACACGTCTTAATTCTAACCGCTTTGAAATCAAAAAAAAAAACCTACCTATGACCTTTGTCCCATAAGTAAGCCGCGACAGCATTCTGACCTTGACCCTAACAACGTCCTGATAAACAAACGAGCAGGATGCTACCTGAAGAAAATGAGATGGTCTACTACACTGTAGTCAGAACACACACTGAGTGCGGAGATTAAATCGATAAAGAAAAACCAAAACAACATCGTTTTGTACTATACAAATGAAGTATTTGAAGGGAAATACTATTTTTTAATAAGATATTTTTAAGAGTTTTATGAATACGGAGACAAATCAAAGAAAATTCTACGTCCAGAAATTGAAACTGGTTTCAAAAGCAATTCTTCAAGATCGCATTAAAAGTGCCCTTGAAAAGAGAAGTTAAACAGAAGAAAAAGAATGTAATACATCGACTATTATCCTTGTTTATTTCTACTTTTACTCTACTAGTTTATTCCTTCCTGTATTCGCTTTTTTATTCATTCAAATGAATTGGACATATCCCTGTCTTAGTAATAAGGAGAGTGTTAACACTTATATGTATTTCTAAATCCACAAAATCATACGCCAGAAGTCTTTATTTACCATAAAGAAGTGAATAAACTTTCTAAGTGACTAAGAAGCTTTTGTACCTCTGCTAGGGGTTAACTCACAAGAATTATGGAGATTTAAAGGCATCCCCCCACGAATCTGGGTTGGTACGAGTTTCAGGCGGGTAATGCCTATGCGGGGTCGTAGATTGTGGGAAAAAGGTGATTCCGTTCATCTCTCCCTGTATCAGTGTAAACGGAGGACCACGGAACGCGACCCCCTAAAGGACCCCTCCTGTTACGACCCCGTATAGGCATTACCCGCCAGAAACCCGTACCATCCCAGATTAATGGGATGATACGGGTTTCTGGCCTTTAATTAGAATTATTAGCACTAAGAAAATGCTTCAGATAGAATACTATGAGAAGAACTGAGAAGTGGCACGAAAATAATCGCCGTACACCACGTATCGAACGGAGTACGCATGCGCAAAGTCCGAAGTACACCGGCGCCACGAACGAACATTTAACGTCGCGCACGCAAAGAACAGTGGAACCTTCATCGTTCATATTTGCTAAACGGACTCAGCAACTGGCAATTTGACTCGTGGAAGCAATGTTGGAGAAACTTCCAGAATTTGCGTATTTTTCAGTAGGAAGATTCAGAAAGTAGTTGGCAGATATCACAGCGAAAACAAACACAAACACCCCTGCAAACCTAGAAATCACACACATACACAACCATTAGCACTGGAGATTAGTTTACTCGATGGAGCAACTGCTTACACACCCGTGTACACTGATGATAGGTACATAGATGAAGTAACTCTTTCAAGCTGTACGAAATCCACTTTACGAGTATTCATTCCGTAAATCCTATTTTTGTAAAGAATCGTTTAAATAAAGTTGGATAAAGTAATCAGACTGATTCCCTATTTTTTTTCTGTGATATTTGGAATCACCTGAGTTAATTCTATCCACTACTGCATAAAACTCTACGTCGAAAATCCCCATTTTTCCCTCTTAGTTCTTTTAGCTGATCTCTGATATTTGTAAGAAACTTTGCGAGTTCTATGGGCAAAGAATCTCTACGGCAAAAAAAAGAACCTACAAGACCTCTCCCCACAGCAACATGAAATCCCAGAAAACTAACAGTTAGCTGCACTAAATATCCACAATATTATGACAACTTAAGACTTCTGCAATGTTCCAAACCATTTATTACAATGAAAAATTGCATCAGTTCAACTCCTGGGGGACATTTATTGAAGATAACAAACAATTACTAGTTCCAAGAAGAAGTAGTTACCTACTAAAGAATGAATACACGTAATCTAGCGCAGTATTGATGAAACAATTGCTGCTGGAACACTCACCACAGTCTACCACCACCGGCGAACACCACAAAAACAATAACAATAATAGCGAACCGGACAAGGTTACTGATAGGCGTGCATGGTGGGCGGGATCTGTGATCTCGGGAGTTGCGCAAATATGGCGTCAAAAACAAGAGATTTGAACGCAACAGTCCTTTTTTTCAAAAGAAACCTTTTTCTGAAATGTACAGCTGTATTTTCTGATAAACTGGGACAATATTACAGAACGAACACCCTTGGGACTCATTTCCACAGCAGTATTACTGTTCAATTCTTCATTTCTTTATTTTCTTCTTCGGCGGAGCTTCCACCCCCATGAGAAGAGGCTGTGTAAGAGTAGTGTTCGATCGAGGTTGACCTGTAACAGGGATCAAGGTACTATGGTAATCGAAGTGTGGAATGAAAGAACTTCAAGAACTAGCTCCAGGCCATTTTGCCCATAATTTTTGTGTTCCTAAGTTTCTTCGAGTGAGATAACGCTTTTTCACGGTCCTTTCCAAAGAATCGTCCAGCGAAAGTCGAAGATGTGAAATTAGTATTCGACAAAAAGTCGAGGATGTGAATGGAAGTTGACATGAATTGAATGATGGAAATTAGTACGAAGAACTACACCACTGTTTTGGAAACTTGGAAATAGCCGATTTTGTAGCCATATCCTTGTTCGTTTCATGACAAATAACGATACTCCTTCTTCTATCCTTTAGATTTCAACTTCTTGTAATGATACTCATTTAATTTCCGAAAGTTTAAGTTCAATATACTCGGCAGAAGTAGTATTCATGTGGAACAATTCATATCCTAAAGAGAACTCATTCATTTCCTGATTGTAGTAACGACTAGGCAATTTGTATTTATTTGCTCATGTCTTTCGAATTTTTGCTGAGATTTTGACTTTAAAGTGTGAAAGAATAGTAGTAAAACATGGACGTAGCGGGACTTATAAGGTTCGTTTTGATTTTCCAACCTATCGTTATCCGGCGATCTCGTCCTCAATGGGTAAGTTTGAGAGTCCATTTTTATCCCAATATTTGAGACTGCGGATGTAAATTCCTCTTATCTGCGCAATTTACTACAATCCAGGTCGTTCCTAGCAATCGTTGGTGACTCTTTCTTCTATTGTGCGCAATAGAATAAAGCATTTCTCTTCGCTAGAGGGTGAACGCTATCTCTAAGTATTCGATAGCATGTCATTTGTTTTGGAGCACCTGGGTGTAAATGGCTGACATTGGAGAAAGTTATGACAGAACGCACGTCCATCAAATAAATCAATATGAATGACGATTTCCCTTCAATCCCAGATATGGTGCAATCTATGCGCTCGGAACTCGTTCTTGTGATAATAGCAATCATAAGAGCGGCTTCTGATCACATGGATTGTACCATACCACATAGTTTCATTTTTCCTGTACTGACCATAACATATACACATGTACAAAAATCTTAGTTCCACTCGATGCCATCAATCACATGCTGATAAAACTTTCGTAGATTCTTCTTTAACGTTTGCCAACCAACGCTTCCAGCTACTTTGCCAAGCATTACTTCTTCACTGATTCACTTTTCACTGATTTCTGTGTTTGCGTTTTTGTGTAATACGTGAACTGACAAGAGAAAATGCCAGCAATTTATGAAAAGGTTTGAACAAAACTATTTATTCTCCTTCCGTCTATATGATTTTAAAACATCAAAAAAGGTCATCACATAACAGAACCTTCTATGATTCACTAATATGTAGAACGTAATTAGAATGAAAATGAAGTGATGGTCAAAAATAATCGACTTTGTACCAGAAATAATCGACTTCAAAGGATGTGAGAATTTTTTCAACAACGAAGCAAGAAAGGCGTATAAAAAGCAGACTTGTGAAAATAGACTGCTACAACAAAACACCATTCTGTGTATCATCGGCAACATTTTAATTAGTATCAACAAACGAGAGCTAGACAGTTTCCTCTCTTCGTTCAACTCCAGAAATTGCAAAAGCTAGAACTAAAAAAAAACAACAAAAAACAAACAAACACAAAAAAAAAACCGACTTTATGAACGCTTTTAAAAACCGCGGTTGTTGAGACGAGGGTACGTGTAGCTTTTGCGTACCAATGGGCAATAGTCGTCAGTATGTGCAAGCTGCTTGGTTGCTCCGCAATGTGGACACGTAGTGGACCAAAGATGAGGACATCTGCAATCACTCTTAAAATCGCGACAATCTGACCTTCCATTCCGAATAATGCGAGTTTTGTACGTAATGTTCTGTGAAGTATGGTCATGAACGATGTTAAACTGACTTCACTTCTTGGGCTAGTTACATATGTTGGATTATCCGAAGAACATGTCCTCGCACAATGAACGGAGCACGTTAAAATAGGGACCTATATTTGGTGAAGTATCTCATAACCAATCCGCTCAAGGCTATGCTGATGTGATTCGCGTACATTTGATCCCTTGTTGACCTTACTTCCAATCGACTTGAAGGCATTAATACATAGAATTGCGCTGTTAGTAAGGAATGAGTTTCTTATGATATTTTAGAACGAGGTTACGCCTCGTACAATCTCCTTAGTGCCGTGCTAGCTATGCCCAACCACAGTTCATACACCTCGAGGTATTTTTAACATTTAAGATTTCCAGCTCGTGACATGTTACATGTAGTCAATTTTGGCTAGAATTTACAAACTCTGAGTCATTTTGTAAAGTCACACTGATGTCTGTATGTATCATCGAGACTTGAAAAATAACTTCGCAATGAGTTTGTCTATTAAAGGCACCACCCCACGAATCTGGGGTGGTATGGGTTTCAGACTTTTTTTTACGACGTCCTCTATTGCAGCGCGCCACCCTTGCGCTCTCGCGCCTGCGATTCATCGAAAACCCATTCGGATGAATCGCAGGCTGGATGGGGCGCAATGGTTGCGCACTGCAACAGAAGCCGTCGTAAGAAACAGTTCCGGGGTCGTCCGTTTACACTGATACAGGGAGAGATGAGCGGAATCACACTCTTCCCCACAATCCGCGGCCCCGTATAGACATTACCAGCCCGAAACCCGTACCACCCCATATTCTTTGAAAAGGGAATGCGTAAGATTTGCAGTGGGCACGTGACGTGGCACTCACGCCGGGGAAACATAAATACCGCCCGTAGGTGCAATTGGTGGTTCTAACTATATAATGGTTACAGTATTTGACTCCAGACTAACTCTTCTCAACCCAGAAAGAAGTGTTCTATAGAAAAGATAGAGAAGAGTTGAAGTGGTTCTACAGAAAGAGTAAACTACGTACGTAACCATCCCACGCTCTCTCATGTTGTGCCCATGCCACATCCCTCGATCATGGACGCCTGGGATTGGTTGATGCGAATCCAAGCACATATGAACGCAGCGTTCGTAACAGTAACGACACATTGGATGACGGCGTCTCTGAAAACACATATACGGTATAGCATTCCCGGGCATAACCAATTCACTTCATCTAACCCTTTCCAATACGCGACACCAATACAGAAAACGCCGAACGACGCGTGGGCGTGATTGCAGCAGTGGTTTGTTGCTGGAGCTGCTCACCGATGTGGATGTTGCCGGCGCCATTCTGTTGTTGTTGTTGTTTGAGTTGGTTGTAGGTCGGTTCCCTTGAGAATTTGCAGAGCTGTAGTTATGGGCAGAAGACGGATTAGTGACGTTCACAGGAAGTCTGTGCGGATGGTTGAAAACGGGAAGGACACCTGCCACAGTGCTGAAATTGACCATTGGCATGTAGCTGGGGAGTGGTGCCGGAAGAAGACCATCAAGAGTGGGAATTGACGCGTTGACGGATTCTGGAACGGCAACACCGAGAATTTCTGTCCCCACAGTAGCCAGGTTGCCACCATTATCACTGTTGATCTCCGAAGTGTTTGGCAATGATGCTGGGGTGAGCGGAGGTGTCAGAGCTGATAGAGCAGCAAACTCCTGAAAAGAAATAGGGTACTGCTACCAGCATTCTTTCTCAATGAGAAAAAATAAATGAATAAATGATAATTTAGTTGTCAGTGTGAAGCACAGCAAACTGAGAGAATCGCACACAAATAGCAAAGTTAAAATCCCTGTCACCTTCCCAAATTGTGAATCATCAGTGTCCGAGCAATAAAAAAGGCAAACGCTGAACGGACTTTATAAGAAACAAGGTTTCGGCAAACCAATCACAAATACAACACATTACGCTCCTCCCAACGGGGACTGTCAACAAAGTATCTCTGCCTCATCCACCATGTAACACTATTTTTCTTTTCCTTTGTTTTTTTTTTTCATTTTCCTCTGTTTTTTCCAACAAACACGTATGCAAAAACATTCTCGCCTTATCGTACCACAGAGTCACAACCAAATCTGACAGACCGCAGAGCATCAACTCAAAGTAATCAAAACTCATAACAAACGAGTAATTTTCTCATTTCATTTTATAGAACTCACTAGATACACCACCGAATTTCGTCTCTTTTTTTTAAATAGATATACGTTAGCACAGTCAGTCATAATTTGTTACTTGTAAGTCTCCAACATTCCTCTGCAGTTTAAGCATTCTTTTCTTAAATCCACCATTCTAATCATGTTACAGAGAGGACCAGAACTATCTGTGCATCAGTCACCGTTATTTCGCTACCTTAGAAAATAGATTAGCGGTGTTCCGGAGAATTTAAACGAAAAAAGACAGAATCTTGAGGATAAAAACTTTTGAAGCAGGGGAGCAAGCAGGATTTTCCCGGAAATCAATCCCTTCGAAAAAAGTGGTTCTGCGCAAAAGAAAAGTAGAACATCTCATGTCTATTCATTTCCTACGTAGTCAAATTATGAGCAATTTAATACATTGACAGCCAAACTTATACGTCTCCCGTCAAGAATTAAAATCAGTTCGAAAAAGATAACAAAACGATACTACAAACGAAAAGAAAGAAAAAGTTGAATGAACAAAAAAAAATTGAACAAACCTCAGCAAGTTCACCGATTCCGAAATCGAAGTTATTTTTGATTCCACTGCTTGCGGGAGCAACTCCGAAGAGACCATTCTGAAATAAACATAAAGGCAATGAAAAGAAATTTTAGTTGAGAAGAACACATAATTTGACATTCGATTAAGAAAAGCCGCACAAACAAATCTCTCATATATTGCTCTACAATCCAATTTCTTATTAGATTTTACTGGTTCTTTCTATGACGTGACGTGAGTGGTATTGAAGTATACCGATTTTGCACAGTACTACTAAAGATATAAATACAAACCGTAGGTTCCGCTCATCTTTAGCTAATCGTCGTGAAAATACGGCATGAGAACCGCTTTGGTTCCTACGACGTGCGTTAGAACGCTCCTCTATGTACACGTTCCGGTCCCCCCAGTAGCCTTTTCATAGATTTTCACTTGAATAGGTTGCTGAGGAGACATAACTAATATTCGACAGCTCGAACCTGGATGCGACGCGTGCGGAAGAGTGGCGCGTTGCAACTGATTTCGTAGAAAAGAACTAGGTCCTCCACGACTTTTTTTGGACGATTACGGAAAGATGAGCGGAAACACCCTGGGTTCCGCTTATCCGGACACTACGCTTTCTCTCTGGGCTCCGCACCACATCAAAATCGTGATACGCTGTCTTTAACCTCGTTCTTGGTCATGCAGATTTCAAAGTTAGAAGCAGAAATGCGAACGTTTGCATAAAATAGGTCTCAAGGATTGGTGCGTATTTGGTCAATTATAGTTCAGCGTCCAGAAAACCTATGTAAATTTGCAGATAGGCGGCAGCTGACTGCCGAGAACAAACTTCTGAAGCCAGCGAATTTGTAGGCTAGAGCCAATCAAATAAGAGACCTTGCTACATCCGTTAGACCACAACCCAACATTACTTTTGGGATGATTCGAACGAAAATAACAACTTTCTTAAGGTTTAAGAGGGTTTCTTTTTGCTATTTCTTAATTAGATTTTTGAATTGGTGTCGAGAGGTCAATAGAATCTGGAGTCAGAATGTTGGAGAAACTTAAATGATTGAGCCATTGGTGATCTGCTCAATACTATCTGCTCTATCAGTTACCATCGAACCAAAACAGACTCGGGGAATCTAGTTTCTCCTTAAATTTTTGCGTTTAAGAAGCTCCACAATACTGAATAAAACAATACACAGCGGTTAGAACAGAACAAAACGGCAAGAAAACAGGCTGCTCCTTGCAGAGATTTTGTGGCCAACTATAAACAGAAAGTACGCAATATGTTATTAAAGCCCACATTTTCTAAGCTTTCGGAGATTACCAGAAGCAAGATGTGCGTACATAAACTGCGTACGATCGCAGTAATCAGTGCGCTAAAAACCCTGCGTACAAATCCTTATCAAGTCGACAAAAATCAAAGAGATCAACGGAAGTCGTACGTTTGCACGACAACAGGAACAGATGAGTGAGATGTCCAGGAAAGAAAAAAAAAAGAAAAAAGAAAGCCACTAGACCAACACAACTTATGCTTCGATACAAATCGAACAACGTACACAATGATGCCTGTAGTCAAGTTTTAACCGTATCCGGATCAAGATCAAGTCAAAGTCGATAAAAGCGAGGAGATCAATAGATGGGCCGAATCCTTCCACCGATATTAAGGGGTAAAATGTAGTCTGGGGGCACTCAGTGGTGCTCTTATTTCTTGAAGTAAATAATATCAAATCAATCGGGGCCCTAAGGCCTAAGCATGAGTTATAAAGGACATGTAAACTGTAGTTATTAAGAGAAAAAAAAGTAAGTTAGAGCGTCGGGAAATAAGAGCGCCACTGATTGGAACTTCCCTTCCCAACTACATTTTCCCCAATAGTAAGTACCTTACCTTATTTCCTGTATGTCTGCACAAAATCTCGGCATCCAGTTCGGTCCGTTATTTTATTCAGTGTAGAATATACACGTTCCCGTACTGATTCTCCTTCTTTCACCCACAGACGAATTCACTACTTTTAATTATCATCACCCACTTTTCAATTTTTTTTCCAATTCCAATTTCTGCTAAGAACTACTGCGCTTAATCTTTCGTGAGATCTTCTCTTTTTTGTGGATTTTCAGTTGGATTATGGAAAGCGATTAAGGGTATTACAACCCAACACATATTATGGAAACCTCTGAATAATGTCAAAGAAACGGGATCAATATTCGTCTAGCACACATGCTGCAGAAATTAAATGCATACGATCTTAGCTACCAGAATTGCTGCCAGACCTGGTATTGCGGCTTTGTTCAGCTTTCCGTAAATGCTCTGCACATTTCCGGTGTAAAATGTAGTTGGAAGGGGGCTATACACTAGCGCCTTTATTTCTGGAAGTAAATAACTAAATCACTCGGAGTCTTAAGACTTAAGTATTAGTGTTAGAGGACCTATGACATGTAAACTAAAGTTACCACGAGAAAAAAGTAAGAAAGCGTTACTAAGAGGGTCCAGAAATAAGGGCACCACTGAGTGCCTCCCAACTACATTCTCCCCTATCTCCGTATTTGGTATCGCAAAAAAAAAGAGTAAAAAGTGCGGGGTAAGGTGTGGTTGGAGGAGGGGCACTCAATCGCGTCCTTATTTCCGTAAGATATTTCTTCCATTTTTTTCTATTAGTAGCTTTAACTAACATGTCATGGACACTTTGAGAGTAATGCTTACTTGCTTTGAGAGTTCCAAGGCACAGATTAACATAGTTATTCACGTCCAGAAATAAAAGTACCGTTGAGTGCTTTCTCCTCCCCACAACTTCATTCTACCCAAAATACGCACGAAAACATGTGAGAAAAAAAATGTGAAAACTACCTGTTCCTTTCTTTCCTGCTGCGATTCACGAGGAGTATAACCGGACAACGGATGCGGCCGTTCCCTTTCTGCCTTCTCGATAAAACACAGCTCAATCTTCTCACGAATCGGCGGGGTGTCCTTACGTCGAACTCCAGGATTCTTCCGAAAACCAGCCTCCGCTTCAGATTTCTTCATTGTGAACTCGACTACGATAAGTTCGATTTGAAAATGACATTCTGCTTTCGAAACTGTTTCTCATTACAGTGGGCTCAACGCTGTGATTTTCTCATCGAGTCGAGCGTGTGAATGCGACCACCGATGATGGCAAGCGCTGTGATTGGCCGAAGCAGAGCAATGCCTCGGCACGCTATTTGCCCAACGTTCAGCTCCGCCCAACGTTTCACACGCAGCCGTGGGAAAACACGGCTGATTTCACTCGCATAGTGTCTACTCGTGAAGATAGATCTCGCCTGGTCCCGCCAAGAAATCCGACGTCTCTGGGCGTTGCTTGGGAAAGACAACGTAGACATTGCAGTTCTTCCTTGATCCTCTATAGTTATTAGCTAAATTGAGAAGAAAATGACCTGCCAAGGTTAAGGTTAAGGTTGGCGTTAATTATCCTAGCGTGTGTAATTCGCGTACTTGTGGGTTTCCTTTCCGTCTCTGGATCTACTAAATCTGCACTTCGCCTGATTCCTAAGTTAAATATGCTAGTGTTGAAAATGTAAGGGACACAATCCTGGGGAAAATGTAATTGAAGGGAGGGCGGAGGCACTTCGTAACGCTCTTTCTTTTTTCTCTTACTAACTTTAGTTTACATGATATAGATCCTTTAAGACTAATGCTTAGGCCTTAGGGCCCGATTGATCTGGTTATTTATTCCGATAATAAGGACCCTCTCTCCCAACTAAATTTATCCCGCAATCCTACGATCTTAGGAAGTTTGGCACTACAATCTAGGTTTAAATTATCACAACATATTAATATGTTGCCTTTTCAAAAAAAATCGAAAGACCGAAACACTCCATATAAACACTAGAAGGAGCAAAGTAAGGTTCAATTTACCCAACAAGGCAACACGTTACACACATAGGATGGACGGAATGAAACCGCATTGGACGAGTTACTGTTGGAATTCCCGGGTTAAGCAGCTTCTTCAGAAGCAAGAATAATGATGTCTACTTTACAAATCTTTTTCCATTTCATCAATCTTACGGACGTGAAGAAATGTTTCGTTCGTTGAATTGATGCTTAAAGTGCTCCTTAAGTCCTTAAAGTGCTAAAGGGCCTTTGATTCCTGGAACCACAGAGGAGTATTTCTTCTCGCTGTGAGACTTGTGCAGTACGTTTCTATGCTTATTTACTACCACAGAGAAGTCATCAAGAATTTAAGGCTACATTTAAAGGCATCACCCCACGAATCTGAGGTGGTGCAGATTTCAGGTGGAGTATTCGTATACGGGATGGAAGACTACGGAGAGGGAGAAGATTCCGTCCCTTTCTTACTAATTGCCGTAAAAAACGGCCCGGAAGATGCGGCGCCGCACAAGGCTGGCGCGCTCCAGTCGAACTCCTTGTAGAAAATAGTGCGCTAGAACGACTGAAGCCGTATCTTCCGGGCCGTTTTTTACGACAATTAGGAAGAAATGGACGGAATCACCTCCTTCTCTTTAATCTACGATCCCGCATGCGAATACTCCACCTGAAATCCGTGCCACTTCAGATTCGTGGGGTGATGCCTTTAAGGGCCTCGTCAAGGTATTGAAAATTCCTAATAGTAGTAAGATACCATTTTTCATGTGTGTTTGACATACATTCCGACATCCTGACATACCGATTGGCGTTTCTACAAGTACGAACAATCATTTACTGTATCTTCACTAATACAGTGACATAGCGACACTCAAATTATGAGTAAGAACAAAAAGTACTGGCAAAAACGCGACTATACGTGCTCGTCTTGCAATGGGTTTTGTCTGCGGTTGCACTGCGGTACTTCCGAACTAACTCGTCCACTGAAGACTAGGAACGTTCCAACCGTTCACTGCGTTAAGTTAATCAAAGATTTGTTCCAGAGGATAAACAATCGTGTGGGTAAGTCGTCCTGAAAGGAAATTCGTCGGAACCATCGCTGATAGATACTGATTTGTTGTTGAAGCCGCATTTTTTTAAAAACAATTATGGGATTCAAATATGGATTTATTTTATAATTATTTCAGGACAAAATCACTGGCGTATCATGCATTTAGGATGCGCCGACGCTTTCTACTGCAATCAGAATTGTTTCAGGTCACGAACGTGTAACTGGCCTATACAATGACTTGTGGGGCTAGCCGATGGGTCAGGTCAGTGTTTTTATCCTCCCAGACAAGTCTGGTACCATATTATCGGCTCCGGAGGGATGAAGGACTTGGTTGGCACTAGGGCGGTTCCGAACTATCGACACTGTGTGGCCACAGGGGACCTCTGACCGACTGCGCTATATCCGCTCCATGGTAATCATTATAGCACCGACGAAATCCTTAATTTTCTAGCTAGTTTTCGCATTTGCACTATGTATATACGCGCATAGATCACACAATCGCCATCCCTGATCAAAGGCAGCATACCACGAATCTGGACGGATTTCAGGTGGACTGTCCGTATACGGGGTCGTATATTATGAAGAGGTGGGTGATTCCGTCCATTTCTTCCTAATTGCCGTAAAAACGGCCCGGAAGATGCGACGCCGAACAAGGCTGGCGCGCTCCAATCGAACTCCTTGTAGAAAATAGTGCGCCGGAACGCTCGAAGCCGTATCTTCCGGGCCGTTTTCTACGGCAATTAGGAAGAAAAGTTAGGTGAACGGAATCACCGTCCTCCCCTTAATCTACGACCCCGTATACAAATACTCCACCGGAAATCCGTACCATTACAGATTCGTACGGTGATGTCTTTAACCACCAAAAAAAAACGGGACAATGTTTGCGTAAACTTCACTTCCTATCCTGAGGTGAACCCATTGCGATCCGATTATCCGTTCTGATAGCCGCGAAGAATGTGACGAGAACGCGGTTTGATTTTCGTCGTTACCGCATCCGAGACAGAAGGGAGGAGGGGCAGCGCCGCCCACACCCCACTGCTGACGCCTACGCGGGCGCCTCCGCGCGGTTCATGCACGTTGATAGTGGTGATAATCAGAAGGAGGGGGACAGAACAAAGCGACTCGGGGACACCACTCCGTTAGGCCACTCCCACTTCCTAGCTGGAATGATGAAAGCGAAATCCGTGATCGTCGTGTGTATCGATCTTCATCTTCATTTCACTTTTCTTCATATTTGTTGTTGAACAAAACAAAACTGATGTTATATCTATGATGTGGATAGGTATTGATTACTTCGGAGTCTAGATAGAGAGAGTTTAGTCGACGGGCCACATTCTTTCTTTAGTTCCGATGAACGTTCGCTTCTATCTTTTTCTTCTGATCGTATTCCTTAGAAGATCATTTTCTATTGATTGATTCCAAAAGCTTTTTTTCCCGTTTCCATGCAACATTCCAGAATTTTCCCATGAATCCCAACGAATATGAGCTTTTTTCTCGGTCACAAAGAACTCGCTGGAAGGAGTCTTTAACGTCTGTCGAATCACTGTAGTCAAGCTGTACTTCTCCCCTGTTCTACTCCAGCACAGCATTCCGTCACTTTTGCGTTGAAAAGACGAACTTTTTCCTCCGAAGAAGTTTAATTAGGAAAGTTCTTTTGGATTGTTTGATAATCCACTTTGTCTTGTAGCTTTTTTTTTGCATGCGCTTACTAGTACTACGGTAGTTATTCAATGTTACAGAACTTCGCAGAAACGTCGTCAGATAATTTACGATGATATCTGGGGGCATAGCCATTATTTCCCATTTTCCAAGGTATTAGCAGTAATTCTAAAATGTTATTGCTGAAAAAATAATTTGTAGAAAAAGTGAGCAGATTCGAATAGTTTAGCATTTCTTAGACTTTTATACAACGATCCACTTGAAATCACATAATTTTCCGGTAGTTCTTTCACAAAAAAGAAATAAATTTCAATTTATTTTGTAGCAATCGATATTGCAAGTACCACGAATGATGAATGAAGGAGAGGCGTGAAAACTTGGAGTTATTATATGTTTCGTTGAGGAGTCGAGTGAAGTGGTTTGCATTTTTTTCCCCTATGTGGAAGATATTTTTGTGTGATTTTTCAATGATTTATCAATAATTTTATTGGCTGCCTTTTCATCAAAGTTATTTCTTATTGTCTGGCCACAAATTAGCGAAATTTGAAGCGCACTCATTGTCTTCTGCTATTACGTCGGCCATTTTTTAACAGCGCACCGTCGTTCGTCAAAATCCACGGATATCGAACTGGCTACGCTGTCTTTCTCAGCCGTGTTAAATCACTTCCTTGCACTTCGCGGTCCTTTCAAAAATGTTTTCACAAGTTTTTTCTACTTCTATTTTGGGATTTCCTATCGTTTTCAAAATGATCTCATTGCTAAAGGATACAGCAGCATAAGTATAGGAACATTTCAGAATAAAAGTTGTCTTTGAAAATTCTGAATTCTCAAATTAGATGAAAAATTAGATGAACAACAAGAGATGAGAGATTTGGTAATTAGACAACCCATTGAGAATGTTTGAAGTGATTGCAGGTCAAGGTGGTGGGACGGTAGTACAGTGGCTAGAGGTTCCCAATAAGCCTGGTAAGAATGAAGGATAAAGTGTGCGGCGGTAATCAATCCGTTTGGGACCCGCCATCACGTTCACTTCAATTCAGAATCGTTTGAGGTTCAGGAACGTGTAAGTGACCTGAACAATGACTTGCGGTGGCTAGCCGATGTGTCAAGTCAGTGTTTTTATCCACCCAGACAAGTCTGCTACCAATTTATCGACCTCGAAGGCTTGGTGAGCTCTAGGGCGGATTCGAACCTCCGATCGATCGTGTAGACAGCGGAACCTCGAACCGACTGCGCTACACCCACCCAGCCGAACGGTAGATATCTCGATATTGCCCAAGACTAACTGAAGCGAAGCATTTCAGTTCCTCAGTCCTACTGCCAGATTTTTTCAAGTAGGCCTCAGCAAGTCATTATTGTACTGGTCGCATTCGCGTTTATGAAACTTCATGAAACTCAAAAGTTTATGGTTGTATTTTACTCTCAAACAATTCGTTTCTACATCCAGTTTAATTGATTAACAAAATTTTATCATTCGCATTGCCGACTGCGTGGCCCTCCGTCCAGAGAACGCTTCATAACTTTTTTTTTTCTGGATATTTCTAGTCTATCAGCACTCTTTCATTAATTCAGTAACGTAGGTCGTTAAAAAGATAAAGTATCTGCTAAATAATCCGCCTTGGTTGTCCCGATGCGCTCGACCGCGTAAGACCCACACGATTATTCATCCTTTGGGACAAATCTTTGATTAAATTAAAGGCATCACCCCACGAATCTGAGGTGGTGCAGATTTCAGGTGGAGTATTCGTATACGGGATGGGAGACTACGGAGAGGGAGGTGATTCCGTCCATTTCTTGCTAATTGCCGTAAAAAACGGCCCGGAAGATGCGGCGCCGCACAGAAGACTGGCGCGCTCCAATCGAACCTCTTGTACAAAAATGGTGCGCCAAAACGAATGAAGCGCCTATCTTCCGGGCCGTTTTTTACGGCAATTAGGAAGAAATGGACGGAATCACCCCCCTCTCCGTAGTCTCCCATCCTGTATACGAATACTCCACCTGAAATCTGCACCACCTCAGATTCGTGGGGTGATGCCTTTAACACAGTGCAGGATTGGAACGTTCCTGGTCTTCAGTGGACGAGTTAGTTCGGAAGTACTGCAGTGCAACCGGAGACAGAACCCATTTCAAGACGATTACCTATAGTCGCTCTTTCGCCAATACTTTTTGTTTCTACTCAAAATTTGTCACTGCACCTGTGAAGATACAGTAAGTGATTGTTCGTTAGAGGTTCCGCTGTCTACCTGGTCGATCGGAGGTTCGAACCCGCCCTAGTGTTTACCAAGCCCTTCATCCCCCCGGGATGGATAAATTGGTACCAGACTTGTCTGGGAGGATAAAAACACTGACGTGACCCATCGGCTAGCCCCCGCAAGTCATTGTGTGGGCCAGTTACACGTTCGTTAACCTCAAACGATTCTGAATTGAGGTGAACGTGGTGGCGCATCCCAAGCGGATTGATTGACGCCAGATATTTTACATTTTATCCTTTACCAACATTTTCGCCCCTTTACTACCTCATTTCAATTCGGAATAAGGTAGAAGTATTTCCTTAGAACAAACGAAAACTCGTTTACGGTCAGTTGCTTCCGCAATCTTTTGTTCTTCAGTTCGTTCACCTGTGAGATAAATGATAGGGTGGACGACATACATACATACGTACATGAAAAAATACTATCAGATTCATATACAAATACAAACATACAGTAATTGGACATCGACAAATTGGTTTGTAGTCTCGGTTGGAAAAACCGCAAGAACTCGTCCTACAAAAGTTTTTCATTTACCTGCGATTACACTGATGAACTTCGTCGCGAGCAATTAATTTTGCTGTGTTTAAACCGGTTCCGAACAGGTCGACTGCTAATCGAAGTCGCCGCTTTTCGACTGACCACAAAAGAGTCTGGAAAAACAACGAACTTGTGAAGAATCTTTTGTTAGTGACATTGGAAAAAATCAATAATTCGATCACGTCGAATCTTATTGATGGGATGTGATGGATGTCATTTTCACTTTCAACGTTTTCATTAGTAACAATTGATGGATGTCATCCATGACTCCATTCTTTTCGTTCTTGAGTCACTTTTAATATCACTCCTAACCTATTTTAACAATTGAAAATTGAACTGATCCCCGGATGGTATTATTATGTTTTGCATATGTTTTGTCATATTTATTTACTTATTTAGAATACTATTAGCTCAGTTCATAGCGGATACAGTACATGAACTATATCTCCACTGAGGCCGCTCATTTTACCATTCACTTAAATGCATCACCCCATCAAATCTGAGGTGGTACGGATTTCAGGTGGAGTGTTCGTATACGGGATCGTAGATTAAGAAGAGGGGGTGATTCCGTCCATTTCCCCCTAATTGCCGTGAAAAACGGCCCGGAAGATAAGGCTTCGAGCGTTCCGGCGCGCTACTTTCTACAACGAGTTCGATTGGAGCGCGCCAGCTCTGTGCGCGCGCCGCATCTTCCGGGCCATTTTTTACGGCAATTAGAAGAAGGAAATGGACGGAATCATCCCCTTCTCCCCACCCTCCCATTAAATCACTACTATGCGGTGATACGGAATACGTCCACCTTTGAAGATAAGGCTTCGAGCTTCCGGCCTACCACAACAGAGTTCGTGGGAGGCGCAGCCTTGGCCGCTTTGCTTTACGGCAATTAGCGAGGAGGGACCCCCCCCCCCCCCCCCTCTTTAATTTTTTTTTTGGGGTTTAAAAATACCCCTCCTAATTATTCCTCCTTATTTTTGTTGGGGGGTTTTTTTTAAGCGAGGGGGATGTTGAAGGGCATATAGAGGAAAAAATCGAAGGGTACCAGTTCTCGCCCAAGCTCATTCACTAAGTGGGAAAATTTTCTTTTATGGAATGTAATTTTTCACAAAATGAAGTGCACTTCTTTTTCTAAAGACGTTAAAATTACTATAACAGTAGATTTGTAAGTGCAGACTTAGAAATCTACTGTTATAGTAAACTTGACGTAACGCTTCCGATTTTTGTTTAATCCATCAAGAGGGGAGACTGCTATTTTTTTTTGAACAAAATTAAGACCTTTTTTGAACAAAGACCCCCGCCCCCAGTTTATTCCCTTTTTTTCCCGATTTTTCACTAAAATAACGTCTTTCTGTTAAAATCCAATATGATCTTATAAAAGATGAATGAATAAGTAAGTAAATGAATATGAATATGATCTAATAAAAAAAAACCAAACAATTGTTATGGCGAATCTTTTGTCACTGCACAAAACCACTGTTCAAATGTCCACCACTGTTCAAATGTCTGAGGGTGCAGATTTGTCTTGGTATACAGCTTCCTCGTCGAAGTTTCCCGAAAATAATTAGTAGTCTTTTGTCTTTTTTCTGTCTTTTTTGTCTTTTCCAGAAGAAATCCGCATGATGTTCAACAATTTACAATTTTCCTTCTTTTCAGAATAAGCCTCTCACTTCCGCGTCACCCTTCGTTTCGTGTGTTTCTTTGTCGCTTGTATCGATAACAAATTCTGAACAGGAACGTAATTTTTCATAAAATGAAGTGCATTTCGTTTTCTAAAGACAAGACAAAGTCTTCAAAGTTTTCTAAAGACAAGACAAAGTCTTCAAGATGCATATCTTTCTCAATATAACAAAATTTTTAACTCCTGTACAACTGGCAGTCAATCGTGAGGTTTTGTAGAGAGAATAGGGAAAAATTAGATGCTGATGCATAAATTTTGCTGATAATGATTTTGAAAATGAAACAGAAAATGGTGAAAATCAAGTTCGCTAAACGCTTTTGTTAAGAATTTGCAGGTATTTGCAATAGTTTTTTTTCCTCCGAATAGGAGAGGAGAAAAGAAAAGAAAAAGTCGTGGTCGAAGTAATTAAACTATGGAATATTATTTTACTTCTGCTACACTGTTTTTCATCAACTTTTTTTTAACTTGACACTTTTCAAACGTAACACTTTCACTTCTATTTTTTTTTGGTTTTTTAATGTTTAAAGCTAGTAATCCTGGCAATCTCTGCTGAGAGACATTATTCAGACAGTAAAGTAAGTCGCCCTTGCGATATTTTTTTTTGGAAAAATCCTTAAAATTTCCAAAAAAAAACAGCCAAGGTTCATTAGCGCATTTGACTTCAAGTTAACAAAAGAAAACAAAAAAAAAGAAAACAGTTTTTTTCTGCAAATTGCGTGATGTTGTGCACGCATTTTCACCGCCAAGTCATCCTTACTCTCTCTCTCTTTTTCTATTTTCCTCCTGAACTCCAGGTTCCTCTTCATCTTTTTCAGAAATGAACAAGCTATTGTTTAATATCAAAGTGGAAGCTGCTAACATTCTATTTACTATTTAGACAGTAAACTATTCCTAGTAATATTGGAAATGATTGAAACAACACTGATTCCATTGCAGCACCTATAATTTGTCATTTTTTCGGAAAAAAAAATTAAGACATCCCTGTTCTCAGGCCACTAGGTTACATTTTTTGATAAAATGTGAGAGTTTGGAGCCGTGAATATTTTACCAACTGTGATCTCAAGCTGTGTTAGACTGCAATCATTGTCTTTTGGCTAAGAGTTGGCACAATTTCGCTCATTTTCCAACTATTTCTCGGTTTTTGGATAGATACCAAAGAGAAGAAACTAAAAAAAAACTAGGAGATATTTCGGAATTTTCCAATTTTTTTTTCTGACAAAATAAAATGAACAATCGTAACCGACGTCGCTCACTGTCCCTTTTCAATGTTCATGGATAATAGTGTAGGCTTTGCGTGAGCATGATTCGAGAGCATCTTTCTTCTGGAAAATTTTCCCCAATGACTGGAATGCGCTACGTAATTTATGATGTATTTTTGAGTTTTTATGTATGATGTATGATTTCTGTAGACTTCATTTTATGCTTTACAGCCTTGAATTGGACAGTTTTTAATTCTATTATCATAGTGAGGGGCGGGTATAGAACAGTCGGCAAGAGGTTCCGTTGTCCACACGATTGATCTGAGGTTCGAATCCGCCTTAGCGCTGACCAAGCCCTTCATCCCTCCGGGGTCGGTAAATTGGTAGCGGACTTGTCTGGGAGGATAAAAACACTGGCTTTTCCGTCGGGTAGCCCCCACAAGTCATTGTATAGGCCAGTTACACTTTCGTAAACCTCAAACGATTCTGAATTGAAGTGAACGTGGGGGGCGCATCCCAAGCGGATCACTTAACGCCAGACACTTTGTCCTTTACATTATTATCATGATGAGATGATCCAGTTGGAATAACTTGACATTCCACATATATTGTTTCGGATTTTATTCAGAAAACATAAATTCGACTTAGATCACACATTACGGTGATGCAGGTTTTAGACATTCGTCCCCACGTTTCCTATCTTTCTAAACCTCTTCGTAGGTGCGATGGGGAGGAGCCGTACCCCTCCCAGGTGAAGTGAAGGTGAAGTATCCCCTTGGCTCATGGAGTGCGGATCAAGTGATGGGAATCCTTTCACTAACCACCCAAAACTGAGGGGCTCGGGAGCACCGGGTCCGACTATCGCATAGGCGACCATCTCCATAACCCTCCCACTACGGGGAAAAACAGCCTAGAAGTTGGTTTGCCAGTTTTGACGAATCCTCAACGGCTTTAGCCGTTGACTGGGAATGTAGCTAGCTAGAAAACTAGTGATGACGCAACAATCTTGCACCGAAAAAAAAAACCGTTTACTCAATGTGATCGCTGAAATCGCATAATACGATCGCATCGAAATCATCAACGTCCACGTATAATAGGATGTTGTTGTGGGCAAGTTTTTCCCCTTGTCCCCGCGCCATTATCTTTTTGGCATGTAGCCAGCAAGTACATACATACGTTCCTCGACGTCTGCAGCTGCTCTTCTGTAGCTGATTTTTCATCAGTAGATCTCATCACGTACAGTCATACTACGTAGTAATCGTTGTTCTGGTATACATTTCGTATTTCGGATCTGAGAGATGGATCTTATCACGTTTTTCACAATCTCGCGGGGAATTCTCGCTTTCTCTGGAAGAAGGAGAACGATCTGTCAATCCACCGCACCGATTTGCTCCGGAAAAAAAGGCTTTTCTACACTTAGTTTAGGTTTAAGGAGGTCCAAAATAGAATTTAGGTAGGAGAAATTGTTGTAAATTAAATATTCGAAGAAAAAAATTAAAATCCCAATGAGTTCCGGCCTTTGTTACCCTTCTTTACTGCAAATTTCAGAGTGATTTTTAAATAATAAATAAATTTTTCTTCTAATTCTTTGAAGGATAATTCTTTGAAAAAATAATAAATAAACAAAGATAGCATCAAATTCATCGTGACGTCAATAAGTGGATCCGTGGATTGCAGCTACTTTTCCTTGTGAATTGGGGCCGTGTTTGTGCGAGATCCGAGACGAGTTCGCCAACAAACAAGTTCCATTTCATATCGTAACACGTCGCACGTACCATAGCGATGTGTCATCGTTTATACTGCGTAATAATGACTCGCTCGTATCGCTCGCTCAACCAAACATATGTATTTTTCTCTACAGCGAGTTCAACTATGTAGTAAACTCGCCGCATACATTGTGACCGTCCGTTCGATCCCCTCACTCCTCGCCCCTCCCTCATCCCCTTCCTAAACGGGGCTCGCTGGAACAAGCTGGTTATTTCTGTGTTGGCCGAACGATTGTAATCTTCAAATACATCTTCGTGGTCTCTATTCGGAACACCCACACACATCGAATAAACACGCGCGTTTCTGCGGCGCGTTCTGCGTTAGCCGTTATCTGATGATCTGATCTTGGTTACATTGTTTTATTCATAACGTGAGATATTCGTCCCACGCCCGAGTCCGCGCAATGTCTCCGTAATTCATCGTTCACACCATACATAATCGCTCTAACCACTATTTCGCATCATCTGGACGGTGGTGCCAAGGCAAGTCCGTAATTGCACAATTTCACAACCAGCAAATTTCTAACGAATTTCTATATGAATATTATTTGTGTTTAAAGCAAAAATATTCTTTTATCCGAATATGCTGGAGTTATTTTGTACTAAAACATGTTAATCGTTGCTTTTGTAGTCTTAAGAAGTCCTTTCCTATGCAAAATCTTTTAAAAGGTGCGGTATTGTGAAATATTTGTGACTTCTTGAAAAAAGAAACGGTAGCAAAGTTGCATCATTTGTGGTTACTTTTACTTTACTTATTTTTTTTTTGTGAATTGTCATTGTTGGCTCTAGCAGTTCCGTGAACGCAGGTAATATCTCAAATATTACATTTTTTAATGTTTTATTTCATATTTTATTTATCTGAAATAATATAAAAGTATTCCTGAAACTCAGAGAAAGAAATATGATATAAAATAAAAGGAAATTTCATCTCATATTTTTTTCTCTGAATTCCAGGCATTTTTGCAGGTGCAGACCTTTAGAAAACAAGACCAGCATGCAACAAAACAATAGTGAGCATTCAGCACAATTTCTAGTTGAATTGTGATGCTTAAATACTCTCAATACGGTATTTCTATTGTCGTTTTAAAAAAGTTTGTCCTTTTGAAGTTCCCTTTGGGGATAAAATATGCAAAAGTACTCATGGAGAACGACCGTATTGATATTTCCCTGGAATTTTCATTACTCACCAATTTTAATGGAAAATTCTTCCGTTTTTGAGTTCTCAATGGATTTTTTTTTGCAAAACTGTGCAATTGCGGACTTTGCCCATGAGAACTAGGATGGAAACTTCACAAAGTATGCGTATGCTACTGAAACAGGAAGAGTTCCTCATTTTAAAATTGCCCTGCAACGAAATCAGTTATTTGTGTTGTTGTGCCCGTCTCCATATATTCCGGATTAAGGTCAAGATAAAACTTATCTTGATTCTAAATTGTTTTTTTTAATTATCTTTTTTATCCTCAAGATTTTCTATGGACAGCTGTCTGGATGTTTAATTGTGCGTATGCTTAGCGAGATTTCTTATTGAGCTAGAAGAGCTGTATTAGACGTCAAACCAGCATCATTTTATTTTTTTTGTAAGGCATTATGTCAAGGATTTGTTGCGACGTGTGTAATGGCGGACTTTGTCCGTCCGTAATATGTGCATATAGCACAGTCCGAAAGTATGTTAAGCTGGATTTGCGTCTATAAGCTTGGTTATTTATGTATTTGTACATTTTACTCCATTGTTTTACATAGATTTGTTAAAAATTCAGAGTTTATTTATTTGCAGATTTCAATGGGCCTAGTTAAATTCTGCGCTCAAAATACAATCCAATTCCACAGTTCTGAACCTTTTATGTTTCTGTACTTGGGGAAAAAATGTCCTAAGCCATCAGATCTGGAGCGTACCCTTCCTGCTGGTTGAATGGTTGTTGCCAAAGATTCCATGCTCCTTTGGGCTTTGGGGATTTGCTGGACGACAGCACCTTTTTGCAATGTATGGGAATCTTTCGCCATATAACATCGCAGGTTGTATAGCTCGTACATTCTTAATGCGTACACTCGTACGCCTGATTGCGTTTGGTTAAAGGCATCACGCCAGGAATCTGAGGTGGTACGGATTTCAGGTGGAGTATTCGTATAAGGGATAGTAGATTATGAAAAGGGGCAGGGTGATTCCGTCCATTTCTTCCTATGTGCCGTAAAAAACGTGGCGGAAGATACGGCTTCGGGCGTTCCGGCGCGCTATTTTCTACAAGGAGTTCGATTGGAGCGCGCCAGCCTTGTGCGGTGCCTCATCTTCCGGGCCGTTTTTTTACGGCAATTAGGAAGAAATGGACGGGATCACCCTTCTCTCCATAATCTACGATACCGTATACGAATACGATAAAGCAGGGCTACGACGTGCAGGTAGCAATCAGACTCGTATACGCGGCCTCGTTGATGCTGGTAGTCGTTTTATATTACGGTATATTATTAGAAGAAGAGAAGAGAGAGAAAGAGAAGAAACTTTATTTGGATATAAGGGCATGAGAATCATCCCTATATTTTACCTTATTTATATTTTATTTATTCACTTTTATTTATGAAAGGATAAAGTCGCTCACGTATCAATCCCCTTGGGATGCGCCAACGCGTTTTTACTGCAATTCGTAATCGTTGAGGTTTTCGAACGCATTTTGTCCTATACAGTGACTTGTGGGTCACAGCCGATGATCAATTCAGTGTTTTTCCCTCCGAGACAAGTCTGGTATCAATTTATGGACCCCTGAAGGGATTAAAGGCTTGGTGAGCACTAGGGCGGTTTCGAACCACCGACAGTGCGGCTACAGCGGACCTCTTACCAAATTCGCTGTGCCCGCTCCAGATATTCAATATTATCCCTGAATGTAGGACTAATTCTTTTTCTCTCATGTCCAAATCCGTAAATTTTCGTGATTTTCTTCTGACGAGGGTTTCACGTTTTTCGGAAATCATTAGCGCTCTTCTACTATGCGAGTACCGAACTTTCACGCATCGTTCCAGTTGCTAATTGGCAAATTTAACGGTATATGGACAAAATATGAGAGATAAAAGAGGAAGAGATAGGATAAAAAATAAATGCTTGACAATAATTGATCCTATTGATGAGCGCCAAAGCGTTCGAATTTAACTCCGAATCATTTGAGGTTTATGAACGCGTATGCAGTCGATGCATTGATCGCCGAGCCGGAATGTATCAATCAAATCAGTTTTTTCTCCCCACGCAAATCTACTCCTCTTGGACGGATGAGAGGCTTGGTTGGTCAAAGGCGATCTCGAACCATCGACCATGCAGTAGAAGAGAACCTCTTACCACTGGTGCATGCATATTCCCGCCGCCGAATTTTACTAAAGGAATTCTTGGCACACCCCTCTGACCTTAGTGATTACCGTTATATTCCTTTGAATTTATGCTTTCTTGTTATACTAACGAGGTTTATTATTGAATTTTTTTTACAAGTAGTCACATGTCCTTCTTTATTCAGTCAATAATCTTCGACATAAGTGTAGAACATTGCGGAAATCCTATGAAAACGTTGAAATTACCAAGTGGAAATAGATAATACTTCTGTTGCTTCGATTAATCATCTATCTACATCGCTTATAGCCAAAGATAAAATAGCTGGATCGCGTTACCGGACAATTCTCACGGTCTAAAGAAGTTTTCCTTGTTTTTCTTTAAAGGCATCACCCCACGAATTTGGGGTGGTACGGGTTTCAGGTGGGTTATGCCTATACGGGGGCATGGATTATGGGGAGGAGTGTGATTCCGTCCAGTTCTTCCTAATCGCCGTAAAAAAACGGTCCAGAAGATACGGCGCAAGGCTGGCGCGCTCCAATCGAACTCCTTGTAGAAAATAGCGCGCCGGAACGCTTGAAGCCGTATCTTTCGGGCCGTTTTCTACGGCAATTAGGAAGAAATAGACGGAATCACCCTCCTCTTCATAATCTACGACCCCGTATAGGCCAGATGCATGGGGTGATGCCTTTAAAACGATTGCGCTGTAGGCGCAATTCACATTAATGTGTTCAGTTAATGTCTTTACGCTGTTTAACGTTTGACTTTGACTATTGAGAACATTTGGCCTTAAATGACAAAGAGAATACGGTAGAGAAACGATCCCTTACGCGCGAATTTATCCGGAACCACTGTCCGAAAAACATCTGGCTAACGTAACGCCACCTATCATTGTACAGCATCTCATTTCGTTTTTTTCCCCCACATGATTAATAACCTTTGTGACGACGCGAGCGTGTTTCCCTCATCCAAGGACATGGAAAAATTATGAGCCACAGCCGTTGGAATTTGTTGCAATGTCGCCAAACATCTTCACATCGTGGAAGATTTCTGATCTCCTCGAGCATCCGTGAGTCTGTGCGGGTGATTAGACTCAGCAAGACATCTCGTCCACTTAATTCAATGACCCTCAATGAAGGTTTGCGTGTGGGAACGGACAGAGATCCATTTTAAGGTGTGTGTGATTGAATGGCGCTTACCGATGTTCGGTATGCATGTATACGTACGACGAAATTGCGTACGCTACGTAATAAATCGTAAAGAGTGGACACGTAACTGAAACAGCAGCAGCTGAATGGATGCGATCCAGTTCGACTCCTGCTGCTGTTGCTACGGCTACGGCTGCTGCTACTACGGCTACGGCTACGGCTAAAGCTACGGCTGCGGACGACAACGCACCTGCTTGGTGAGTTCACCGATGACTCTCGTACGTATCGTGTACGTTTAGAAAGTCGTCGTCGTTGTCGCACACGCTTAAATCTTTTGTACGTTTAATGGGTGCACGTAGTGAAAACTCTTAAGTAGTGTCATATCGTCGAACGAGGATCATCAATTCATCTTATAACTGGTTAGGTAAGCTTTTGGACTCTTGAATCGCACTTGCAACTTCTTTTTGCTAGCGATTCTTTCATGCGTTCACCGTGTTTTAAAGGTGTATACCACACAACCAGATGCAATCTTCGCTTCAAATTCGTCACTTCGTACAATCTCGTCGTGCGTAAAATATTAGATATGACACTTTTTCGAACGATATACGATAGTACTAGATCTTAATTGTGTGCTACTTGATGTTTCCCCGGTATTGTTGAGTGCAGATACTTTTCTATCCTCAAAATATCTAGAAAATTTCCTCCTCAGTCATTGCTAGCCGTTATTCTGTGATAGCTTACGGTATGAATTTCTAACTTTATTATGTTTATCGAAACTACCAGAGCTACCCGCGCTGTGTGCCCTCATTATTTCAATTCCTAAAAATTAATATTATTCTCCTTTCTATTCTATTATTCCATCCTACTATTAATATTATTCTACATATTGTACGAAAAAAAACTATTGAATTACTTTGTCATATAGTTTTGTAGTTATGTACTCAAATAATAATTATTATTACAAGCCAATGAGAAATATTTCCTATACTTTTGTTTTTCTTTTGTGTTATTCTCAGCAGTTGCCCAATTTGGTTCTTCTACATAATTTTCTCAGACTTTTTAACTTGTTCGAAGCTAATTTTACAGAACTTTAGCGAATCCACAATTTTTACGGACGGTTCTGAAAAACTCATACGAATTTATTTCATTATTGTTACGGACTACTACTGTATAATTAAATCCGTTGCACGACTTTTAGAAAATATTATAATATTTTACAAACAAACTTTACAACAAATATTTAACAAATATTTATTCAGCGAAGTCAGCGTGCTAAAGCCTGACATTTTTGCTGCGGTTTTCCGCATGTCTAGTACGAAATGAAATCACTTAGGCCTACATTTTGAAAATTTTTCTGAAAAAAACAACCTACAGCAATAAAATAGTCCCTCCCCCCACTCAGAAAAAGCAAAACAGTACAAAATAAATGATTTCTTCATTCTTCTCACTGACAGTGACTTTCTTCTTTTCTTTTTATTTTTGCTCATTTTCTTCTCCCTGCTAATTTTCGTCCTAATTTTAATTTTTATTCCATTTTCGTGCTAATTAATCTAATAAACTTTGAAATAAGTGTACTTCTTCCAGAATTCGCCTTTTCGGAAGTTTTCGTTCACTGAAAATGTAGTAATGTTGAATTAGTCCGTTAAGTTTGTGTATTTACGTACCATCACATAGAATAAATTTGGACTCGACACTTTTTTTCACTCTTTCTATGAGGTAGAAACAGCAGCAGCAGTTCCCGCTAGGACAAGCGACGGTGCCAAAGGCTGCTAGCACTTACATACGCTAATTAATCTCACAAACTTAGAAATAAGTGTGCTTCTTCCAGATTTCGCCTTTTTGCAAGTTTCCGTTCACTGAAAATCTAGTAATGTTGATTCAATTCAAAGACATTATTAAGGCGTTATTTACGTACTACTTATGTAGAATTTTTCTGAATGTTTGGGATTTTATTCTGGTCTTTATCCATATTTAAGTACTCTACTGCTAAAAAAAATAAAACTGCACTATGGGATCGGTTAGAAAACTCTGACTTTATAAATTCACCCGCTAACATTAGAATTCCCAGCAATTTTCGAGAAGTTTGTTCGATTTTCGGCTGCATTCCTCTAAGAACAAATCCTTTATGAGAGAAAAAAAAGTCCTGAGAAGGGTCTCAACAAAACTAACGTATTCTATTTTTTTTACGTATAATACCATAATAATAGCAATGAATTGGAATTATTTATCATTTGTTATATGTTATATTGTATTATATGTAGTTTGTAGAGCTACACATTCGATTCAAAGACGTGGTGATGTCACAAGCACCGCAGGTGCGTGAATAACAGCCGTAAACTGCTACTTTACCACCGCTTCTACTTCATGTAACGATTTTTTTTCTAAAAAATACAAACTTTTTTTTGCATATTTTCTTGTATCTAATAATTATTTTATTCTAATGTACTAAATTCCCGAGCAGTATGCAACATTTTGATGAGTTTTGATCATATTTTCATGATGATATTCTAGAAAAAAAGCCAAATTCACTCAAAAATTTCATGTCAACGATGATAGAATTTTGAACAGATCAAAGACGTTTTGCGTCTCGCATTTATGTTCTTTGATCGGCATTCTTAGGGAAATTTTGCTAGTTCGCAAAGGTAATACTGAAAATATTACTAAAATGTAATGAAGTCTATGGAATTCTAATTTCCAAACCCATTTCTAGTTTCTTTCTGACATTTCTCTCTTTATCCGATATAATCTTCTTAGTTCCGACGTAGAAACTATTAGTCTTACCGTAACAGTTTTTTTTGAGGTTCGTAGCGGAAGGAAAATACAGAGTATTTTTTGATTTCCCTGATTCCCCCTTTTTTGCATTATATTAACCTCAATTTGTATTTTAGGGAAGTGATAAAGGTGGAGATCGAGATTTTTCCACGACGTTTCATCAGCCATAGTGTCTTCGTCGTGCAAGCGACAATAAAAATTCGTTTGTTCATTTGAAAACCTGCTTCGAACGTATTTTCTCGCGTCTCCAGCCGCGAGACAAGGATAAGACACCCGTTTCGGGCTAATTTCTTCTTGGCGTCTTCATCTCGTTTCGATTACGCACACTCCCCAAAAATTCTCAATATCTCGTTATCGTTGGTCAGTGCACGCGGTTATGGAAACGTTAACGTTTCCTGTATTTTTCCTTCCATCCTCTCCTTCGAATAACCGGGTCGAGGACAAACGTTAAGTGACTGAGAGGTGCAGCTTGTAAGCTTAGAGGTTGCACCTCTCAGATCGTGGAACATGTCATGATCTTTTGCAACTTTTTTTTTCACTACCAGACACAGTTCTATGGTGGAACAGGTCACGCCCAATTGAGTCGTGTTTCTCCTAAAACATAAAAGTCTTGTAAAAACTGTGTTCATCACTCGCTTACTCTCATCATGTGAACTCGTCCTTTTTCTTAAGGTTAATTAGCTTGGCATTATTTCTTGTATTGGTTGTAAAGGTTTATAATCGAACACAGAGAGGTCTATCGTCCCTGGGTAACCTGCTTCATCATTGTTCTTGATATTGGTAAGTCAGAAAGACTAATTGATTGTTCAGAAAGATTAATTGATTAATTTGTTAGATTTTTGTTAGGTTTGTTTTTTTCGTTTTGTTTTTGTTAGATTAATTTGTGTTAGAATATATAAATGCTGTATAAATCGATCAGATGCAGAAAAGACACGAAATTTGAGGAACTGCATCGTACTCCTGTGCTTCAGCTCCTTCACCACTTTACGGCTTCACGGCTGCCTTAACCATCTTCCAGAAACTTCTGCTGATCGTTCACAGAGGATAGTAATGCAAATGAAGTAAGAAACATAGAATTTCATTAAAAGTCGTCGAAGAGCAGCTTGAAGAGCAGAGCTTCAAGGTGGTCCTCAGGTTATGGAACTCAAAGCAGAGAAAGATTAGTCAGATTTCCAGAAAATTGTACTGGCCCGTGCTGATGAGGGGGCGTAAAACGAAAGGGAAATTTAAAAACTAATAAAGAGTGTTAATAATGTTGGCTCTTCCTTCATATTGTCAATCGAAAATAAAATTAGCTATGAAGTTGTGGTCCACCGCTTGGCTAGTACCATTTTTGCAAGCTTTTTTTTCTGAATCATGCGGAAAATCAAAAATAAATATCATTATGCAAACTCCTTGGGCAAGTGTAGCGTAGTCGGTTAGAGGTTCCGCTTCCTGCACGATCGATCGGAGGTTCGAATCCGCCCCAGTCCCAACCAAACTTTTCATAACTCCGGAGTCGATTCATTGGTACCAGACTTGTCTGAGAGGATATCGCATACTTTTCTTTTTACTTTCCTACTTTTTTTGAATGAGGTAGAGAAAATTAACATATCATACAGTTGTGTATTAATGACTTCTTTTTTTTACTTTTTTTTTAATGAGGTAGAGTAAATTTGTTAAGTATGTATGGGAAAGTTGGTCAGTACGTTAAGTTTAATTGAAAGTGAAGGGATTCAAGCAAATCGTCACTATTTACAGTAAAACACTACTTTACATATCATACAGTTGTGTATTAATGACTTCGATGATAATTAATTACATGAGAACCTGACTGACTCGTTCAGGAAGATTTTTTTCATTAATTTCATTAAGAGAACTCAATTACAGTGCCATGTATATATCTCTTCTAAAGGAACTGGTTAGAGATCAAGGAATGGAAAGGAATTCCTTAGGAATTTCTTTCGAAATTGTTTTTTTTTCTTAAGACGGGAACAGATGTTCGCTAAAAGTCGTTAACAAAGCAAACATTAGCTGAATTTCCGCCGATCCTAAGTCTCGTTGTTTTCAACCGGTGGTTCTAGTTTTTTCCCCTCGTTCTGGAATTCCGTTAACGGATTTCCTACAACTTTTTCTGTACGGTTCTGTTCGAGCTGTTATCATTTATAGGTAGGAACTTGTTTCGTTAGCCGTTTCGTGTGGGGTTGTGCTTATTTGAGGAGTTTGACGAGGTTTGAACGTCTATTAATACTTTTTCCCGTATTCTTTTCGATCGGCGGCGGCATTGCTTTGAAATGCACGGAAATCCTTGGATTACGTCAGGAAATCTATTCAAAACCCTTACAAAATACGAGTGGACCGGATTTTCTTTCGAAAGCGCGTAGCTCTCGTGTACCTCGTATGGGACTTGCATTCCATGAAACAATGGCAACAAAAACTCCCCAGCGGGGTTGTTGATGGTCAGTTCGATTGGAACGAACCCCATGCCCCCAATATATCTGAGTTACAGAGATTCCCACTGACTGGCTGGCCAGTTGGCTGACCGACGAAGCCGTGAGAAGCCGGTCAAACTCATCACGCTCATCACGCCTCCGTCGCTTACGCTTCGTTTCACCATTTTTCTCCAACAATCGCATCCCGAATCGCGCTTCCTCACGCATCATTTATGCTTCTTTTTCATTTGGTCATTGGGGATCCGATTAGTGCTGTGGTGACGTTAATGATTAAGGTTATTATGGCCGAATGGACGTTTCAAAGATGCACTTTGTAATAAGTGAGCCATTATTTGGAATGTTTCTTAAGTGCACTTAAGGCGAATTTGAACAGTTCTCCAATTTTCGTGCGGAGTTATTTTTTAATTTTTCTCTTTTTCATTTCTATTGTTCGGAAACAGACTCTCTTAAGAGTGTAGGAAATATAGGACATAGGAGTCATCCTAAACTCCTTTATAACGTAATTCATACAATAATAATAATAATAATAATAATAATAATAATAATAGTAATAATAATAATAATGGTTTCCATAATATAATTATCTACAAGTTCATATTTTCGCATTTTTACGCGCACTCATAATCACTTTGGAATCAGGAATTCCTGCGACGAAATGCTAATGCGGAAATTTTTAGAAAATTTCAGCGTGACTTTTTTTTTAAATAGAACTTCAACATCAAATTCCCCAAATCTCCTTGATTTCTGGGAATTTCGAGGTGAACTGCTCGAAAATTTAAATCTTTGTATTCATTGCTTAATATTTATCAATTTAGTATTATATTAATTTAGTTATTTATTAATTTGTTTTTATTTATTTATTAAATCCCCTTAGTCAGAAATCCAATCTGAGAGGATTCCTGGAAAATCCTTAATCACGGACAATTTTAGGACTTACTCGTCCACTTACTCGAAATTTATTCAAAGGTGTGATCCTAAGGCAAAATCTGTCTACATGAAAAATCCTAGTTAATTTATGACCATCTAGACGCTCTAGTTAACTAAAATTGTGATCGGTTGTTCGAGGATTTTTTTCGTTTGCTTTTGAAAGTATTGAGGTTTTTCTCAAGATTTTTTTCTCTGCAAATAGCTAAACAGTTACTGTTAGCTTAGTTATATCCTTTTATACTTCGATTTCTGGCGATCATTAGTGAAAGTTTCGCAGAAAAGTTTCCTGGGCTGTTCTGGAAATGTAAATTCATTAGTAATAAGTTGAGAGTGACCCAAGGAGTATTCTGCATAATCTTTCCGCAGTTCTCGTTAAATCGGAGAAAAAGTGTCAATTTTCTGGATCTATAATCAATAAAAATATAATAGACAATACAAATAAATAAATAAATAAATAACTACTGTAACCTTCTTTATATCGGCAGCATTTCCCGTTTCTCATTCATTTTTTAACAAATTCAAGAGGTACTGCCGGCTTGGTACTGTAACGTGATCATTCCCATGTTTCCATAATGCACATGCTTGAAAAAGTCTGAAATTTCTAGAACATTTTGAACATAAAAATACATAATAAATAATAATAATAAATAATTATAATAATAAATAAAAATGCAAATTTTAATCTTTTTTAATTTTTCATTTCCCTCATTTACTATTTGTCAGAAATTGCTGCGATATTCTATTAAGAAACATCAAAGAAAAACGATGTGGAACAATTTTCTCACGATCTACGCAATTTTCCGTCCACATTCAATGGAGCGAATAATTGCTACTTAAAGATGACGAGTCGTGAATGACGGAACGTGGCGTGAATCTTTGATGGAATTTTTCCGCGGCTAATTTGCGCTTATGGGAATGTTTCAAAACTTGGACATTTCCATTCTTTTCTTATTTGTATACTTATTACAAATTCTTCGCAACAAATAGCCTTAGAAACTTCTTCTGGCGATTTTTTAGTTTCACTTTTTTGCGAACTTTTTTAAGTGATATCGAATAACCTTAAGCTCTTGTTGGACCTTTATTATCCAAGAGGATTCTAATTTTTCTTACTTTTTCCACGATTCTTTAAATTTACATCATTACGATGTCAGTCGATTGAATTTCAAAGGACTTTTCAAGGATTTTTTCCATTATTATTTTCGGTAGTAAAAGAAAATTACGACTACGATTATTGAAATTACGATTGTTCCTTGTTGTAAGCTGAAATGTGAAATAAAACGAATAAAATGTCTCTGCTATTTATCACAGTGAACACACCTATAAAAATTTCAAATTATGGGTGCCTTTTTATTCGTTTAAGTGAAAAACGATTTGGAAAAGACTTTTGGAAACATCGTTAAAAGCCGTTATTAGTCTTACAAAAATATTTTATTTTACTACAAATAAAATTTGTATTTATTTACTGCTTACAGATTATTTGAAGGAATCTACTAGAGCGTAGTGATTTTAATTTGGTTTGACTTTTCATTTCAGCTACATTTTCCTAATGCTCCTTCCTACCTTGTAGAATTTTTCACTTCAAACCAAAAATCGCCTGATTTCCCTTTTTTTCACGTAACCAAATAAAAATGCACCCATAATTTGATCTCTATATCTCTTTATAGGTGTGTTTACTGTGAAAAATTGCAAAAACTTTACTTTACACTTTAAATTTTAGAGCAACAAACAATCGTAATTTGTATTTATTTACTGCTTACTGCTTATTTACTGGAATCTGCTCGAACTAAGTTATTCCTAGTTGGTTGGATTTTCCATTTC
Organism: Necator americanus; assembly: GCF_031761385.1. Lineage (NCBI taxonomy): Eukaryota > Metazoa > Nematoda > Chromadorea > Rhabditida > Ancylostomatidae > Necator > Necator americanus. The sequence continues at coordinate 32,618,598 of NC_087371.1, read as the reverse complement.
AACTACATTTTCCTAGTGCTCCTTCCCACCTTGTAGAATTTTTCACTTCAAATCAAATCAATCGGCTGTGAAGTCCCGTGGTTCTTCATAGTACAACTGAGAGTAATTTTTTCGATGTGTGCTTTCCATTACCTACTTTTGCTGCACGAAATTGTTTGTTTAATTGGTTGTTTGTGATTTTTCCCACACCATTTGCGATCGCAATTATACATAGGAATTGGCGAGGACAAGAATGAATTCTCAACTTATCATTTCGTGAAAAGTTGCAGTTGAAAAAGCGCAGCAATTGCATTTCGAAGTGCAATCTTCCGTTTCGCGGTGTATTTTTAATAATAAATAGGAGAATCTGCAAGGAGAACGACGTCAAACAGCATTCCTAAACTTATTTGGAAAACTGTTGTGTTCGAACTGCTCTAACCTGTAATTTTTGTCATTTTTAAACTGGAATGTTAGAAATCTTCATGCTCCTTGAATTCAATACTGGGGAACCGGTGAACAATACAGGTACAGGTGTGCAGCAAACTACCTCTATGACCATTCCACGGTTCAGAACATATCCATAATTCCATAAAATTATCCGCTTATTTCGTCTGCATCTCTGTTCGTATTTAATAGCTACTTATACTTTGTCACAAACGGATTTTCAAACCTGTTGTCCATTTTTTTTCAATAAAAATTCAAAGGTCAAATGAAAATCACGTCATTCTTCGATTATGTGACTGAATTTATTTGATTGGAATTATGTTCCCCCTTGTTTTTGTTACATTTATTTTCTATCACCAGTTTCTCTCTATTGTTTCGTTTATCATTTTCTCTCTTCCTATTTTCTTACTCTCATCACATCACTTTGTACCAACTCTCTAATCGATATATTGATTTCATTTTAATCTTGATACGTCCTTTTAAAGCTTCCCAAAACATGTTTCTTCTCATTCATTCATCATATTCGAACATCCGCCATTTTTCATCTAAGTTAGCAGCAAGTGAACCGCCCATCTTTTTTTCTACTCACCTTTTGCAATCTCTAATGGCCATTAATTAGCGCTATCTTGATTACAACACCCTTTTTGTGCTAGTTGTCCGTTTCAGATCGCACGCATTAGACGTTCATAATGTACATTTCAGCGCCTTCACATGTCATTCCATTCCTAGCGATGTCTCTCAAACGAATACCACTATTCTTTCCCGGACCACTCGTCCTACTATTCGTCACAATTTCTGTTCGTTTAACTGTGGCAGAAAAATTCCTACTGTATCATGTACAACCGAACGATTCCCGAGGAATGAGAGAACTGCGTAAGCTACAGATGATGGATCATAAATATCAGGTGAGCGAGATTTTGAGGAACTGTAGATTGGTTTCTTCTGCAGGTGCTCTTATGGCTACGGTTTGTTAGGATACTGGAAAGAGCGATTATTTATGGGATAGGAAGGCAGCCGTCATGGCAATGATACGTATGCCTGCTCTCGCACACGCGACGTGTTGTTAGGTGCCTCGTAGGGGACTAAACCTAAAAGTAGTTAGGTTAAAGACAGTGTATCACGAAATTGCGCGACCATGCTCAATTCCATCTAGTTATCTATAAAAACGACCGCTTTCCCGCGACCAATCTTCCTACAAGGCGCCTAACGACGAGCCACGTACGCGAGAGCAACCGTCTATCTCTGTGTCTATCAGCGAGCGGGACAGGCAGCGTCAGCGTCCAATTGGTTCTTCGCTCGTTCGTAGACGCGGCGCGTATGCCTGCTCTCGCATACGCGATGTGTTGCTAGGTGCCTCGTAGGGGATTAGATGCGAAAAAGCCATTTCCCCGCGTTTTCCATGCTAATTACGCGGAATAGAGCGTGATCGCGTTGGTATTCGCGACCTATGCCCCCAACCCTATCTATTCGTGAAGTGACTCCAATACTCTCAATTTCGTGGTATGCTATCTTCAGTAAATTGGAAATTCATTTGAAATCTAAAAAAAATTATTTGAAATCAGAATTGAAGGATCACTTTGTCATCAGTTTCATCGTTTGATAATCGAGAAAAAATAGCGCAGCCATCGTTTAATTACTAAAGTTTCTTGGTGTATAGAATTATCTCCTGATAATGTTGATAACATTAAAAGTGATTGAAAATTATTTAGAATGTTTTAATTTGAAAGAAGATCTCGAGTAGAGAATGCTTATGACGAATAGAAGATGAAAAAAGAGAATTAAGGGGACCTAGCGCACCTAAGTCACTGTAAACTTCAGCGAATGCAAAGAATGAACACAAAAAACGATTCGAATCAAATTGATTTGATTTAAACGCAGTGAGATGGAAATCAATGTTGTTTCCAGGCGTAAAAGAATGAGAAACGAGGTTTCTATTAATTTTTCTTGTGGAAAACAAATATGTGGAAAATTTCCTAGAAATGTAATAATTCTTCATCCGTTTAATCTTCCTGTAAGCGTTATCTAATCGTCTATACATCTATTGACAAGAACTATTGATGAATTCTTCCGTTCTGGTCAAGAATAAGTTTCTAATCAATAATTAGAAAACTAAAAACTTATATAATAAGTCAAATAGATAAAATAATCCCTATGTAGTGATAGAAGTGAAAGGTTTTTCTTATTGATAAGAATTTCAAGAGTTTAGATAGCACAAGGTAAGCATTTGACTACTATTTGGAAACGTAGGAAAAGTCCGGGAGAAAAAAGCGCTGTTCGAGATGTGATCTCAAATTCATTGCTGATATTTTATTAATTTCAATGATTTCAATGACATCTATATCTAAGTGAAAAAGTATTCAAAATAAATTAAATATTAAATGAAAATTTACTTCGCAACGACGAATGGTTGTTAGAAAAATTTTGAGCATTAATCTTACACGTTCAGTTTCAAATTACCCAGTACTTATCAGACTTTCAGCAGTTTCATCGATCGATTTCAGGTCGATTTCTGGAAGGAGCCGAATCATTTCGGCGATTTTGCTGACATTATGATCTCATCGAAGAACGCTTTGGACATGGAACGTCGATTCCGACGAGCTAATATCACCTACGATATTCGTGTGCCGGACGTGGAAAAGTGAGTGAGGATTGATGGACAGAAAATAGTGGCACAGAATGGAAAAGAGAATTTCTGGAAAACGCCTGGAGATTTCCAATGATATTCTGTACAATTACACTTTTCTATTTTCTTTTATTTCTTTTTTCATTCTCTTCTATTTTTATTTTTTTATTTTCTGTATATTTTTTAGGCTGATCATTCGAAACGAGCGGACTAACAGAAAACGAACAGGTTATGGACGACGTGCTCATGACGATCCAATACTGGATAGCGAACGTGAGTAGATATGTACGTAGTAGAGGTTTTAAATTGGGTACCAGTTCTCGTCATACAAATACACGAGTGCTGAAGTCACTTCTTCTCGCTTTTCCGTTTCTTTGCACGTGAAAAAAAAGATAGAAGAAATAGAAAAAATAGAAGGAAAAAGAAAAAAGAAAGAAAAGAAAAAATGAAAGTGATACAGTGTAGGCTCGCTCAAATACAACTAATTAGTGTGAAAACCAGTTCTCCTCGCCTCGGACCCATCGTTTCATTCCAGCTGATGGTGATCTATCACGTGTTGGGAAATTAAAGAAGGCGAAATATTCGTTTGGAGACTATGCATCCTACGCAGATATGATGAAATATATGCGTACCATTGAATTCTACTATCCAAATATTACAAAAATTGTTCGTCTTGGTGTCACACACGAAGGGAAACCGATTGAAGGAATGAAGGTTGGTCCCCGAACGAATGAATACGTAGAAAATACGCAGGCAAAAAAAAAAGATCTTTTTCACGTGAAATGCGCTCAAAAAAGCAATAGGTGTAGCTAAACTAAACCTTATATGTTCTATTTTTCTAAAATTTGTCCCGCACAGATTGGTTACCCGATATCTGCCACAAATAAACGAGCAATATGGGTAGATGGGAATATTCACGCTAGGGAATGGGCAAGCAGTCATACTGCACTCTTTTTTATAAACCAGGTATGTAGATGCTTTGAATTCTTCCCAGGACCCAACACGTCGTCTAGATTTGTAGCGGAAAGTATAGGTTCAGAGAAGAGATTTAGAAACTCCTGAAGTATCGCTTCAAATTTCGTTCTCCGAAATTTCTTCTTTCTGGTTGCTTCCACTGAGGAGGCGTTCATTCTCATTCGTGTTATCTTCTTTTTCAGCTTGTCTCCGGGTATGGTAAGGATGATACTATAACCCATTATGTGAATAGCCTCAACTTCTACGTGATGCCTTGCCTGAACCCGGATGGGTATGAATACACAAGATCTTCACCGAATCCCAGCGTAAGTACTACTGATAGGCAGATTTTTGCGCCAGAAGGAGCGATATCGCTGAATTTTGAATTGTGGTACAACCGTAACATAACCATAGTCAAACTCTAGTTGTGGGACCTCAGTTCGGGAAGAATTAATGAACTTAAAGTAATTAACCTATTGAAGGCATCACCCCAGGAATCTGGGGATTAGTGCGGGTTTCAGGTAGGTTATGTCTATAGATTATGGGGAGAAGGGTAATCCCGGCCATTTCTCCCTAATTGCCGTAGAAAACGGCTTTGAAGATGCGGCGCGTGCACTGCACAAGGCTGGCGCGCTCCAATCGAATTCATTGTAGAAAATAGCGCGCCGGAACGCCCGAAGCCGTACCTTCCGGGCGGTTTTTTTTACGGTGATCAGGAAGAAATAGACGGGATCATCCCCTCTTCATAATCTACTATCCCGTATACGAATACTCCACCTGAAATCCGTATAACCTCAGATTCGTGGGGTGATGCCTTTAAGTGGCTTAGTCTTAAGTGGCGTGCGCCTGCACAAAAAGTGCACTCTGTGACGTATATATACGTAATGGAGCGTTAAAGGGGTTAAGAGTACTCATCGGATTCCAATCTGGGCGGAAGAAACGGAGAATGGAGAACAGATAAAGCAAAAGATTTTCTGCGGACGCGCCGCGGTCTTCCGGGAGAACATGACCATTGTATTAATTCTCTCATCGTTTGCGAGCAGAAAATAACCAAATTAGGAATATTCTTAAGGGTTCATACCGCATCGTCAAGGGAATCACTTTCATAAAATGAATTGAAGGACGTTAGTTTGAATTAAAAGAGTCCGCTACACGTTTTTAAACGCCTGATCCACTAAACGCAAGGTTTTAAAATTGAGTAGCTGGTCATTATCGTGAATTTTTTCACACCTAATGTCAACACTTTTATGAATTTGTTATGTGAACTTTATATCTATGTAAAATTTGAAGTGTTTGCAATATGTTTATTCAGAGAACAATTACATTCTAATATGCTTTCTTGCCAGGTTCGACTGTGGCGCAAAAATCGTTCACCCGAAAAATGTCATCGTTCATTGTGGGGAGGTGAAAAATGCTGCCAAGGTGTCGATCTGAATAGGAATTTCAAATTCCATTGGGCTGGTTCGTTCTCTTCTCTGTTGATTGTTGTAGGGAGGCTTGCAGAGAGAGACAGGAATGTTTGCGTCTCGGTGCAGGACCTGTTTGTTCAGAGAAAATTGTTTTTGAAAATGATATGTCGTTGTTTTCCGCGAAATCAAAGGCCAACACATAAATAATGTTCGGAATGGTACCGGCATAGGAGCATATTGGTCTGTCTCTGCACCCACTCATCTCACACAAACGATTTCTTCATTTCCAGAGTCCGGCTCCTCCTACGAACCATGTTCTAATATTTATCATGGCGATCACGTCTTCAGTGAGCCAGAATCACGGTAATCAGACCACATCGAACACATTAATAGACCAATCACCAGTAAACGGACGAGTTTTAGTGCTGTACGCGACTTTTTGGACTCGGAGGAGTTGCGTGGGAAGGTGGACGGGTTCATTACCTTGCACTCTTACGCCCAACTCTGGATTTATCCCTATAGCCATGCACAGCAGAACTATCCAGAGGATATTAGCGAACTGGTTTGTTCACCTATATTTGAACTGATTGGGAGCTCCGCTTAGAGCGCAGAGAAGCAAAAAAAAAAGAGACCAGAAGGAGCCCTGGCGGAGCTTTCATTTTAGCGTCGCACCGCACGCCGAGCGATCAATCGACTGCATCGTCAATACGGGACCGAGTATCGTATGGGGACTGGAGCGGATACGTTGTGTTAGTTGTCCGAAGTTTTTTTTTTTTTTGCCAGTTGTTCTATGTATGAAAATCAACGAATTGATCTATATAATAGCGCCTGCTTCTGGTGGTTCGGACGACTGGGCAAAGGCGAACGGCATCAAATACGTGTATCTGGTGGAATTAAGGCCTGAATACGAACGTAGGGATGACTTTTTTTTTGGATTTCGCGTCAATACTGATCCTCTTTTTCATATCAAGAGCAAAATTCCAGTGTCGAACGGATTCATCCTACATAAGAAGGAGTTGATTCCGACTGCAGTTGAAACATTTGAAGGAGTGAAGGTTGGAAAAGTCGTGTCTTATACAGAGATCAGGCTATTTTCAGATTAAAGGCATCACTCCACGAATCTGGCGTAGCATGGAGTTTCGTTGGAGAATACCTATATTGGGTCGTAGGTTATGAATACAGTGGTGGTTCCGCTCATCTCTCCCTGCATCACTGTAAATAAATGGCTTCGGAATGCGGTTCCTTACGACGTCCTCCACTGCAATGCGCCACCCTTGCGCCTCGCTCCCGCTTGCGATTCATCGAATGAAATGAATTGTTTATTGGGGGGTCCGAAAAATTTTCGACAAATCGCAAGCGGAGGCGGGGCGCAAGGATGGCGCGTTGCAATAGAGGATGTCGTAAGGAACAATGTTCCGGAACCGTTTGTTTACAGTGATGCAGGGAGAGATGAGCGAAAGCATCCCTATTCATAATCTACGACCCGATATAGATATACTCCGACAAAAATCCAATCGGGTTCTTCAAATTTCATCAAGGCGCACCGCTTACCGATTCGTCGGCATATGCCTTCAAATTCTCGATTGATGCCATCCAAGAATACTACTCTAATTATAGCAAATAATAGAAAGGTTCCCCCAAATTAAGCCTTCCGAACGCAATAATTCAAATTTGTTGTGCGTTTATTCATGAAGGCGCACCGCTTACCAGATTGTCGGCATATTTTCAAATTCTCGATTGATGCCATCCTAAGAATACTTACTCTAATTATAGCAAATAATATGAAAGGTTCCCTACAAAAACCTGCAAATTTAATGCAGACTTGCCGGAGACGGTAAAATATTCAAATTTGTTGTGCGTTTATACTTGGCGTAATTTCATTAATGTGACGTCACTGTCCAGGAAGTGATTGAAGCGGTGCTCGAACACAATAAAATCCGTCGTGATCCGCTATCGCGCATTGCTCCACAACTCCGTAGAAAACAGCTATGTAAGTTTGATCAATCGATAAATGCCCACGTGACAAACATGAGATCCGTACTTCTTAGATCGAATGCATTTATTGGGCCTAGCGAATGGAATGAAATCGACATTGGCGAGCAGCGAAAAAACGTCCACATCACTGGCAACCGTCACTCCATCGACGCCTACCACAACACAGCGTACCCTCAGTTTCTATTTTTCTGTGACCCCAATTTAATGGATACGAAGTGTAGAAAACAAGCAAACTGAGATATGTGTAGTTCCAGAAACGACTACCATAACAGGAAGTGGGTCAGAAACAACCGGAGCCCCAGAGATTTTCGTACCCACGAGGTGAGCGATCGTAAAAATAATGGCCCTGGCACGAAAATTATCTATTAGGCCAAACGGTGGCCTCAAGATTGAAAGGGATACCTCAAACTGTAATTAGAGCATGCGCTTCGTTAAAAGAGCCAACGTCTGGACACAGAGAAGTGGAGTGTGTCCGTGTCTCGCTGCAGATGTTGGCCCAAAAGCTTGACTGGTGATACCATTTCATTACGGAACATTTATCTATGTTTTTAAAAAGAACTTTCCTTAGAAACTTCCTAAATCGGGTCTGATCCAAAAAAAGCGTGTTTTTTCTTCAGTTAGTTATGTACGTAGGCGGAGCTATCATCAATTTGCGGCACGTTTCTTAAAGGTGCATAGCATAAAATTTCCCCTATTATACATTGTTTTTCCCTAAAACTTCCCGTTTCCCGCCCGCTATTCATCTATGAAGAAAATCGCAAGGAAATCCTGACGAGTTTTTTTTTATTAATTTGGGAAGATGCCTTGAAAATTCTTGATCTCAAAATTGAAATTGAAATTTTAAAATTCCAAATTTCTCTTATGTTGAATTCAGCGCCATCATTTATACCTTTAAAAAATTCTACCAGTAGCAAAACAAAGCACATCGGCATTAGCAATTTAACGATTTTTTTTTTTGCAATCTAAAATGGGAGAAATAAAGTTGTAGCGTAGTCTTCGTTTTTTCAAAATGCGTCGCTGGAGCTAGCGGTTGCGATAGAGATGGGACCCTCACTCGTTGTGATCGGAACGGATAGATGAGTGAGAATCCCACCTCGATCGTAGCCGCTTACGCAACTGCAGCACACTTAAAGGCATCACCCCACGAATCTGAGGTGGTGCAGATTTCAGGTGGAGTATTTGTACATGGGATAGTAGATTATGGAGAGGGGAGGGGGTGATTCTGTCCATTTCTTCCTAATTGCCGTAAAAAATGGCCCGAAACATGAGGCGCCGCACAGGGCTGGCGCGCTCCAATCGAACTCTTTTTAAAAAATAGCGCCCCGAAACGCTCGAAGCCGTATCTTCCGGGCCATTTTCTACGGTAATTAAGAAGAAGTGGACGGAATCACCCTTCTCTCCATAATCTACGACCCCGTATACAAATACTCCACCGGAAATCCGTACAACTCCAGATTCGTGGGGTGATGCCTTTAATATGGACTTCAGGGCTCGACCATGGCTGACCTATCGACCGCGCGAGCGACAGACAACAAAATGGAGAAGCATGCATTTTGACAAATATACAACTACGGTAAGTGTCAAGTTCTCAAGAAAAAGAGAAAAATAGAGCTAGAAAGAGATCATCTTTTAAGACACCACATGCGGAAAGCACCGTAGCCGACAGAACGGACACAGTCACCGGTGATCCGATAAAAATCAATGGCGATGTGACGACAATGACACCGTCATCGGATGAGTTCACGATGACATCAACTGATCAACCGACGCTAACAACGATGCCACGACGTACCACAGAGATTGTGTTCTTCACACATACTCGTCCATCAACGTTTCGAGATCCGAAATGTCGTGACATGCGTTATTCGTGCGCATTTTGGCTACAACATAATCCTGCGGTATGTTCGGAACAGGAGTCTTTTATGAGAGCACAATGTGCGTACACATGCAAATTTTGTATCTCTGAGTTGGACACGCAAGATGAGGCGGAAAGGAAAAAACACTAACGGTACGTAGCACGTACTGTGACTGAATCATTTTTGCAATTATTCCAATTGTCCGGATGTTTTATTGTCGATTCTTCACCGTTGTTGTCGCATACATGTTGTACGATGTAGATTCCTCACGCCTCATTCATTTATCAACGGGTAGCAGTTATGTGCCTTCGTTTTTTCTAGTAGTTCTCGCGTTCTTTGTAGTGTTCTAGTTGCTTATCCATGCCTTCATGTCATGTCCTGTGTGTCGTTTGCTCAAGTTTCACGCATTTATTCCCCCTTTGATTACTGTATTTGCTTCGTATTCAGGTATTTTGTACGTCATTCAATACAATAAGCATCCATACAATTATCGAACATGTTACGTACGTACATACTTTACGTCTTGTTACATTTTGCCGTTGTCACACACTAATAAATTTGTTAACATTATTGTGATCATTGAAATATTAAATGAATAAGAAGGACAAAGGAAAAAGCCCTCAACAAAAATAAACATTTCTGTTATGAAGAATAAATAAGTGAAAATAATAAATAATAAGTAAAAAAAATACAGCAGATGGTGAAAACGATCTTCTGTTAGAAGTTTGAATTACAATAGTGCTCTCTTAATTAGACTAAGCTACTCCATCATGTCAACCGCAGCAATATCGGTTGGCACAAAAACAATAATGTTTTTGCTACGAGAAAAGAGCGGATGTAGCGCAGTTGGTGCGAGGTTCGGCTGCAACTCCACGGTTACACCGAATCCCCTCTAGTGCAAACCAAGTCTTTTTTGCCCGGGGTCGAATAATTGGTACCAGTCTTGTTTGGGACCTAATACACCTAATACATTGACCTTATACATCAAGTAGTCCCCGGCTGCATTATAGTATAGCTAGACGAGCACCGCGTAATTTAAAGGCATCACTCCACGAGTCTAAAGTGGTACGGGTGTTTCAGGTGGGCAATGCCTATATGGGGTCATAGATTATGGGGAGGAGGGTGATTCCGTCCACTTCTTCCTAATTGCCGTAAAAACGGCCCGGAAGATATGGCGCCGCACAGGGCTGGCGCGCTCCAATCGAACTCCTTGTTGAAAATAGCTCCCCGGAACGGTCAAAGCCGCATCTTCCGGGCCGTTTTTTTACGGCGATTAATAGGAAATGAGCGGAATCTCACCCGTCTCTGCAATCTACGATCCCGTATAGTCTTTGACCATCGGAAATCCGTATCACGTCAGATTCGTGGGGTGATACATTCAAGACGATTCTGAACTGAACGCGTCAGCGCATCCCAAGGGGAATGGCTAACTCTAGACACACTATTCTTTATACATAGGCGCAAATAGTTTTATTCCCCAAGACTACTAAAATGCCCAGAACAATAGAAAGGACATTTCCCGAATAATCCAGAAGGGAACATATTTGTGAAGGTAAAAAAATAAAATTAAGAGAAGGAGTATGACTGTATGTCAATGGAGTGGAGAGGAAATGATTCCACTGCGACCACCTCACAAGCCATAACTTGCTCCTATATGTAGATACCACATCGGTGCTTCACTCAACTTCATTAATTGTATTGTACTTCATTAATTTTTTTTCTCACATTCCTACACCATTCAAACTATGAACTCATTGAGTTTTCGGACAACTAAATCGTTCTTAAAATTTTCTAACAAAAGCAATAAATAATTCTTTTAGAAGATGTTATAAATGTTCTAAGACAGCTGAAAAAGAAAGCTTATTTTTTTCCAATAGTAGAGCGAATACAACTACATTTCACTATACAAAAACCAGTCTGCGGAAGAAATGATGCGATTGTGTGGGTGAGCCAGCACCTGCTGTTCATCTGAGCGATTTTAGTTGAATTACGGACGTTGCGCGGCTGCCTGCGTTCTATCGCGTAATAAGTTGCCTCGTAAGGGGAGCTGGACCACAAAAGGCTGTTCCTCACCTCTTTTTCTGGATTATTGGAGGGATCAGGCGTGATCAGGCTCTTACCCCTCTGCCTAATTCCACCCATTCATGAAGGTGCTTCAACGTCGTCAATTTGCTGATATGCTGCCTTTAAATGATTGGAATGACTTTTTGCCACGATTCAATTACATGCAAGATTTGTTTTAATGTAAAAGAAGTCAAAAATTAACGTAGCGAAAGAGACAAATAAGCAGAACTCATTTTCTTTTTCATTACTAAAGCGAGTCCATTCTAATCAAGCGAAACCAAGCGGCTGGTTCAGAGGCAGCATGCCATGAAATTGGTTTAGAGCCAGGATGCCACGAAATTGACGATGTCGGGATCATTCCATGAAAAGATGGGGATTCTCGCGTATCTCGTAGGAAAGTCCTTTCGCACCCCGTTTTTCTGCACGATTAGGGGAGAATTGAGTGCGGTCACGCACGTGCTCGTAATCTGCACCCCGAACTCTATATATTTACTCTATTCCGTCCATTTCTTCCTAATTGCCGTTTAAAAAAACGGCCAGGAAGATGCTGCGCGTGCACAAGGGTGGCGCGCTCCAGTCGAACTCCTTGTAGAAAATAGCGCGCCGGAGCGCCCGAAGCCGTATATTCCGGGCCGTTTTCTATGGCAATTAGGAAGAAATGGACAGAATCACCCTTCTCTCAATAATCAATGACCCAGTATACGGATACTCTACCTGAAATCCGTACCACCCCAGATTCGTGGTATGCTGCCTTAAATATACGAGGCTTACGGTGGTGTTAAATACAAATATTTTCTTTATACGAGACTACGGTAGTATACGAGGCTTACGGTGATGTTAAATACAAATTAATTCTCTATACTTTAAAAATTTTGTGTTTGGTATGTATGAATGTGCAAGAAACGATGTAGTTTTATATCAAAAATTAAACAATGAGTTACAATAAAATTAGATACAGTAGCCGAGAAAATAACATATGAATGACTTGAATTTTCGCTTTCGACGACAATCTGTACGAATGCGGAGGTCACCAGTCCCGTCAATCGATGAGACTGGCCTTCGATAAAGACGAGGTTGTCGAAATGTCACGCCATGTTTCACCAAAACCTCGTTAGAACAACAAAAATCCATTAATAAAGTCATGTTGAATTTCTTAACAAAACACCAATAAAATGATTACCAACCCTGCCCTTCTCCCTCTACTCTTCCAAAATGGAATACAAAAATTTCAAAAAAAAAATCTCTTAACTAATTACAGTTTGGATTTGATCGATCGGTTTTATTTCCGCAGTATTCTTGTGGTAAATTATACTATAAACATTACCGGAAGGATAATTTTTGACTACTCAAATTTGTTTTTTTTTTAGCTAACCAGTGCCTCTTTTGGGAAAACAACAGCGAACAGAAACAGTGAACATCTCAAAAAGTTACAGAAATATAACATTGGCACAGAGTTCTTCTCAGGACTTTCTCAGTAACCTACCCTCAATAACTAATAATTCTTCTAATGGAGGTATGAGCGGTGACATAGTCGAGTAAAAACGACATGAAGCACGGACAATTGCGTAGGCGGCTGCGCTCGAAGCGGTGCGGTGGAGCGCAGCGGTTGGAATCGAGGCACGACCAACTGCAGAGATGGGTGGCGGTAGGTAGGTTCCTTATACGACCGCAGCCGCTACGTTCCACCGCGTCGCTTCGAGCGCGCAGCCGCTTACGCAGCTGTCCGCGTGTCAAGGTTTGCTCGTGATACTAGATGGTTGGAGGGGAGGGGGGCACTCAGTGGCGCCCTTATTTATCGAAGTAAATAATCAAATCAATCGGGGCCCTATGGCCTAAGCATTAGTCTTAAAGTATCTATGACATGTAAACTTAAGTTACTAAGGGAAAAAAGTAAGTTAGAGCTTCGGGAAAGAGGGCGCCACTGAGTGTCCCCCACCCCCACCCCCAACGACACTTTACCCCAAAGTAAAGCTGGCCCCGCCCCTCTTTTATAGACAAAGCCCTTAGTATTTTATCGAACAGCAAGATCCGAGCAAAGCCCGACAAAAGAATTCGAGTAAACTACTGTGGAAGCTTATCGAAGAATTTCTTATGAAACTCATGCTTATTGATTTTCTTGCCTGGACTTCGTCGTTGAACGGAACCAGTCTGTGTGAGATTTTCATCGTCTAACGATTTCAAATCGAATGGTGACACAGGATTAAATGCATCACCGTGAGCGTAAGCGTACGGTGATGTTCCCTGAAACTCTCAGGTTACATGACATGGTTAGTTGATGAATCGATTGCGATTAATCGATTGAACAATCAAAAAAAAAAAGTTCTTACGTATTCAAAAGCACCGGAAAGCGGGAAGCGGATTCCGCCCACAGCACCCATTGGGATTGGGAAATCAATACCTCCGAGAAAGAATTCGTCATCACCTTGAAACAGACAATTTTTCTAGTGAAATTTAGTTAGAGAACGGATAAGTTTTATCCAGAGAAGGAAAAAAAGGAACATTTCAGAACAACATCAAGTAATGTATGCAGTGAAAGCGCCGCGTGCGTTGCGTTGGACGCATTCGCGATGCGGTCGGTGCGGAGAAAAACAACTATAGTAGAGTCAAGACGACATGATTCGCGGTGCAGTTGCGTAAGCGGTTGCGCACGAAGTGATGCGATGGAGCGCAGCGATTAAAATTGAGTGAGGGCCCCTGCTGCTACCGTACATTGCGGTGTTGCGGTTCGCGATGGTCCCACCTCGATTCTAACCGCTATGTCAACCGCGCCGCTTCGAGTGCAGCCGCTTACGTAACTACACCGTGCTTCATGTCGTTTTGACCCGACTACATATACAGGTGATTGTGAACGCCATGAAGTGATCGTAATTCCGGCAGATGATCAAATATTGAAGTGAACGACAGGGATTTTTAGGTGAAATAATTAGCGCTCATGCACATATCACGATTATCACATGGAAATCTAAAAAAAAGCAATATTGATGAAAAAAGTAGGAATGAGCAGATCCTTCCGCGAAATCTAAGAGCAAAGTAGAATCTGGCGATCCGCATCAGCAACCGATCAAATCGATAACGAAACACGTGCCTCTCGCCTGCTATCGATTACGACCACATCATAGAGATCAAACAAACCTTGCTCTACTTCCACTGCAACTCCTGTATGATGCACAAACGGATTACAGTACGGTGGTTTACATTTAATAGGTTCGTAACCATATGGTATTCGTCCCAAAACGACTTCCTTGGCATTTTCTGGAATGGTTGCCATGAATAGTTTCGGTGAAAACTGTACAACGTAAGGATAAATCAATTGTGTGCTCGGTAACTCCGCCCATATCAAATCTATGGCCAGAGATGCGTCAAAAAAAAAAAAATAAAATAAAATATACTTTATTTCATTGGTTTAGTCCGTATTCACAGATGAGGACATAGCTTCTTTTGTTCAACGGTATAAAGTTCAAGAGTTAACTCTAACACTATTTTTTAAACCAATTTCTACCAAAAACTCGGACGAAAACTGTGCGTAGATGATGGTTGTGATTGAGAGGGTAATTGTTTTTACATTAATAATAAGGGAACCGTACGAAATTTCCATAAATCAACCACCAGAACCAGAACTGCCGACCAGACTTTTACATTTGGTATCCAGAAGCAGCAAAAACTTTGCCATTCATGATAATAACGTATTGGTGTAATTCTTAATATTTTCAGAATTATACTAATAATTCTACTATTATTGTGTATTCGGATGAATCCCCGCAGAAATTCCATCAAATCCTCGCATAGACGACATAGCGGGTCGGCAAAAACTGATCCTTTTCCGGAAAAGAGTTAATTTTAAGCATTAGAAACTAATTGCGCGCTAGAGACTAAAAGAAAAATGATCTCTTCAAAAGTTATCAATCTGGATAAACGGCGGATCCATAAAATGAATTTGAACTATCACAAATTGTTCTATGTCCAGCCAAACAACGCAAAAAAAACCCACTTCTGGCCTCCCTAAACGCAGAATTTTGCGCTAATAGCGCCAGAGTTTCTGGTTTGATACGCAACGGATTCTTTGGACCAGTTAGATAACCGGTTTTAACGTCCACGTTAATATGACCAGCGTATAAATTTGCATCCATATCCCAATTTCCCCATCCAGGTACGGGAATATTCACATCACCGGCGAGAGACTGAAATAATTGCAGGAATTGCTGCGATTTTGATCCTTACATATTTGCACAAAACAATTACCGTACCACCTTATTTGCAGGGTTGATTTCAATTCCCGTATTGAATTGTTCGGTGAATGGGAACAGCGGAAATTTGTCGGCGGTGACCAGATCAGGAAATTGTGCTTTTGGACCACGTATAGGCACAACGAGTGGCTCACTGTTCCCATATTTTTGGCCGTGAACACCTGAGAAGAATTTCCTGATATTGGGAGAAAAAGGAGGTGCGGAGTGAAGAAATGAGGAATTACCTGGAAAGATCAGCGAATGATAAGGAAAGGAGATAGTGAAACATCCGCTAATTTACGGAATTACAAGGGTTTTGTGACTTTCCTTGCTCCAATTTCCCCGTTTCGACCAGGTTGAAAACAAAAAACACGCGGAATTTTACTTTCTTTCGTAGCGTACTCCAGATAACAGGACCTAGGTGAAATTCGTTGTTTTCCATGAACACTTCCCTTCTAATCCTTCGAAAGCAGAAAAGGAAAAAAAGCGGCAACTGACTCTAGAAATGCTGTAACAAAGATTTTTTTTCCAGATGTAACTATATATTTTTTGCAAAAAGATTTTCTTAACGAATACTCATGGTAGATCAGATTTCACTTTGATTTTTCCTCATAAATTACTAGGTTTGTTCATTGATATTTCAATAGCTCAATTTCGCTTCGGGACCAGGACTGCCGTCTTGTGGATGTAGATGAGAAAAAAAATGAAGTGTCTTCCGTTAATCATTAATCGCACCAATCGTCCAGTTTCAACTTCAATTCAGAATCGTCTGAGGATAACGAAAGTGTAGCCTCCATAATGACTTGTGATGATTAATCGATGTATCAAATCAGTGTTTTTATGCTTTCCAACAAATTTGGTATACATTTTTTGAACATTCACTGATGCGAAGAAAATTGGAAGCTTGGCTGTTTCTAAGGCGATTTTAAAGGCATCATCCCACAAATCTGGCGTGGTATGGATTTTCGTTGGAGTACACCTATATCGGGTCGTAAATTATGAATACAGGGGTGGCTCCGCTCATCCCTTCCTGCATCACTGTAGACGGCTTCGGAATGCGGTTCCTTACGACGTCCTCTATTGTCAAGCACCACCCTTGCGCGCCGCCCCCTCCTGCGATTCGTCGAAAATCCATTCGGACGCCCCGATAGGCAATTCATTTCATTCGACGTCTCGCAGACGGGGGCGGTGCGCGCAAGTGTGGCGCGTTGCAATAGAGGACGTCGTGAGGAGCCGCAATCCGAAGCCGTCTGTTTACAGTGATGCAGGGAGAGATGAGCGGGGACCACCCCTGTATTCGGAATCTACCACCCGATATACGTATACTCCAACGGAAATACATACCTAGCCAGTATCGTGGGGTGATGCCTTTAACCCATCGAACGTACAGTCTGAACCGAACCGCTTACCGAACGCACTATTCCAGCCTTATCGTAGATCTTCCTTGGACAAGGACAAGCTGAGGTGTACTAGCATAGAAATGGAATAGATAACCTCTTGAAGGTTACAGTAGGACCCCGTACGTGTGTCGACGATGCGCTACTTCCGCAGCACTCACGTCACTCACTTTCATCCTAACCTTAACCGCTGTTAGGCTGCCCGCAGAGTTCGAAGCTTCACGGACACGCGGTTTGGCGGCTGTGCGGTTTTAGTGGTTATTGACTGATATTGACAGCATATCACAGAGCATATCATTCATTTTTTATTAATCTACTTCCACACATCTGTATATTATTAGTAATTAGCTAAAGCTACATTATGAAATTGCACAACATCGCAGTCACCGTACTTCTTATTGTGGTAACTTATCAAAGAACTTTTGGTAGAACTTGTTCTTATCGAAATTCTTCTTCGTAGGACTTCGTCGTATCGGTTGCCGATTCCCAACCTATGAAAAGAACACATTAAAGTGATTTTGACGGCACATGACTGGATGTATGATATGACTACGGCAAACCTGCGTAACATCATCATCATTGATCGCCTGTAGATCGAACGGTGAAACTGGATTGAAAGCATGACCGTGAGCATAAGCATATGGTGACGTTCCCTAAACAGTAATCGTTTTTTTGCCGAAAAAAAAGGAATGAAGGAAAACTCATGCGGAAAAGTGATTAGCGGAAAATAATCTCTGAAACTTACCGCTTCTACAGCTCCGGATAGTGGGAAACGAACTCCAGAACCGAATGGTCCGATTGGTAACGGGAAATCGATGCCGCCAATGAAAAAACTGTCATCACCTAGAGGATTATTAGTTTGATAGATGTAGGAAAACATTACATAGTATAAATAAATTATATAAATGTAATAAATAATATAAATAAGATAATATATAGTAATAAAATACATAAATTACGTAGTACACCAGCAAATTTCGCATCATTAACATATCGTGAGCAATTCTTATTGAAAAATAGCATGATTACCGGCTACACTAAAGAATTAGGAAAGTAGTCGGTACTGTCGAGTTAAATTTCCAAAAAAAATATCTTTAATTCGAAAATTTTGATTTAAATGGAAAGAGGGAAGAGTATCACGCAGAAAAATTGCGTAGCGTCGCGGCAACTCGGATGAAAATAAAAGTGACGAAGTACTGACATCCTTCAAAGGCGGCATACCGGGAAATTTGTAGATGTTAAGATCTTTCCAGAAGAAGATGGAGTTTCTGATGTGGATCAGAAATCCGAGATCGATCACATTCTATCTCCTCTAATTCTCCTAGAAAACGGCGTGGAATGTGCGCTTATCGATCGAATTTTCCCACGATGCACCCAGCAACGTGTCACGTATTCGCAGGCGCTCTCGCATCGTCGCTTGCCTCGATGCATCGTTGCGTTGCGTCTGCGAGCGGTAGAAACAACGTCAGCGCCTCGTCCCATCCACACTCGCAGGCAGATGCGGCGTGCATGCCCACGCCTGCACACGTGACACGTTGTTAGCTGCCTCGTAGGGAAATTCACTCAACAGCAATGTTCCATAAGCCCGTTTTTCAGGAAAATTGAAGAAAAAAGAGAGTGACAGAGAAGGAATTGCGCATGATTGAGCTCATGCACGCGATCTACACTCTAACCCTGTCTTTTCGTAGGAATATCCTAATATCAACCTCGTGCTATACTTTCTGGAACATGGGATGAAATAGTTGGATAGAAAACTAGTGTTTGAGAGGAAATGCTCAATGGAAAACGCGAATATTCTAGAATTTTTACATGATTGCCAACCAAATGACTACTAATAAGAAGAAAAAAGAGAAGTCCCTAAAACCAAAGCTCAGATATATGTGATTAATGACAATAATTTCATGATAAAAAGAATTAGTAGCTACGACCACAAAATCGAGGAACTGAATCAAATCCACAAAAAAATGACACTTGATCCGCATTAGCGAACCAAACCGAAGAAATGAAAGCGACGGCTGCGTTCCTCGTCTGGCGATTAATGATTCGGGCCTTTCGTGTAGATCAAACGAACCTTGTTCCACTTCCACGGCAACTCCTGTATGATGAACGAATGGATTACAATAGGGTGGTTTACATTTAATCGGCTCGTAACCATACGGTATCCGTCCAACGACTACTTCTTTGGCTTTTCCTGAAAAACATTAGCGAAATTAATAAATAAAATCCATATGCATTTAATACGTATTTTTAATATCTCTGTTTCCACTTACACTTTACCAGTTACTTTTTCATCAACAAAACTAAAACGTTAAACTTAAAGGCATCACCCCAGGAATATGAGGTGGTGCGGGTTTCAGGTGGGTTATACCTATACGGGGTCATGGATTATGGGAAGGAGGCTGATTCCGTCTATTTCTTCCTAATTGCGTAAAAAAACCGCCCCAGATGATACGGCTTCGAGCGTTCCGGGGCGCTATTTTCTACAACGAGTTCGATTGGAGCACGGCAGCCTTGTGCACGCGCTGCATCCTCTATGCCATTTTTTTCGGAAACTGGGAAGAAATGG
This sequence comes from Necator americanus, assembly GCF_031761385.1. NCBI lineage: Eukaryota > Metazoa > Nematoda > Chromadorea > Rhabditida > Ancylostomatidae > Necator > Necator americanus. Next base: position 32,599,088 of record NC_087371.1, on the reverse strand, counting down.
ACGGAATCACCCTCCTCCACACAACCTACGACCCCGTATAAGCATAACCCACCTGAAACCAGCACCACCCCAAATTCGTGAGGTAATGCTTTTAATTGAGGAGCATTTTTCCCACGGTTTTGGGAAAATTGTGAAAAAAACCCATAAATTTGAAATTCTTATCGTCATGATGCCTATCTTCTCCTGCATTTATTTGTTCAAGCAACCGTTTGTTTGCTTGTAATATCCTAAATTTTGTTTTTTTTTCGTGGATACCCTCAGCAAGTGCTGCTTCTACGTACGTTTCTGTTTTCTTTTCTAACCTGTCACCAACGTGCGTGATTTCACCACAATTTCCCACATATTTGCGAATTTACGAGTTCAAATCTCTGAAAAACTCACTACGAGCTTCTCGGAAAGCTGGATTCTGTCCCAGAAGAGCCAAAGTCTCCGGTTTGATGTTTAACTTATTGGTGGGGCGGATCTGATATCCAACCTTTGTATCAACATTGATGTTCCCGAAGTATACATTCCCATCCACATCGAAGTTTCCCCATCCGGGAACGGGTATGTTCATGTCACCGGCGACGGACTATAAGAGAGGATAATTCTGGGAAAAAAAAGCGAAGTTTGAAACAAGAAAATCTGAAAATTCATCTCATATCCACTTACCACTTTGTTTGCGGGATTGATTTCAACACCAGTACTGAATTGATCCGTAAATGGAAAAAGTGGAAAGTTGTCAGCTGTTACAAGTGCTGGGAATTGTGCTAATGGACCTCGTATCGGTACAACCAACGGTTCATCGTTACCGTATTTTTGGCATTGAGCTGAAAAATACCGCCTCTTCCAACTCAAATTTTTTAAAGTTTATTTAGTGTAGTTTTAATTATTTATTTTTCATATTCATTCTTTTTTCTATGCGTAAAAATTCCAATTCAAACTTTCTAAACTAAACTAAACGTTGCATGAACTTATAGAAATATATACAGAAATACATTTAAAAAATTCTTTACTTTGTATTTTTCACAGTGACAACCGAAAAAACCATTAAGGACTTTGTTTATTGTTGTTATTTTATTATTTGTTATTGTTATCAAGGATTTTGTTTATTGTTAGTATTGTTCTGCAAGGATAACATTGAAAATGGTAAAAGTCATAATGCTCGGGCCTTACTGTATTTCTTAAAAATTTTAGTAATTCGCAGAAGACAAAAGAGTCTGGAATTAGGGGGGAAGGCTGTAGCAAAGCGCATTTTGCTGCTAATTTTTTCAAGAGAAATTAAGTGAAATTTGATAAAACTTGAAAAAATCTCACTCACCAATGTCTAAAAAGAGGAAGAAGAGAAAGTGTATTGAAAGTAAGATCGCCATCACTTTCACCAGCGACCACCAACGGCTGTGTGGCCGAGACGATTTGTCCCATCGTTATCCACGTGAAATTCGGCAGAAGGAAAACTGATAAAGGGATGATCGGAGAAGACAACGGATCATATCCGGTGTATCAATCGACTTTGCGCAAAGAATTTGTTTGTTTTTTGTAGAATAAGGTCAGTTTGTCATTTTAAAATTACGTAAGCTTGTGATTCTCCTGAATTTGAAGGCGAATACGGATGCAGCGACAAGAAATGTTTGGGGTTCAGGGATTGAACCATTCAACTTTCTAAGAAGAAATATTTTAATCAGATTCTCTTCAAAATAAAAAGAAGTAATCATACTATGTACTGACGGGCTTACTCTCTGTTTGTTTGTTTGTGCGTCACAAAAATTCCCCTAAGGATGAAAACGTTTCCGCTAGAACCTAACGAACCGCTCGCATCGATCGCGGGGACCAACGTCTTCACTTGAGTTATTTTTTGATGAGTTTCGATAAATATCGATCAGACAGGGATCGATAAGGTGATCTAATTATTTTTATGGTATTCTATGAACGCTCATTATGGGTAGCAAATGTAAAAAGTGATTTTTCGATTCCTGCTGCTTTCTCATGTTATCTACCGCAGTCATCTAGGATCGTTAACCATAAAGACACTGTAAGAGCGCGTTAGCGGATGCTACATTTATTTCGTTACTTTCATTCATTCATGAAATTCAGTTTAAAATTAAATGTATATTATTTCATGTAAAATGTATTATGTATCTACGTATTTTATGTAAAATTAAATTAAATATAAATTCAATTTAGTTGTCGTGTTTTGTATATACTGATAAAAAGGTCTAATTCCCCAAGTTTAAGGTATAACCACCGTCTGGCACTATCAGGACTAGTAGAGACGAGTAATCGAATAAGAAACATTCACGTTAATGGCGTCTTATGTTTTTTTTTAAATTCTTCAATTCTAATTTTTTTAATTCTATGGCGTCGATCGGCCGGCGAGCCAGCTTCAGGAAGAATTGGAATCTTTTAGGTTGATGTTTGTTTGAGTTGATGTTTAACATTAGAAAGTAGTAAAATGATGTGACACATATTACTTGCATAGTGTTTCAACCAAATATATGCAATCATTTTACCTATCCTTTACAAGTTACCCTCATATATTAAATTTTCCAGATTTTTTTTCCGGGAATTGGATACACCGCACTCAGACAGCCGTTTCAAAAGTAGCTATCAGTTCATGTGATCGAACGTATGGTCCTTATCCGCATCAGTGTGATGATGATGCCATTTTGTTCTAACACATTATTCTAAGTTACCTGTGGGAAAGAAGATAGGAAGATATTCTGGTGGCATCGGAGGGATGTAGATGTAATATTAACTGTAAATATTTTTTTCAAAAAAGGAGCAGGTGTAGCGCAGTCGGCAAAAGGTTCCGCTGTCTACACGATCAATCGGAGGTTCGAATCCGCCCCAGTGCTCACCAAGCCTTTAATCCCTTCGGGGTCGATAAATTGGTACCAGACTTGTCTGGGAGGATAAAAACACTGACTTGACCCGTCGGCCAGCCCCTTCAAGTCATTTTGTAGGGCAGTTACACGTTCATAAATCTCAAGCGATCCTGAATTGAAGTGAAAGTGGTGACGCGTCTCAAGCGGATTACCAGACAACGCCAGACACTTTATCCTTTATTTTTATCTTTTAAAACATGGTACTGACATCATTAGCGTCTGGAAGATTCCAAAATCCAAGAAAGTCCTCCAACAGTAATTAAGTAACAATATATTCTTAGAAAAGAGCTTAGAGAACCGTTATTAGCTACGAAAACAAATTCAATTCTGTGGCAGAAGTTTATAAGAAAAGTCCCTAGTTTAAATTCACCTTTTTGACCACCGGTAGTCAACAAAGCGGAGCATCATAAAAAGTGTAAATGTCCGGCGTCACCCGAATGTTCAGTTTGGTTCTTCATAATTTCTAATCTGGTTACAGTCAAGTTTGTTGGGCTCACAGCGCGGTTACAAGCATGCGGGGCTCCTAGAGTACCTCGTTCATGGACCATGTATCAGAACTACGGTAGATTCCAAGTCTACACATTTTGTTCGGTTAATTGCAAAGCAAATATTCATTTCATATTGCACAAAGATTTGATAAAGCTTTCTGGAAGAATCCTACTTTAAAAAGAGTACTAGTTGTTTCTGGATTTCTTCTTTTTTGAGCGGAATCCTGGCGGTTCAACCGGTCCCATACCATGTCCATACGTAATCAACAGTGGATCAGTGCCAACATTGACGGCGCCTGGAAGAATGGTGATTATTATCGGTTAAAGGCATCATCCCGACGAATCTTGGGGTGGGTGCGGGTTTCAGGTGGGTTATGCCTATACGGGTAGTAGATTATGGGGAGGAGGGTGATTCCGTCAATTTCTCCTTAATTGGCATAAAAAACGGCCCGGAAGGCGTGATGCGGCGCGTGCACAAGGTTGGCGCGCTCAAATCGAACTCGTCGTAGGAAATAGCGGCCCGGAACGCTCGGAGCCGTATCTTCCGGGCCGTTTTTTTTTACGGCAGTTAGGAAGAAATGGACAGGAACACCCTCCTCCCTATAATCCGTATAGGCATAACCCACCTGGAACCCGCACCACCCTAGATTCGTGGGTGATGCCTTTAAATGAGAGCGACAAGATGAATGAAAAACAAAAATGCGCTTACCACTAAGCGGGAATCGTACGCCCACGCCTGACGGTCCTAGTGGAATGGGGAAGTCGAGGCCACCATCGAAGAGGTAATCGTCTCCGGGTTCCACATCAACACCAAACGCTGTGTTGTGCACAAATGGATTACAGAACGGTGGCTTACATCGCAATGGGACAAAATTTCCCGGCAAAACCGATACTGGGATTGACGGTACAGACTCTAAAAACACAACATCAGAATAATTTTCCGAGGTGTCCAAAAAATCGTGTATGATGACAACGATCATCTCAGACTACTTCGCTTACGTCGGGCTTGATTGAAGTATCCGTCCTTTGCCATCGTTGCTAATGTGTCTGAAGTTATGCCGAGCACATTTGTTGGACGTTGTAACGATCCGAAACCCATTCTTGTATTCGCGCGACCAACTTTTACACCGCCTTAAACAATGAATATCGATCGTAATTGATTGGAATTTGAAAGCGTTTCTGTTCACAAAACAGTGAAACGACGTCGGTTTCCGCAAATTCTCCCTAGTTGCTCCTTTTACAATTTTTCAGTGATTTTCTAGATAACTTGATATTCTAACGAGTATTTTAATTTTTTTAGAATGGATTATTCATCTTTTAATTGCTATAAATCCTTTTTTTTCCATTGAAACAGTGCTTTATGTTAACAAAATTAGAATGAGTTACCCTGAAAGTACGCATTTGCAGACAAGTAACAAACAGTAAACTAGAAGATATGGGGGTCGCTTAGGGGTTAATTTTCCTTTTTTTTCTCTGGCGCTTATAGCGGTCACCTTTATAATCCCATATTCCCCATCCAAGTATGGGCACGTTTAAATTCCCATCCACTGTAAATCTCGTGCCAGGATTCACATCCAAACCGTTGTTGAATTCACTTGTAAATGGGAATATCGGCGTTAATGATGAGGCATCACGACCAGGATGCGGCTAAAACGTATGGTATGCGTATGTGACGAAGCGTCAACAAAGCACAACAATGACGTCATCACAAATATCAAAGATCACCTGGTAAAATGGTGGTAGGTTGTAGTCTTCGACTCGTGCTTGAAACGGTGCTGGATTCGGTGGATAGGCTTGACGCCGAAATCTGATGTTCTGCGCACATACTATAAAATTACTTTTGAAAGCGACGTACAATAGAATTGTCGATATCTGGATATCTCCACGAAACGGTAAGGTTAGGGATGTATCACGAGTATGAGCGTAATAACGCTAAATTCCCCCTAGTGGTTCTGAACAATCCGTGGGAAACGGCCAGCGTGATCTAATTTTTCTACGAGACACCCGTCTGCACGCGCTGCATCTGAGAGCGAGTGGAGGAAAATCAATGAGGTTCACTCAGCAGGAAAGTGCAGAAGCAAAACGATTGCATATATTGCTGAAGTTATAGGCGCTTATACAGGGGTGGTCCTTTAAAATTCGCTTCGTAGCAAATTCGAGCAAACACGAAAGAAGTTTCCCACGCTGCTTTTCAGGAGAAAGAGAATTGAGCGCAAAAAACGCCTATACTCGATTAACGGTGTGATCTTCACCTATGATCTCATTTTTTTCGTGGAGGGACCCTAACATCGTCGGTTTCGTGCTATGCTACCTTTAATAACAAATAAAATTAATATTTACTGTTGGCACTAAAACAACATAAATGCACATTAAATATTGCAAACTTCGCAAAACTGAAAGAAATGCCAGAAATGCAAAACAATAACTGTGCCTTTGCAAAGTGGGCGGAGCGTTACCATTAAGGATAAAGTGTGTCCAGCGTAGATCAATCCGCTTAGGATGCGCCTACGTGTTCGCTTCATTCATAGTCATTTAAGGTTTATGAATTACCAATTTATCGATCCTGGAGAGATGAAAGGTTTGGTGCGCACTGGGGCGGACTCGAACCTCCGATAGATCCGATGCACGCAGCGGAACCCTCAACCACTACACTAAACCCGTCCCTAGACATGAATATGTCGCCCAAAAATAATAAATAAAAAGAAAACACATAAGGATACAATATTTCAGGTTACTATGCCGAATATTTCTTTGCATTTGTATCGTAATTGATTCCATACATCTGCCTCAGAATCAAATTTCATGGAAACTTTTCACATTATGCTCTCTCCGCTAAGAAATACAGTTCGATAGTTCGCAAGCAAAATCACAAAGCACCCTCTAAAAGTCTAATAGTGAGCATTGGAGCATTGGAGCTGCAGAATGATTAGTTCGCCCGACGAAGCAACTCTTTACACTCGTACAAGCGATGAAATGAAGATGAAGATAAAGTTGGCAACAAGGAAGATCTAAAGATTAGATGTTTAGCGCGGTGCTTCTGAACATCTAATCTTTAGATTTTTAGTAGTTATTTCACTTTTTGCTGTAACGCCTAAAAACTACCTTTGTACCCTATATACACCTGAATTAAAAATTCTCGCGGATCTCGTACTTAGTTGCACAACATTTGTCCGATTTATCATAACGCAAAAAAAAAACTTCTCGTAGACTCAGCTAGAGTTCTTTCTTCTTTTCTTATTTTGAAAAGCTGTACTGTAATACTTGAGGAAAAAAAACCAACCAACAACACTGATTGATAAGATGATAGCGGCTAACGAGCCGGCTAACCGCATCGCAACGATCGACGACATAATAATGTTCGAGACGAAACGGATATCTCATATAGGATGAAAAGCGAGTCTTTAGCTGGGTCCCGCCTTATTGTTCCCTCGGTCACCGGTCGCGCAGGTTTTGTATCGTTTCGAGAAAAGCCTATCACATGTCAAAAACTCGCATCGAACTGGTGTCGGGGACGTTAGTGAAAGTGAATGGGGACGAGTTAGCGGTTGTTTTAGGTCCTGCAGGGAAGCTGCTGCAATGCATGGAGAACCTGTATAGGAGTGCGGGGGGTTCTTAACTGATGATCATGATGTTTTTCCCCTTCTCTTGTTTTTTTTTTCTTTTTGAATTGTTTCAGTCTTCCGTCTCAATCTCCTGATTTGGCGTGGAAAACATACAATAGAGTGAAGTTTTGTACAGGATACTAGGTGAGGTTTTCTTCTACTGCATTTTTTTTCTTAAATTTTTTCTTTTTTCTCAATTTGTTCAAAAATAATCTTGGACCAGAACAGTAATGCACTCATTTCTACATATGTATCCCGTCCAAGATTGTATGCGTCTCTTGTCAACAATTCTATGAGACTGTTCCATCTGCGAACTTCTCCACGCTCCATCTTTTAGCGCAGAAACCACTTATCTATTGAAATGTTTGCATAGAAAACATCATCACTAAAAGGACTAAGGTAGTTAAGTTTATCAAAGAATTGTTACTTCTGGGCTCTCATCACGAATACATAGGTTAGAGATGTATTTCCCGACTATAACTGTGATTACGCTCAATTCGTCCTTATAATTCGGAAAAAAAAAACAAAGCGAAACCCTTCGTTGCACTTGTATCCACGACGATGCAACTTATTACGGATTGCATGTCAGGTAGCTTCCGCTGCTCAATTGAGTGACACTGGTTGGATTATAGTCTATGGACGTCTATGTACGATGACGGATTTGCCCGCGTTCTATCACGGAATAAGTTGTATCGTTCAGGTGTTCGGACCACATAACATTTATTTCTAACGCTTTTTTCTCGGTAGAAGAAGGGAGGATTGAGCGTGATCATGATCATATTTTCGAAGTACAATCCCTCCCCTATCTATTCTATGTGAAGAGACAACAACGTGGATAATAGTCTATGATTTCACAATATGGTGTGTTTAATAAATTACTACTTTCAAAGAGACAACAACCTATGGGCGTCATAGAAGAAGAATTTGATCATTTTTCGACACTTGTGGAAAACAGCTAATAATTACATCAATCTGTAATGGTCCGTATGTTGAACTGAATAGCCGCTTCAATTCTCAGATCAGTTGTTTTTGTCAGTTAAAATTCATTGCTTTCCCATTGATAGGGACTGATACGGTATACTTGAAGTTATGTTATCACAGGTACTTCGTGGCATTTCTGTAAGTGATGTTCATTTCAACTCCGAATCATCCATGAGATGCGGGTGGGTTCACATAGTACACATAGAAGCAGCCGCAGCGGCTCTGCATGGCAATAACCGAAGATACTCGTATTCAGAATCCTTCTCTTTGTCTGGATCATTGGTGAGACAACTATATATTGCTTGAAAAATTCTATGGGTAAAGTCGTTCTGCATGATAATACACGCTCTTTCCGTGAATTTAAATCATTTTTTTTGGCAAGTTGTATAATAGAACTTTTCACAATAAGTCAAACATGTGTCTAGGCTGTAGACACGATTTAGGTGGAGAGAGAAGAAAAACTGTAGAGATTGTAGCCGGATATCCCCTAGAAGGACGCGAATGACCGTCAATCTGAACGCACTGCTTCGTAATCAATTCGCCAGATTGCATGTTGCAACGTTATGTCGGATATATACGAGCAAAGCTGAACTTTAGTCGGCGGGCTGATATTATCGCTTAACGTGAATGCCTTAAACGAATGCATCTTTGCTGAGATGTGTCGTCCTTTAGCATAGCTTTGCCTAACCTTCTCGATCTTCATAGAATCAATCCATTCGCCGCTATTTCATATTCTGCGAAACCTTACGTGTTGTCTGAACTGCCTATCCACGCCGAATGTCCCCAGGTCCTCTTTCACCCCCTCAATCCAGAACTTCCTTTTTCAGCCACGTGGGGTCTTCCACTTTGATCCCGACAAGCTTCTCAAAACTCGTTGAACATGACGATGTGTTGGTCTGTGTTGGTTAACATACGACCAAAGAAGCATAGACGATTTTCTGCAGGCACTTTCTACTACTGCGTCAAGTGCTGATACTTTTCATGAGTCATCTATCGGTACATCACGTCGAATTTTTCGTGAACATCGACGAATATAACATCGAACAACAATGCATAGGTTGAGGCTAGCTTCGATACGTGGTCCATAGCATTTTGAAACTTTGTGCTGCTTTTCGCAAATATCACAATATCGTAGGTGTACTCGAGATCGGTCAAGGGTCGTCCTGGAGGAGCTAGGATGATATCGGCAAGACAGTGATCTATAGTTTTTCGCATGATGTCAATGCAAACTTGAATAGAAAAGGTTTCGTCACTCCCTCTTGTCTCCAGTTACTACTCCAAACGATATTATACATCCGGTCGGTGTTCGAACCACGGCAGTTGTTTTCTGATTCGTGTTATCAAATAAAGACAACCCCGATGAGGAGAGGCTTTGAAGTCCAAAAAGCTTAAGTGCGCTTGCCTTGAAGGCCGCTACCACTTTTTGATCACTCTTCTAAAGATGAACAGGTGGTCAATTTATGATCAGCCAGGCTTGCTGGCTTCTCGTCTAGAGTTGTTTTTCGCGATGTTTGATAAGCCTCTCCAGGACGATTCGCTCCAAACCCTTATAAATAACACGCCGCAGTGAGATTCCTCTTCAGTTTTTTGGATCCGTTATAGATAACTTCTTGTGGAGTGGAATTATTTTAAAGGATAGGGTGTGTGTCTGGTGCTGATCAATCCGCTTAGGATGCGCCACCGTGTTCGCTTCAATTCCGAATTGTTTGAGGTTCACGAACGTGTAACTCGTTCATGAAATGACTTGTGCAATTGCTAGCCAATGTGACAAGTCAGCGTTTTTCTCCCCCCAGACAAGTCAGATACCAATTTATGGACTCCGAAAGGATGAAAGGCTTGGTGAGCACTAGAGCGGACTCGAAAAAGAACGATGGTGCAGGCAGCGGAACCTCTAACCGCTACAGGTCACCCGCACCGGATTTCTGGTAACATAGCATATTTCTCCACGAGTCAGGTATCCTTTCGTTGATCTATATTGAACGGATGATCTTCGCCAGCTCACAAACCTCAGTTATAAGAGAGATTTCTGCATTTCTGTGCAAATTCTTTCATCTTCACTAGACTTCATTTCTTGAACACAGACCAAAACCTCCGACTCCGTTGACGGTTCTTCGCTGACAGCAAGTGTATGTTCGTCTCTGGGCGTGCATTAATTCAGAGACTGATGGCGCTTCTCCGTTCAACAAGATAATGAAGTGATCTCTACAAGTTGGTAGGGTTGCCTCACCGACAGTGGCTCCATTAGCAGTGTTGACGGCTAAGAAACATCCTTTCAATTTGCAGCTAATCTGTCGTAGTAAACGATAGGTTTTCTTCGGATCCTTGTCCTCATATGCCTTTTCGAACTCCTTCGCTCTTGTTGTCCATTCATTTTCGTCATCTTATTGGAGTTGACGACACAACTTCTCAGACTCTTCTCCTTTGAAATCAGTAGCACTGTCTGGCCACATAAGTTATACGTAAATCTCGTCTCCGCAGATGCAGAAGCAAACTTTTCCTTTACTCTAGAATCGGCAGCCTTTCTTCTGCCTCGTTCTGGATACACTTTGTGAAGGAGTCTGTATCGCAAAAATTTTTCGTGGTTCGTACTCCAACATGAACAGATACTCGTTAGCGGCATTTCTTCCTCCTCGGTTTCTTCTGTGGAGCCGTGTCCTGAAGCTGAGAAGAACTGACCGGTCGTCAGAGTCGAAAACGGCGTCTTATTAAGCTCTAGATTTTCGGATATCAATAATGTTCCTCGTCAGAACGTAGTCCAGCTGGAATTCAAGAGTTCTTTTCTTTCGCTTGCGCTGCTCTTCAGGCGTCAAAAGGATTGGCCCTTGCCACATAAGCTAATGGCGACAATAATTCCTCTTCAACATGGAAGACCAGGCGGCGATCGTTATCCGACGTCCATATGTTTCACAGGAGAGTACCATTCACCTAATACAGCAGGCTGTTGTTGAAGATCCTTCGCATTCACGTCGATTTCGACAACGACCACCTGCTGACTGGGTATTTTAGACATCAAGCAGAGCGAAAGCAGAAAAAAAATAGGAATGAAATGAAAGAACAGATAGCCTCCTTGTTGTTCTCTTCAGCGGTCTCTGTAGCTATGTGTGTCCTTACGTGTTTCACAGTTTTTATCTTCTGTGATTTCGCAGTAGCACAAAGGCGCATCTAGGCGACGCCGTGCCAAGTTATTATAGTCGTTCCCCACTGCGATCGCCCAGCCTCCTACCTTCTTTTCACCAGCATTGCCACAGTAGATGGAGTTATCTCCGACACTGATGACGAGCTGTCTCTGCGTGTTTCCTGCAGTTCAAACGGCATACAGACCTACGGATATCTCAGAAGTTCGGACAGGGCGGTTTGTTGGAGTTCGCTCGACAGCGTACTGCAGTTCAATGTGACGAAGCAGGTAGTAGTTGCCTAAGATTCCGTGCTTCCTTCTATCAGTTGTCCTTTCCTGCTGTGGGTTTTTGCTATGTGCTGAACGACAGCATTTTTTTTCGCAATATGTGGGGAATTTTGTGGCATATAGCTGTGCAGTTTGTATAGCTCGACGTTCCCAATGCATACACTCTAATGCCTGATTGGGTTAAGTGAAAACAGGACCACTACGTGCAGGTAGCTATCAGACTTTTATACGCTCTACTTCCAACGGTGCAGTGTCCGGTCGGCTAATGTTTTCTAACAATTCATGAAATACAAAGAAGTGAGAGATCAGTGGTGATTGATATTGTAACCGTATTTCTATACAGGTCGTAAGAATGTGATGAGATAAATGGGTCACTTCTCACCAATGAAGAATTCAAAAGATTATTTTTGAAAGGCTTCGGGAACTCATGTTGTTACAAACAACTACGGCGCATCTCTGTGATGTTTCTAACTTCCAGGAAATGAAATCAAATCTGACTGTGTGATTTACTTTATTTTTGTTCACAAATATAGTCGGTTTCAGCTAAGACTCAAGGATATCAAGGTTCTATAACGGATTTTATAATCAGCAAATTTGGTAATGATGCTTTACTTACTTGGGACATAACCAAGTCTGCAGATGCGGGTTCTGAGGATACAGCTTACTTTATACAGTGAGTGTGTTAATTCACTACATTTCAACGATCTTTTACTACAATGATAGATGTAATGTTCCCGCATATAATGATGTTCAACTTAGAAAATTGGCATTTCGCTCTGTCTGAGAATCCTATTTTTAGGCAGAGCCCATAAAAGAAAAAGATATTTGAGCGTAGAGTTCTATTATCTTTATTTATTCACCTGCTTCAAAAATAGATCCCGTACAGCTAAGCAGCCAAGTTTCACAAGTTGCCCCTCATTTAAGTGAGTTTCTTCAGGGTGGAGAGATTCATAAACGGCACATGGGAAGTGACAGACCAGATATTCGGTGTAAGCACCCCATTTGCGGTAAGTGAAGAAAATGAGGGAAGGAGAGAGAGAATGTGAGGAAAGAAATCCTTAAGCTAATTTTTATGTACTATCTAAACATTTGTGCCGTAGTCGTCGCTGTTTCTCTGTTTTCCCTACTAATTTAAGGTTATTTTCTCAAAGCAGGTTTTTCTTGCAAAAGTTAGAGGTCAAATACAGATTTATTGCTAAATTATAGTCTGTTCCGATCACTCCTTCCCAAAAATACAAGTTTCTCGTTTGCATAGATCACGAAGGATCTAGGTATTCGTGCGAAGAGAAGGAATTTTCAGTTGATCCTCTTGAAGGTGAAGATTTTCCAGAAGTATTGATAGAAGCATTTAAATATTCTGGCTATCTTTAATTTGTTTTGTAGGGCATCATAAAAAGCTTATCTAAGAATTTTAAAGTATTCCAACATTTTAGGATCATCTCTAAAAAATATTCGAATGGAGTTTACAAGTACTTCAATACCCATTATAAGATTTTCGTTTTCATCGGAAGATGAGGCCGAATGCGAGGTTTCTAGTTTCTAAGTTCTATAGTTTCCTTTTAATGAGGATTCAACATAGACTATGTTTAGACTAGAGGCAGTTACTCGATTTGATCAGCGCGTTCCACATATAAAGTATCCCTTCAGTTTTCAGTAATAATCATGCTTATGACGACCTAGTTCGTTGTAATAGTCACGTCATAAATCTTTTATAATGTTATAGAAAACAATTATTTCTCCGAAATAACCAATTCCCTAAACAAGGCAGTATCGTAGTCAATAAGTTAATAAATAAAGGGTAGTGATATTCATAGCAAAAGTATGATAAATGATATTAGTATGTTACCTATTCAGTTACTAGATCATTGCTAGCATGATGGTTACATTTTCTGGAGGATCACTTTGTTCTTCGATATACACACATATGTGCATACTTTAGGATAGGGCTTAAAGGCATCACCCCACAAATCTAAGGTGATACGGACTTCAGGTGGAGTATTCGTAGACGGGAGAGTAGATTATGGAGAGGGGATGATTCCGTCCATTTCTTCCTAATTGCCGTAAAAACGGCCTTGAAGATGCGGCACTTGCACAAGGCTGGAATCGAATTCATTGTAGAAAATAGCGCGCCGGAACGCCCGAAGCCGTATCTCCCGGGCCGGTTTTTACGGCGATTAGAAGGAAATGGACGGAGTCACCCTTCTCTCTATAATCTACGATCCCGTATACGACTACTACACCTGAAATCCGTACTACCTCAGATTCCTTGGATGATGCCTTTTATAAATCAAACATAACAAGAGTAGAAAGTAAGTGAAATGGAAATTAATGCTGTCATAGCTATAAAATACCAGATTCACAAAAAAACATTGTTAGGTATCTCACTGAAATAACCCAAAGCATGGTAAACATAACTATCTCCTTTATTCAGGCTTTCCTTTGTACTAATCCACTGATCGGGAGGGAGTGCAAGAGAGAAGCAGCGGAGATAACATTAGATAAGGTCATTTTCGACGAGATGCTGCGTGAGCATGGTAAAGTTTGGGGTGGAGAATAGTTTGGACTATTCCACAAGCAGAACGATTTCTATGACCATTATTGAATATTTATTTTTTATTACATACCTTCGTAAGACGAATCCATGTCGTAGCTTTTTGAATTTCTGTTTTTTCTTTCTCATTTCACGTCTTTTGATTTTCGGATATGCAAAAGAAGTGTCTTTACTACCAAAAAAAAAAAAAATCAAATTTTTATTCGATTACTCTGTGGTAGATGCTAGAGGTTTCTTTCCAGCTAAATTCTACACGACTATTGGTTGTTTTTCATCAACGGGAATGTATCCCCGAAGTCCATGGATCATGTTCGTGGTGCCAGAATTATTCACGACTTTCTTACCCAAGAAGATGCATGCACTTGTAAGTGTTCATTTAAAAAGATGCAACTCTAACATATTAAACACTAATCGAAAATAAAATTGAAATGGAGATAAGCAGCCAAGAATCTCTAAATGAGTAAGAGGTTTGATGATGAGATCTGGACTTCTCCAAGTGCTCCAAGATAAGCAAAAGGTTCCACGACACTGTTCTCATTTCAAGGACACTTCAAAAATGTGGATTCTTTCAAAGTGTCGAACTGTTCAATCGCGGAAAAAATAAGGATTTTAAATGTGGAATTGCAAGCAGTGACTAGAGCGGGCTGGACCATTTTACAATTCTATCTAGAATTATATTCTGTAGTTTTTCTCAGGATTTTTATCCTCTGAAGTACGGATATTTCAAAATGGAATAGGAGTTTAAAAGGGGTTTAAAGAGTCTGTTGTTCTTTTTTGTTATGCAAAAAATAAGTTCAGTTAAATGTAACCACCGAAAACTTCTCAGGCAGTGTCGAGGGTGGTCAGCTTACATCGTGGAAATGCTTTTGAAGACACCAGCTAATGTTTCCGTAATGCCTTGGAAGCATTTGATCGTCTTAATCATTTAATTTTTTCATGAGGAAAATAAAAGAAAAAAAAAACTTACTAGATTCGGCTGAAAACCGATGCATCCACATATTTCGTCGAGTTCGGTCACCATTCGTTCCGCTTGGCTGATGCTAGGTGGTATCAGTACGATGTCATCAGCAAAGAGCAAATGGTGTAGCTGCCGACCATCAACCTTCACTCCTCCCATGTCGTCCCATTCTAACTTTCGCATTGCGTTCTCGAGGGTGGCTGTGAATATTTTGGGTGAAATTGTATCACCCTGTCGGACCCCCCTCTTCACGTCAATGATGATATTCTTATAGAATGGCGAAATTTCGCTCGTGAAGTTACTGCACAACTCTCGAAGTATCCTTATGTACTTAGTAGGGACGCCTTGGTTGTTCAATGCTTCCACGACCGCTTCCGTCTCAACTGAATCGAAGGCCTTCTTCAAGTCGATGAAGGTGAGACAGAGCGGCATCTTGTACTCTCGTGATACCTCGATGAGTTTCGAAACAGTGTGAATGTGGTCAGTCGTGCTGAATCCTTTTCGAAACCCTGCTTGCTCGCATGGCTGTCCTTCATCCAATACTTTTTTGATCCTATTAAAGATCACTCTTGTAAAGAGTTTGTAGATGACGGACAGTAAGCAGATTGGCGATAGTTGCCGATGTCATGTGGACCTCCCTTTTTATACAACAACACAGTCTTGCTGATCTTCCACTGTTTAGGAACCTTGCATTCCGACAGATAACGCGTAAAGAGCCTCGCCAGGGTGTTGATGAGTACTGGCGGAAGGTTCTTCAGGTGTTCTGGTCTTATTCTGTCGGGACCGGGTGCCGTACGATTTCTTACCAACATGATAGCATGTCGTATTTCGGACGGGAGAACCTCTGGAATGACTTGTCCGTCTTCCCTCAGATGGTGAGGACGAAAGTGGACATGGCTGTCGAAGAGATCAGAGTAGAAGTCGTAGATGATTTTCTCCATCCCCCTTCTCGATGCAATGGCTGTTCCCTTTGGGTTCCGGAGAGCAGTCATCCTCGTCTTGCGACTGGCGAAGTCTCGATGGGTATAGCGGATGCTTTTCCCCGCCTCTGCAGCTTCAGCCAACACTTCTGCTCTTCTCTCTTTATGGTCTTCCCCTATCGCCTCTCTGCAAAGCCTTGCGAGCTCGGACTTAAGTTCTTGGTTCCCTGCGGCTCGTGCTGCTCCACGCTGGCGTATCAGCTCGAGAGTTTCAAGAGACAGGCGTCTCTTGGTGGTTTTAAAACTCTCAGCCTTTTTCGCGCAGTCGTGAAGGTGTTCAACAAGCCGGTCATATTCCTCGTCGATGTTGTCCATTGCGGAATCTTCCCAAAAGCCGGCTAGCGTAGCGAAGAGATCCCAGTTGATGATAGTTCTGGGATTTCTCTCTCTGGACTTGGCGGCTTTCTCTGCTCTCCTTGTGAAGGAAAATCTTCCTCGAAGGGGGCGATGGTCCGATCCCGTATAGAACTTTGGTACAACAGCGACGTCTGTCAGGCGGAACCTTTTATTGACGATGATGTGGTCTATTTCTTCTGGAATTGCGAGTTCCCATGGATGGTCTTAGTCGTCATGATGAACTCGAAGAGCCTCTCTCCCTGGTCATTCCATTGTAGGCCGTGGGTCCCGATGTTGTGAAGTTCCTCCGGCGCTCTTTTTGGGCCAACTTTGGTGTTGAAATCGCCAATTATAACCTGTAGAGGGCATGATCTTCTCGGTAGAACTTCTCCAGGTCCATATAGAAAGCTTCGACTTCTTCTTCTTCGTAGCTTGATGTTGGAGCGTAAGCGACGAAGATAGTGAAAGCTGGTGTTGGACCACATCTTCTCATCCGCATACGTCTGATTCGGGTCGTAAGTTGTTCGAAAGAGTCGACGTTCTTTGCCATACTCGTGTTGACGAGGACGCCAACTCCACCAACACCTCTACTGTCGCATGTTCCTAAGTTCTTCTCCAGTTTCATATACGGCGTTGAGAGGGTGACGTGGTCTCGTCTCGGTCAATCCGATGACGTCGTACTTGATCTTCTTGACTTGCATCATCAGATCTTCGATGGCCGCTTCCGATGCAAGCGTACGTGGGTTATAAGTACAGATCGTCATCCTAGTCCTTTTCCGTTTCGGTAGCCTATATTACTCCTGCAACGCCGTCCTTCCTGGCGCTACTGTACCAGGCTTTCTTCCGGAATCAGGATACTCGTTTCTCTTACTGTGACATGCAAAAAAATTTTAAAACCCATGGACAGGTTGCAAGCCTCTAATCCCATAAGCTTTTGAACATGTGGAGCTTATTTCCTGGAGGCGACTCCAAACCGCCTCCCTTGCAGTCACTTGATTGCAGGCTTTTGGCCGGACCGACGTGCAGAATACAAGGATGTCATTAGTCAGTCCAGGTTCAGCAGAAACAGGGAGTCCATCCCTTAAATCCACTCGCGTCTCTGGGCAAGCACAAGGTCGCTTTTGGTCCGCGATTAACACCCTATCCGTCACCGGCGCACGCGCCACGTAGCCTCGCGACTAACCGGCTGTGATCTCTCTAAGACGAAGGCGATAACGCCAAAATTTAACTGTTGAGAAAGAAGTATCTATATCAATTTGAGCCACAGTTCAAGAAAATCAGTAAAAACTACAGATATCAATTAACTCAACAGGGCAACTCTTTACACTCATGTGATTAGCGAAATGGAACATCGAAAAGTGCATTATTGGTGAAGTTACTGGTAACAAGCTTAACATCGGTAATAAAATGCACCATATAATGTTTCATCTCGGCAATTTGACATGTGAAAAGTTGTTGGGTGAACTTTATCACAGATGCTACTGACGCCTCTCATTCCTAAGATTTGTCGACAGTACTGTGATACTTCCGCTGTGAAAAGTGTAAACAATCAGGCAGTCATGTAAACATTTTCTACTATGTTATCGTACAAATTTTAGGACACTGGCATGAACATTGTTTTTCTTGTGGAGAAGGATCATCATTTTTACATTTCATGGTCGTTTGAGTTGTACAATGGCACCATTTTCCCTATGACATATGTGAAATCGGTCCAAGTTTACGAATACTCTAAGGTAATACTGTTTAGATAATAGGTTTGAAAAAAAAAACATGGGAAAGAACTAAAACTAGCAAAAAGTACATCTTTGATGGTTTTTTTTCACGAACTAAAAAGGACAACAATAGTATTAGGTTGAGTAGAAAGTTCTCGGACAATGTGGAAGTGAACTTGAGATCATAGAACTAAATTAGAACTAAGAATAGATCTTTAAAATTTCAAGGAGCTAACGAAAATGGACGCACGAGCTACCGTTTGATAGAGCATAAAAGGCTCTTCAAAGCACAGACTAACAAACAAACCGTACTAGTTCCTTTCCTGCCACCAAGCTGTGCGATTTCAAGCTGTCGCCACTCCACCTCCGCAACGCCATACTCTATATGTCTAGCCAAAAACACGCGAATATCGATAGACGTTTGAAGGAGGTTGATGAGGAGCACGCCCCCGCCAGAAGTACAGTCTGCAAGTGCCAGCCGAAGTTCGTATCGGGCGACTATTTCATCGAAGATTAAGCTCTGCATCTTGCAGTCTTGGCTTCCTCGGATTACCTCCTTTCTTCTTATCTCCAGCCTCATCTGAATGCTCAAGACTTCCGAACCCGCAACGACATCAAGAGACTCGAACAGTTTTTTAAAGACCAGTACCCTCACATTCCAGTACCCCACGACCCTCAGCATTCTCGAGCAAGGGCATCTGCAGTCTGCCTAAGCGTTGGCAAAAGACCACTGATGCCAATGAGGCATACTTCAAGAGATTCACACTTGTCGTTTAAAAATTGAAAAACAGATAAGAAAAATATTGTCGATTTGTCAGCGAACTTTCGACTCAACCTAATAGTTACTTTAAAAAAGCATGCAGGTACATCCGAATCCAGAATTCACAACGACCGCATATCCTCCACCATAAATATAGAGTGACATTATCAATAGAAATTCGCAGAATTTCAAGTGATAAACTTTCACTGAATTCATAGTTCGAATAGATCTGACGGATTTTTTTAAAGAAACCAATGTACGGTCATCTGTATGTTTACATTCAATTTTCAGTATGGGACAGAGAACTCGTATACCCAGCGATTGTTAAAAGAAACTACGGGGCCGGGTACTGTCCGCGCCGAGGTGAGTGCTTGAGCAAACCAGTAGAATTTAACGATCATATTTCTTGTGAGAATGGTGCTTCTTCTTTTTCTTCGCTTTCCTTCTTTTCCTCTTCGCTCCTCTTTCCTGTTTTCCTTTTCCTTATTTGCCATTGGGAAACTTCTTACCCTTTTCAACTTCAATTTTTCTAGTCCGATTTGCATTGTGTTGGAAATTTAAAGAACTTTCTCGTATCTTTGCAATCAGTTTGCTTCAAATGTTCTCTCTAGTGAACATAAGTCGATTTTTACTGAAGTTTTTTTTTTCTGGATACTTTGCCTCAAAGGAAGGTTACATTGGTAATTTCTTCTGAATAGTTTCTTTTGTGTATTATATTCACTGCAATTACTGCATAAAACTTGTCACCAATTCTCAGGGGTTGCTGGATTGCGAACGCCTGAGAAGATTCCAACTACGTTTTTTTTTAGTTTTCTCTTATCAATATCCTAATAGTTCTCTTCAGATTGATCTTTCGAAAGCTCTTTCTAATTTATGCGTGCTCTTTGTGTTAAATGTAAAATTTGAGGACAACTCAACTTGGCTTGATAGCACCAATGCAACGTGCAGTGACAGTAAGTTTCACGGTTCATGAGCTCTTACAGCTCTCTATGTTACTGCTAGACTCTCTCATTTAAAAAAAGGCATATAATTCGCATATAAGGACTTCGATATATCCACATGATACAGTGACATGCACGGCAGTACATGTGTAGAAATTGTGAAGGATAATGATGCAAATTAGTCTCAAAATCAATATTACCGATCGATTTAGATGTCGTCTAGATCAAAAGTAGATCGAAATTATTTGAAAGTAGTGTGATGTAGAGATTCCCGAAGGTTATATAGGGGAAACGATGGAGTTTACAAGCACTACCTTGATCACCTCATTGAATCTATCTACTCCGAAAAAAGTCGCACGAAACAACTTTGTCTGACCCCCTCTCCCCAACGATGCAAGTTATTACACGGTAGAACGCCCCAACTGGTACATGGTACAGCGTCCGCAGTTCTGCTAATATATTGAGTTGAGGAATAATTGGTGGTAGTTATTTTTTTCCTACGAACGCATATAGGAACAGAAGTAGTGCCAAACTGCTCAATATTATTCGGTGAAAAATTTCTTCCCTTCCACAAAACGGTTGGATTTTGAATTTTTCAACCCCATTGACTCTTGTTTTTCTTCTTCAGGCGATTGAAATGGACTGTAAAACAAACAAAGTAAAGTTTTTTCGACATCCTCTGATTTTCGCATTTAATGGAGATGTTCACGAAATGATTTTAAAAAAGTACTTATGAGATTGTGTACACATAAAAGAGCATCAAAAGGACCAGAAAAAAAAACTTTGATAAGGTTGAAAAGGAACGAGAGGAAGAGAAGAGGAAGTAAACAAAAAACAAGATTGAAAACAATATGAGATATTGAAAAACGTAATGGATCATGGTTGGAGAAGGTTGGGCGCGCGAGAAGAAAAAAACAACGAAAAATACCCTATTGTTAAATTTGCTACAGTTTTTTCTCTCAAAAACGATTTGAGAAAAACGAAGTTTTTTCTCAACAATCATCCAATGATCGACCGATCTGTGTTGCCTTTTTAAGGTCAAGATTTTCGTTTTTGAAGCGAGAAGAGCTACATTTGGTACTGGGTTGCAGTACTAGTCTATTTCCATACACAGCGCCAATTTGAGCATTAGTGATCCTATCGCCTCGATTAAATACAGAAAAGAAAAAGTGTCGAACATCTCCCTTTTTTCACATTTCATTTCATTGATAAAAAAAACAATTTTCAGTAATATTAAATAACTGAAACACTAGGTTCTTCTATGGAGAGGAATTTCCTATCGAATGGTAAATAAAGTCCTGTCAATACTTTTATTTTCATGCAAATATTCAAATCTGAAGAAAAAATGGCCATAGATTACTCCTCAGTCCAATAACCAAAATAACCCGCAATCGGGTTATCCGCGTTCCATCAGCCGCAATAAGTTGCGTCGTTCGGGAAAAACAAACACACAAGGCTGTTTCATACTCCTCTTTCTGAATCAATAATGGGATCGCGCTCACATTTGTGGAGTGACGATTCCAGCTGACTGTTCTCTCGAAACTTTTGGACTGATCGTGCAGAAAAAATCTTTGCGCTTAGAGGCATTACACCACGAATCTGAGGTGGTACGGATTTTAGGTGGAGTATTCGTATACGGGGTCGTAGATTATGGAGAGGTGGGTGATTCCGTCCATTTCTCCGTGTATTAGTGGAAACGGTCAACCCCGGAACGTTTTTTCTTACGACGTCCTCAATAGCAGCGCGGCACCCTTGCGCCGCCCCCCGCCTGCGATTCGTCCGGATGGGTTTTCGACGAATCGCAGGCGGGGCGGTGTTGGGCGGAGCGCAAACGTTGCGCGTTGCAGCATAAGCCGTCATAAGTAACAGCATTCCGGGATCGTCCGTTTCCACTGGTAGAGGTGAGATGGACAATCAGGATTCAACATTTCGAATACATCCGAAAAATTAAAATTTCAAATTTTAGTTTTTTTGACAAAACAGTCCAGAGAACAGCTAATGTTATTTTCCAGTGCCAGCGCCCGAAAATGTCCACCTGAGCTTTTTTCCTTTTGGTGTTGTTATACATTATGAATTACCAGTACTGGAATATCTGGAAGAGGAAGGAAAAGGTTGTGAGGTAAGACAATATCGATTTTAGAGAACGTTTAAAATGAAGGCAATGAAGAATACAGAATAGATGTTAAATTTGTGTCACGACCACAGATCTGAAGATCATTGGAGCAAATATGGTATTCCTATTAAATTGTTTCCTTGGGTACAGGCAATAGGCAGAGTTGCACTGACATATTGAGGAGGAGAGGAGGGCAAGGGTTCTGCGAGAGGCAGTAGCATCGCAGCAGTGGTGGTGTTGTAATTTGACGGGGACATAACACAAAAGGAGATCCGGAAGAAAAGAAATTATTCCAAAAAAACCAGTAACGGAAGGTGTGTGTGTGTGTGTGTCTGTGAATTTGTCTGTGTCTGTCTGTCTGATCGATCAAGTTTAATATCCTCTTGTATTGTCATCGATACGGCATCTTACGAAAACCCTCAGAATTATAGAAGAACATGTATAAAGATGTTTATATTATCTTTTATCTTTGCTATTTACTTCCTTTCACAATTATTTTTATATTTGCTGAAATATTTGCAACCTTCCACTTAATTAGTGTTAGGTAGCATAACAAGTCGCATAACATTCGCTAAAAATTGAAAATTAAAATAAGTGTTATACATATTTCCATAGTTCATTTATTAAGGTTCGTTTGTGTAAAACTCCAGAATGGAGAGAAGATGGTTGCATAAAAAAACGACTAGAAGAGGGAATTGCATCAGCCTCATTCACTGGTTTAGAAGTCAATGGTAAAAATCTAAGCTTATCTTTTCACTCTCCAACTGAAAATTTTGATTATAGTTTATTTATTATTTTTACTTTATTTTTTTTTTATTATTTTCATTTATTTATTTATTTTTATTATGAGAGGATAGCGTTTATTCACAAACTTTTCATTTGGTACAAGACTTCCAAAACAGTGTTTAAGCGACTAACTTCATCATAGCCGCATGTTTTACGCCGGAAACGTACGGGGGATCGTTGATTATGTTTACCACTCCAACACAATCCAGGGATGGAGCACCAGAAAAGGTTGTCGCATATGTGAGTGAACATATATTTTTGGTATCTTGATATGAAATTGTACTTGATATCCATATATGTACTGAGTAACTTTTGATATTTTTTCCCAGTCGATCGATAAGATGTCGCCTTCCCCAACGCTTCACAACTGCGGAAGATATTTGTAATTAAGAACGCTATTTGCGGTCTTTGTTCGCAAAACGTTCGTAAGGGACTACTCCGTTTTGCCTGCCGTGAAGAGTTCAGAATTCCCACTTCGTCTTTCATCTCTCTATCCTACTTCATTTGGCGCGATGCGATCAGGCATACTTTCGAAAACTGTTTAAAGCTCCTATTTGTTTGTGTCTATGTTAAAAAAAGGTTTGAATCCAGTTGTCACTGCCAAATGAATGACTATAGGGTGCTGAGAGCCCGGCTACTGTGAGATTAGCCTGCCAGAGTTCTTCGCAGACGCTTCGCTTGACGATTAGTGCGAACCATCTACGCCAGTAGATCAGTGGAGTTCGGAAATAGGAAAAAATCATTTCAAACAAGTTGCAGGGTGATGTACAAGATGCGAGAATTGTTTTGATTTGTACAGAAATTTTAGTTGCGAAAGATCTTCACGCACGGCACAGCGAATTACGTTCCGGCTACGGCGTTCGGACGAAAAAGTTTCAGACAGATCACCGAAAAAGGCAAGAGTTGAGCGTGCCTGTAATGCCCAAGAAAGGGCAACTACTACTTTGCCTCCTAAGAACTCACGTGCATTGAACTGTTTGTAGAACTGATCCGAATGCGTAACAACAAAGTGATGGGTCGTAAATGTTCCCCGATTTTTTGAAAAGGGAAGACTATGGAGAATTTTTATTTTTTCTCTTGCATGAATTTAGGACACTGGCGTCGACGCGCTCTTGGAAGTTCGTGAAGACCACGACGTCACTCTCTCGTGGAAATTTTCGGCATTTGGCCACTCTTCTATTCTACCTATACAGTCGGTTGATGTTTATATTTACGAAAAGGTTTGTTCCAGATGTATATACGAATGATATAATATAAAAAATTAAATCATGCTTTATAATAACGGGCTTATTCTGTCACGTGTATGTGTGTGTGTGTCACGAAATTCGAAAAAGTGTGTGCGACGGGTCCACCGGTGTCGGATTCGTGCGCCGTCGCCACATAGCTATAGAATGGGGAGGGACGGGTCCCACGGCATCGAGCTGGTGCGCCGGCGCTAGATAGCTATGAAAGGGTGTCCAACGGCGTGGGATCGGTGCGCAATACATGCTTAATGATGCGTGCTTCGTGAGCCATGTCGCAAAAGGTAAATGTATCCGTTTCATATACGTAGTCGCTGCACGCGTTGCTTTTCACCTCTGTGACTCCTCCGTCCACATGTTTCCTGCCTTAGGTTGGTAACATGCTTTCCACAGAAAGTGGAAGCACGAATGAAACCTGCTGCTTAAATAGTAGCCAACAGTTTACTGCGATGATTTCCTTTACGTTCACGTCATTTTATGTTAAACATCATTCTGTGATAGCTGTTGGGGAAAACAGGAAGAAAGCTCATACTTCGAGAAATACTTTCTAACTGTTCCTATATTATGTTGGTATCGAAAGAGTGAGTGGAACTGAAGTTTCAATATTTTCCAAGTGTGGAACTGACCCGTTTAGAAATAAAACTATGAAATCTTTCGCCTTTATTTACAGTTAAAAAAAAGAAGAAAACGTTGTTAGAAGAACAGAATCCTGATTTTAAAGAAAATGCCACTACCATTAATTTTTGATTAATTTCGATTAATTGATCAGTGAAGGCGAGCGAAAAGAACATGACAAAAAAGTCTGAAGTCGGGCTTTAGCCGGACATTCAGAGTGGTATATATGTATAACCCATTATGTTTTTTGAATCACAGTAGTAATAATGAACAAAATATTATTTCATATCACATGTTATAAAGAGAACTTTGGGTGAATGCAACGAAATATTTCACTCATTTCACTAATATCACACGACCAAACAATGAAAAACACACAAATATAGTCGTAAAAATGCTTTAAAAAATGCAAAAACGTTTCTGTAGCATTTTCTCAGAAGAAAAAGTGCAAGCTGAAAATAAGCTCTTGGAGTTATTTAGAATATAAAATGATCAGTTGTTTTTTCCCCTTGCTGCAATCGATTTCCATCAATTTAATCTCGGTTCTCACCTTCATCCTTCCAATCCGGAAGATTTGCAAATGTTGATGTTGTTGTTTGTATGTTTCGTTCCGCTAACCTTTTAAATGTTATTTATCTAAGCTGTAGGAATTCTTAAAATACCTAATTAATGTCCTAAAAACTCCCAATTTTTCAAAATTAAATTTCCTCACTAACACTCGGCCATTAAAAAGCTACAATTCGATTTGTGCTATTAGAAGTTTATGTTCGGTTTTCTGAACTAATAAAAACATAAATCCTTTTCAATAATAGGTCTGTAGTTGTTTATTTAGCTGTACTCCGCCACTGAGTTCACGCCGAAATTGTTGACGAGCCTTCAGTCGGAGACAGAATTCGTTATTGGGGTGAGTGGTAGCGTGATCAGATGGACTGGCCTACCAACACTGAAAAAAATAAAATAAATAAGTAAGCTATTGAATGGAAGTGCGAGTTGGTTCAACCAATGAGTTCATTGATTCAATCAATCAATCGTTTAAAGGAATCACCCCACGAATCTGACGTGATATGGATTTCCGATGGTCAAAGACTATACGGGATCGTAGATTGCAGGAACGAATTGGATCCAGCTCACTTCTTCCTGATCGCCGTAAAAAAAAACCGCCACGAAGTTGCGGCGGAGGCGCTATTTTCCATGAGTATGATTGGAGCGCACCAGCCTTGTGCACTTTCCGGGCTGTTTTTTTTACGGGAATTAGGAACAAATGGACGGAACCACCCTCTTCCCCACAATCTCTCTGCATAAGCATAACCCACCTAAAACCCGTACCACCCCAGATTCGTGGGGTTATCCCTTTAAACACCCATTCACTAACTCGTTAATGAAGGTATGGACAAATGAATGGTTCGGGTTCATTTATCCATCCAATGGATAAATAGATATAAATGGATAAATGGATGGATAAATGAACCCGTCCATCTCTAAATCAGAGTACATCATCTGTAGAGTAAAAACGCTGCAGGGTTCCCCTTACAATAGTTTATAAAATTTTTTTGAGATATTTTAATAAAGTTCCATTCTTCGACTTTAGCCAACTCCACCACTGACTTCCGATTCGGGATGTCGTTATTATTCAATAGTGGTGGAATTTTCTGCCGGATTGAAATCGTTCTGGAATACTAACGAAATTTGCTATGATTGTGGGTTTTCTATGTGGTTAGCATTATTCCAAATAGTTTTTTTCTTTACTTCCTATCAGTTTCTTAATATTTTTATCAAAGATTTTAAAGAGGAGAAGGACCTTCTTGCCATTCATTCAAATGAATTCTATGGCCCAAAAAAAAAATGCCATGAATTACAGTTATTCCGGTAAAAATCACATCAGCGAATGAAGAAAAGTAAATAATTGATCGATAGAATAAAAGTGCCAAGACCTCCATCTGTAGTAGTAATGTAATCTATAGGGCGGGATGAAATTAGGCTTGGATTTCATTTTATGCTCTTCGTTCCGGAATCCCGGGATCTAAATAATCACAAATAATACTACTATATAGAAATGGAGAAATTGCTTGGCAATACAAAATTATCAATAAAACACTCCAAGTATTTCAGTTCCTCCTCCAGTTGCACCCACAAACGTGACTGTAACGTTTGATTCGCCTTCTTCTGTCATTGTACAGTTCAAATCTGAACTTGTACATTGGATTGTACATGAACACAACGGCTGTGAGGTTAGAGAATCGAATTTTCTGCGTGTATTACAGCATAATGGCTTCGAAATATAATGAAATATGATAATAATGAATAATAATAAATAAAACATATGAAATAAATATGAAATAACTGTGTATAGTAGAGTCAAAACCGACGTGAAACACGGTGCAATTGCGTAGACGGTTGCGCCGGAAGCGCTGCGGCGGAGCGTGGCGGTTAGGATCGAGTGAGGACCTTTGCTATCATCGTTCATTGCTGCAGTTTCGCGATAGTCCCACCACGATTCCATATCGCTCTCTCCATTCGCGGCCGTTTCGAGCGCAACCGCCTACGCAACTACAGCGTGGTTCTTATCGTTTTCAACCGACTATATCGGGCATAATTCACTGGAATGAAAACGGATTTCTTGAAACAAGAGAAATGAATCCAAGTTTTTTTTCCAGGTACACGTGTGTAAGTCACCAAGATTCACAACAAAATGCATGAAAAGGTGGTTAAGTACTGAAAAAACCTCCGCTTCTTTTAGCAACTTGGATTACGACAGTAGGTGTTTCAGTGCTTATTTATAATGCTTATTTTCAAACTCTACCGTATGTACATACATCAAAAACACTATGAAAAAAAAACTGTTGCTGAATGAAGTATCAATATTCAAGACCTGTTAATAAAAATAAGTTCACATTGGACATGACACTAATAAGTCCTAGCGCTTCCGCAGAAGAATCGCACAAATTGAAAGTAAGCCAACCTTCATGATGAACTCTATTATTACTGTGAGCATAGGAGTAAAAGTACAATTTCCTTCGCCGCAACTTATGTTTGACTGAGCGACCGTGACGCGTCCGCAGAAATTCACTGCTTAGCACGCAGCTCAGCCTTGAACATCAACTAAACGGATAAGTGACATGCAAAAAGATGATACAGTTACAATGCGTCACGAATCTCAGAGAAAAATTTGGTGCGGTCACCACCAAATTTTAAATTTTCATAAAATTTTAATTTTCATAACTCACCTCTTCATAAATTTTGATATATACTTGAGTTTGTCTGTAAACTCTAGCGGCATTGATCTAATCGATAAAAAGTATCTTTTGATCGTGATAATAATGTAATATGGTCGAAGAAATTCCTCTTTTTGCAGCACGGTATTATGTGAGCGTTTTTTGCTTCACACGAATTATACGCACCGAACATACTCCATGGATTATGTTCGAAACTCCGAAACAAAAGGAATTTTGGATACCAAGAAAATACGACAGATATGTAGGTGCTTATACCTAAAAATGACTTTGAAAAGTGCCTTTGAATCCTGATTATCCATCTCACCTCTATCAACAAAACGGACGATCCCAGAATGCTGTTACTTATGACGGCTCGTGTTGCAATGCGCAAGCGTTGCGCCCGCCCCCGCCTGCGATTCGTCTGAATGGGGTTTCGACGAATCGCAGGCGGGGGGCGGGGCGCAAATGTTTCACAGAGGAATTTATTAATAGAATGGGATTTATTAATAGAGGTGCTAGGGACTTAGGGTTTGTGATACCCTATTTGAACAGACCGAGACTGTGGTTCCGTGGAATTCTTCATTCTACAGTAGACAGAGAAAGGTGCAGATAAAAGTGGACGAAATAATGAGTGGACAGAGCGTTCTCTGCCGCACTTGTGGACGGTACAAGTTCCTAGACTACCAAATAACCGTAACAGTGAAGAACATTTTATATCATGCCCCTTTACGATCATCGATATCGATGATACGTTGTGTACTTAATTTACTTCACATAACTTTTATTTCGAACAAAAAGAACTCACAGAGATAATTTGTATTGTTCCTCACCAATAGTACAATCTGAACTGAAAACCTCATACATCCTTCATCACGATTCTCGTTGAAAGACTCTTTCAATCATCCACAAGGGAATTTTCAGTTTTCAATGATTTTTGATTTTCTGTGATCATAGTTAAATGTTTAGGATAGTGGTATAGATGTGTTTGTAAATGTCGTGGAGGGAATAACTTGGCATATCTCGTGGACGTTAACATTCACGAATCGCTCCACATTTCCTGCATCTCATGTTAATATGGTTGAAGTACGTGTGTATAAAAAGGTAATTTTAAACTACTAAATATAGAAATAGATATATACATTAATAAATTGAAAGATCGATCGGAAAGGAACCGAAAATATGCAATAATACAGGCTTAGGGACGTTTTTAAGCCGAACTAATCGATACACAGGAAATAGGGGAAAATGTAGCCGAGGTGGGGGCAAGGGGATACCCAGTGGCGCCTATATTTCTTGACGCTCTAACTTAATTTTTTATCTTAGCAACTTTTGCTTACATGTCATGGATCCTCTAAGACTAATACTTAGGTCTTAGGGCACCGATTGATTTATTTATTTACTTCGAGAAATAAGGGACCTTCACTGAGTGTCCCACTCTCCCTCACCAACTACATTTTATCCTAGGAAATATCCATTAACACCTGCCAACTATGGACCTGAAAAAAAGAAACATTCTGACAAGACATACCCACGTTGATCACAAGCATCTCAGAGATTCGCACCCGTCATCGCTAGTACAGTCTCCAGCGCAGTCCCGATCCTTTAACGTCCGATCAGGATGCGATCATGTACCAGTAAACCAGAGCAGCATGCTGTACCTATCAAATCGCCGCACTGACGTGCTTACGCTTTCCGACTCTGTTTTTACGTATGAGAACTAATGCTCGGAATTCACCGCCAGGAGAGGATCGACGCAAAATTCCATCAGCACTCGGTAAAACACACGTCCGTCCGCGCAAACACAAGTCATAAGACCTTTAATATTTGGTTTGAGATAATCGAGTGCAAATAGAAGGAATAGGAGGAATAGAAGGTCACTGTACTCGTTACTTTCTGGCGAATTGTTCTTCGTTCTGCTATTTATGAGCAACTGTAAGCTCGCCCTTTTGTGATTGTCGTTAAAGGCATCACCCGACGAATCTGGCCTGGTGCGGATTTCAGGTGGAGAGTTCCTACACGAGGTCGTCGATTATGGAGTGGAGGGTGATTAGGTCCTTTCCTTCCTAACTGCCGTAAAAAAAAAACGGTCCGGAAGATACGGCGGATGCACAAGGCTGGCGTGCTCCAACCGAACTCGTTGTAGAAAATAGCGCGCCGGAACGCTCGAAGTCGGATCTTCCGGGCCGTTTTTTACGGCAATTAGGAAAAAATGGAAGGGATCATCCCCCCTCCATAATCTACGACTCCGTATAGGCATAACCCACCTGAAACCCGCACACCCCCGCATTCGTGGAGTGATGCCTTTAAGTCGTTGCCCTTCAGTCAGTATCCATCAATTGAATGCGCATGCGTTTGTTTTACCGGCGCTAATGGAACTCTACGGGCAGCCAAAGCTGCGCGAATATTTGAGATGAAGAACTCTACGAAAACCCTTTGAAAATTTCCTGAAGATTATTTTTGTAATATCTACTGATTCTACCAGGATTCTCTTATTCTTCCAACATTTAGAATTAATCGATAATTAATGTGTAGAATATATACTGTATACTTATACGTCAACGGTATAACTACTTCAGCAATAAAAAATATAACTCAGAAATCCTCTTCATATCTACTGGACTTTCCGAGCACAGCACTTTTAGACTCTAAAAATAACGTTCTATTCATGATTGGTCTTTTTTTTTTTGAAAACTATTCCACTTGGATTTATTCTTTCTAAACTTTTTCGTGGACATTGAATTCCCAAAAAAAAAAACACTAATAACTTGGCGAATACTTCTATTCAGCCTTATAATGTCGACAATTCCTTTATGGCAATTGCAGATGGTTCAAGTGATGGGATTGTACTTGGTGTAAGTATTTAAATGAACATTTATCATCTAATATAGCAACGTACTATGAAACACACGAACTAATAACTGACAACTGCGGTTGTGGATCTATAAAAACAATACCAAATACAATATCATCGCTTTTCCAGCCAAGACCACAACTCGATAATAATCATGGGGCACCCGATATTCCAGTAACAAGAGTCCCATACCCATTGAAGTCGTTAAAGGCATCATCCCACGAATCCGAGGTGATACGGATTTCAGGTGGAGTATTCGTATACGGGATTGTAGATTAAGGAAAGAGAGGTGATTCCTTCCATTTCTTTCTAATTGCCGTAAAAAAACGGCCCGAAAGATACGGCTTCGAGCGTTCCGGGGCGCTATTTTCTACAACGAGTTCGATTGGAGCGCGCCAGTCGTGTGCACACCGCGCATCTTCAGGGCCGTTTTTTTTTTTAACCGCAGTTAGCAAGAAATGGACGGAATTACCCACCTGTCCATAATCTACGATCCCTAAACACGAAAAAACGGGTGATGCTTCTAAACACGCGCCGATAAAAAATTTCCTGTGGCGACAGTTCGACTTCCTGTCTTGCAAACTTGTCGATAGTCAATTTAGCAACAATCTTGGCTGTTGCTAAATTGACTATCTACAAATTTTCCTTGTATTCGCAGATTTTCAAGAAGAAAAAACTTGCTTCCTCGTACTAAAAGAATTTTATTAATGTGAATTCGCTGTTGTCGGCAACGATGAGGAGCGCCGTTAGTCGGATCGAAATGACCTCGGTGCAATTCCGTAAGAGGCTGCGCTCTCGTAGCGGTGCGGTGGGGCACAGCGGTTAAGATCGAGAGTGGACCACTGCTGGCCTTCTATCTATCTCTCCAGCCGTATCCAACAGAATAAAAATCAAAATTGTTAACATAATTAAAAATCAACGATGGGTTGTGTAATATAATAGACTATTCTAGAAGCATCTAGATGCTTGGATAGAGCTCCCGTCACCTTTTAATTCTCCTACAAACGAGGAAATTTCCTTTGATGAAACTAATCTCAGTTTACAACGTTTTTTTTTTCAAAGACAAAACAGATATTTGAAGTAACCCGACCTTAAAATCAACTATAACTATAATTTACTATAACGTCTCCGTTTTAGCTCTGGTAGACGACTTGCTAAAATTTTTCAAAGTGGTTTAACCAGATAGGTCAGATAATCCCTGCCGTTCTATTAATTTAACTATTCCAGACTTCTCCAATGTTTACCTTTGACAGTGACTGCTACATTTATTCATTGAATGTTAAGTTCAAAGATGCTACAAATATACTTCATAGCTCTGAGGAAGACTGCTACAACAGTAAGATTTTGCTTGATCTAATCTAGTAGTTCACATCAAAACCCTTGAAGAGGTTCCGCAAACGTTTCGAAATTCTTTCGAATCAAAAGGTCTTTTATTGTTTCCTTTAAAATTTTATTACAGCAACATTACCGAGTTTTCCATAGATTACTAATGAAAATACCGTTCCTAAACTGCAACCTCGTACATTTCGTTCATATCAGTAAATATTTAGTAAAACTCTGAGTAAACTAGAAAAATAGATTTCAAGAAGACGAACTTCATCGCAAAAGGAATTGTGGCCTTTAGACAAACAAAGTTAGAAAGAAATTGAGAAAAAAAAACTTTAAAAACAAGCAAATACTCAACGTATACGACGGAAAACACACTTGAAAATTAGTCCAGCGCGAATTTGCAGCTGTTCTTCGATGATTTCTAGGAAAAGCTTTCCTGGAGCCGCTATTCCTTAATCACTGTGCTTAAAAGTTTTTATTCCGCAGTATATCCGTATTATAATAAGTAGTACTCCGCAGTAGTTGTACCTTGCTAGCTGCTAGCCTCAATATCTTACTGTGGAGGGGACGCTCCTCCCCCCTCCCCAAGAAAAAAAAAGAATAAAAAAAAATGCAATTAATGGATGGAAAATGAAAACGGACTACATATTGTGATAATTATGTTGAAAGAGCGTTTACTACTTTAATTACTACTTACTTACTAATTTACCAGTGTAGAAAGATTTTATTTATTTATTTTTACGTTATTATTTTTGCGTTTTTATTTTTACGCGCTCTTACGTAGGATTCAACGAAGACACTGGTCTAAAAGGACTGTTAATATTCTCACAATCGCTCTTACCGTCTTCCTAAGACATGCTCACGTTTTTCGACATAATCAGCCTACATTTCAGAATTTTCCACAGGATTCTATGTTTTCTACGCAATTTTAACAATTATAGCCATAGAAATAGTAGTTGCTGCTTTCTGTTTTGTGAATAGAAGAGTAAGCTTATTTGGTTTTATTACTATTTTTTTATTCAGTGCTAGTGATTCAAATGAATTTTCAGTGGAATACAACAAGATAAAGCCACAGTAAATGCCTAAAGCATGACAATCCAATCGATTTCTTCAATTTTTTTGCTCAAAAACAATAGTCCACGTAGTTTAATTCGTTTCATTTTTACTAATTATCTCGATTTTCTATTAATTAATGTGTCCTTTGTTAAGTTCACCTCTGTTAGTTATAAATAAATAGTTGATATTTGTATCCGAAGCAAGCAAGTTGTATAAAATCAATATAATATAATAATCAATATAAAAATATCATGTTATACAATAACGGGCTTAGTCTTACAGTTGTAGTCTTGACACATCACTCGGACTGCAAGAGGAGACCTTTGTTTCCAGCACGTTTTTTCTAGTACACTATAAGCACTACAAGTCAACAGGTTCGTGATAAGACCCTCGTGATGAAAGACGAGGTATTTAGAAGTCAGAGAGTCTGCTTAAGAGGTTTGAGATTGAGAAAGAATTCAAAATTCGGAATTCGTTCCCCGTCCCTTTGCATTCCCGAAGGTGTGTAGCGATTTCTCTGAATAACTTCCATCTCAGGCTAAAGGCCACTCATTCCTGACGCCAGAATGATTCCTACAGCTGCCAGACAGTATGTACCGTTTTGTACAGAACGCTTAGAACTCCTAAACTATAAGGCTACATCAAGTACGCAGATACGTACGTCGGCACAATTTCACAGGTCACAGGGGCCTGCAAGCGTATGAGCGAAGCGGTCTAGCAGCATGCTTCTGGTCCAGGATTAAGCACACGTAGATATTTACTCGTATCTATTTATCTATTCTGTGAAAAAGTGACAAAGTTTCTGGTTTTCATTTATCGATCCGCTTGGGACCCGCCGCTGCGTTCACTTCAATTCAGAATCGCTTGAGATTCACGAACGTGTAATTGGCCCATACAATGACTTGCGGTGGCTAGCCGATGTGTCAAGTCAGTGTTTTTATCCTCTCAGACAAGTCTGATACCAATTTATCGACCCCGGAAACATGAAAGGCTTGGTGAGCACTAGAGCGGACTCGAACCTTCGATCGAACGTGCAGGCAGCGGAACCTCTAACCGAGTGCGCTACACCCGCCTCATCTATTCTATATGTATGTGTCTTTATATATTCTATATGTGTTTACTTGCTGTATTTACTCTATTCAGACCATCGAATCAGCGGATTTTAAGGTCGGGCAGAAATAACAGTATCCTTTTCTTATGACCGTGTGCTGTAGTTTTCTCATCGTTGCACTAAACGTAACATCGTACATGGCTTACTTACGATCTTCACCATAACAATGTTTCCACGACAAAAAAAAAGCTTTTAAACAACTAGAAGCACGCTGTGGTTACAAAGCCATAAGTGAAAAAAAAAGAAAAAAAAGAGTTGAGATGAAAAGTTCTTTTACTGGAGTTTATAGAATGAACTTAATGAGAATCGAAGGAAAAAAAAAGATGATGATTTCATCCATTTTTCTCATGTCTCTTTGCCGAATGGCACTTGATGGTCAGTTTCTCTAGGGACTGACCATCAAGTCATGAATGAGCTTCCGTTTCACTTGTCACTTTGTAATTTGAACCAAATATGAGCCTTCTTTGCTTTGTAGCGATCTATTGTTACGTATCCTGCACCAATTTCGTGAACAATAAATTGGTGTTCCGGTTTAAGTAAAATTTGTAAAAAAAAAACGTTTTTGTTAGTTTGATTTTCTGACTCAGACAAATTGTGTTCCATTTTTTATCCTTCTTTTCTGGTGCACCATTGGTGTATGTGAATAAATAAATAAATAAATAAATAAATATTCTATTGTCAGTGTGATTTCTAATTTTTAAGACATGAATAATCGCGGCATAACCCCTTATTGAGAGAACAATCAAAAACTCATCCTACTGTTATCAAGTCAGGAGTTAAATCAATTAAATTTGTGTACAACAAACTTTATTTCAGAACTGTCGATGCTGGCGGTGGTGTTCAGTGAAGCGGATGGTCATTCATGACTTGGTGGTCAGTTTCTCATTGTCTACGATAAAACTGTCTGATTACGATTTTTCCACGCTACCATTTCCCCTTTTCAGGATTCTTATTCCACTATGGCTGTGTAGCGGAAAAGTTGAGCTTGTTGAGATTGATGGAAATTCGACGACAACTACGACTACGACTACGGCTATGGCTACGGATACAACTACAACAACGACAACGACAACGACAAGCACATCTACCGAGGAAAAGAGTTAGGATCATAGATTTTGCTTCATCTCTTTTGAAACATATAGTATGAAACTTGTTGGCTTTTTTTTTCAGCGACAACTTTAGCAGCTGCTCCGAAAGATGCGCCTACACGAATACGTTTTAGTTTTGATCCAGCACAGGTTATTGTGCACTTCATACCTTCAAAGCAACGAAAGAACACTGGCGAAATCAAAGGTTGCGAGGTAAGGAAAGATGTTCCTTCTTCAGATTACTTGGAGCGGACAACCATTTATAGAGTTTATACAGTAGATACAACCTAATATTGTTTATTTTGTTTATTTTACTTTATTTTGTTTGTTGGTATTGTCTTCTATATTGAAAAAAAGGGAAGTTTTCGCTCAAACAGTCACTGAACCATAGCTCGGACATACTTTTAAGGGAGTATAATACAGTTCTGCGACGTCGATAACAACGAGAGAACGGAAAACTCGCAGCAAACATGCGCAAATATTGGAACACTGACCACTACCCATTGCAATAAACTCTTATACTAAATAAAGTCAGTTAATGTTGTTTTGAATGTTTAAAAACAGCGTATCATGATTTTGACGTTGTGCGGAACCCACAGCGAAAGCGAACGGTTCGGGTAGTAGATTGCGGAACCCATCACGGTTCGGTTCATCCTTGCCTAATCGTCGTAAAAAAAACGACGTGGAAGACGCTGTTTTTTTTTCTATAACGATTTCAGTTGCCTTATCGCATCCATGTTGACCGGCTGAAGATTAATTAGGTCTCTTCACCAGTCTACACAAGTGAAACCAATGAATAGGTTGGTGAGCTGACCGAAGCGTGTACATACAGGCGCCTCATAGGAACTAAAACGGTTCACACGCTGTTTTTTTTTTACGACGGATAAGGAATAATGAGTGGAACTACGCTGAGTTCCACAATCGACTAGTACACGAACTCTACGTTTTCGCTGTGGGTTCCGCACAACGTCAAAATTGTGATACGCTGCCTCGAAAAATAGTTTAAATTATCTAAATCTAAGTACTAAAGACGTTCTCACACGTCCCGCCTCTGCTGTCACTAGCGATGCGTATTTCATATTCAGTGTACCTATGGACCTATTACTGACAAGTTGACTAGTAATACACGCCAAAGATGAAATTCAAGTTCGGTGATGCAATATCGTAGATACCTGCGCTCGAGGTGCGAGGTGAAGTGGAGCTAGCGGATGAGAAAAAGGCGGGACCTCGTTATTCTGGTAACGTAGCTAGTAAGGGTCTTGCCTCGATCGCAACCGCCAGCTCTACTGCACAGCCACTTACATAATCGCACCAGGTTTCAGGTTGGTTTCACCCTTCTATCAGCAGGTGAGGTGCGGGTATAGCGCAGTCGGCTAGAGGTTCCGCTGTCTCCCCGATCGACCAGAGGTTCGGATCGCCCAGTGTTCACCAAGCCTTTCATCTGTCCGGGGTCGATTTATTGGTAAGAGATTTGTCTGGGGGGTGAAAACACTGACTTGACTTGTATGGGCCAGTTACGCGTTCGTAAACGTCAAACGATTCTGAATTGAAGTGAACGTGGGGGCGGGTCCCAAGCGGATTGTGAAGTCTCCGAGTCATTGATGATGTCGAAAACGAACAAGGAAGAACGCGTGCTCGTTTGAGATATAAAAACAAAAAAGCCAACGTTTCCTCTACAAGGTTTAGACAAAATTGTAATCACTTCTATCTTTTCTGGCTCACGTTTCTAACGTAACTAGATGTTTGTTTCTAAGGAAGTAAATAAGTGTCGGACATTGGCACGACTTTCCTAGCGACCCTCATGACCATCCCCCGCTCGTTCCTAACCTATCAATTAGTATTTTTAGTCACCGTCAACGACTGTAATAGCAAAAAAAAAAAAAAACGATCACATTCACCAAAACATCATAGGAGGACAGCATAATCTTATTAGAACTTTTGAATTTTCTTCCCATAAACAAAACTCCTCATAGAAGTTTAGTCAGGAAAATTAAACAGTAATAACTTTTACTGATATCATGTTTAGGCTTACATTTGCGAAGCTCCGACCATTTCAAAAAAATGTCAACGCAAACAAACACCAAAACATCGAACATCCGCTTCCTTCCCGAAACTGAAGCGCTCACGTATTGTTTTCTTGGAAATTTGTTTATTTCTAAAGAAAAAAACCGTAGTTCTTGTACCCCATGCAAAAATCACAGAGAAAAACGTTGGAAAACTCCAAAAGAACCAGTGGCCATATTTATTACTGAGTTCTCGTGGGTATGACAGGTGACTCATTCACTCTGGAAACCATCGCTGAGTTCTAGTTCTTAGGAGGGCCGGAAGATCAGAAGCTTTGAAGATTAGAACTCTTACTATAGTCGGATCAAAACGACATGAACTACGAGTGTAGTTGCGGTGCGTTTG
Source organism: Necator americanus (assembly GCF_031761385.1). NCBI lineage: Eukaryota > Metazoa > Nematoda > Chromadorea > Rhabditida > Ancylostomatidae > Necator > Necator americanus. The sequence goes on along the minus strand of NC_087371.1, from coordinate 32,561,701 downwards.
CGCACGCGTCTCGAAACGGCGCGGTGGAGGCAGCAGTTGGGACCGAGTTGGGACCGTCGCAAACTCCAGCGATGAATGGTGGCAGCAAGGATTTCACCACGCTCCTAGCCGCTGCGCTCCACTGGAGCGCCTTGAGGAAAGCCGTGTACGCAATTGCGTACGTAATTCACCACTATACCTCCCTACAAAGCTTGAATTCAATTACTGATACGACAATTGCAAATTCCATTCCTCTTACGTTTGTTAAAGCTGATTTTTTGTTTTATTCAATGGTAACAAAATAAAATAATGTTGACCGATCACCCAAGTCTGGTATACAAAGTCTTCATCTTCACTAAGTATACAGGGTGGTCCACATGAAGTGTGACGCAAAAAAATACCCACAACTTTGCATCTACTAGTCCAAATAAGAATTTTTTTCTATTCACTGGTCAGAAGATTCTACGTAACTTCTCACACATCGCATACAGAATGATCTCCATTAGCTTCTATACAAATATCCATTCTCTTTCGGAAATTTTTGATGGCCGCGATCAGTTCCAATCCTCCATCCCTCATCCAGAGGTCCTTTCAGCGAATCCAGTGGCTTATGCTTAAAAGGCAGGCTTTTTGCTCTAGAATTGACCAGACAGCAAAATCCAAAAGATCGGGCGAGTTTGATGGCCAAACATCTTTGTCCAGAAATCCAGAAGATTGGTCTCACACCACTCCACTGTCTTTTTTGCACCGTGCGCTGAGGTCCAATCTTGCTGGAAGGTCCATTCAGTTTTCCGTACCCGTTTCTTTGGCTTAAGGTATCACCGCATCTCTTTCCATAGCCCGTCAAACTTCATGTGGACCACCCTATATGCCGGAGGAGATTCTCTAGGATACGGCTAACAACACAATTCCCATTTTGGTTATTAGAAGCCATTGTAAAGGAAATTCAACTAGTCCCATTTGTCCTAGTCCTGTCCTTATCTGACAAGACTTCATCGCTAAGTGTTTCCAGGAAAGAGAAGGATTGTTCTTTGCTAAAATCATTCCCGATTTCCTCTTCATTGCAACACAGTCCAACAGTTTTCAGAAACCTACTACGTTACTGTTTTATGTCATTCACAAGCCGGGAAAAGCCCTCACAGTCCATGGATCTTGCTTATCGCTCCATCTGCGTCGAAAGAAATTGTACCGGAGAGAATAGAGAGACATGTAAGTGCATCCATATATTATCAAACTATTCTCTAAGGATTTTGTGTTTTCCGATAATATTGGAAAATGAAAGCTAGGTTTCAGCACTTATAGTGGAGTCAAAACGACATGAAGCACGTACGCAATTGCGTACGCGGCTTCTCTCGAGGCGCTTCAGTGGAGCGTAGCGGCTAGGAGTGTGGTGAAACCCTTGCCAGCACCACCCATCGCTGCAGTTTACGACGGTCCAAACTCGGTTCCAACTGCTGCCTCCACCGCGCCGTTTCGAGCGCGTACGCGAATGCACCGCAACTACACCCGTGGTTCATGTCGTTTTGACCCGACTATATATTCGGGTAAAAAGGACATGAATCACTAGTGCAATTGCGTACGCGTACGGTGCCAGCAAGAGCTTCACCACGCTCCTAGCCGCTACGCTCCACCGATGCACCTCGAGAGAAGCTGCGTACGCAATTGCATACGTACTTCGTGTTGTTTTGACCCTACTATGCTCCTCTATAGCTCTGATTCGCGCAGAAATTGTATTTCGAATCAGAAAGCGGCTCGACAGCCAGAAAACGGCAAAAAGGGTCGCGGACGAAGACAGATGACTAGAAGGGAACACTTGAAAAAAGTTGTTAGAACTGAGCTTAGTCAGTTCAATTACTTTATGGAGAAGTTCCTTAACCCATTTTGGAGGAGCAGTAACACGAGAATCGATCAGAAACTTTCCCACCACTCTTTTCCTCATCGCTCCCTCTCTACTGGAGAGTCAGGTGTCCATTTCTGTCCGCCACACCAGTACAGCAAACCACTCAACCAACCAGATGTTGAGCATTTGACATGACGCAACTCTGTACATAACTACATTCTTGGAATCTATGGAAGAAAATCGGAATGGTGAAAAGTTTCTTCTAGCAGAATGGAAAAATTCAAGTGAAATGATCCGTTAAAAATCCGTTAAATAACTCATTTGAGGCGTACATCCCTTCCAACTTTATTTATATTTGGATTGAACACTATTATTGAGTCATTATTTAATTATTAACTATGGAACATAGGTAAAATGTCCCGGTGACGTAATTACAAATCTGTTCAGGGAAGCGGTATCGAAGTGTTACTTGTTGTTGATGATGGACTAAACTTGGAGCTTTCATGGAGTTTTTCATTCACAAATGGTTCCAATTTCCCTATAGAATACGTGAAATCGGTCGACGTATATGCCTATAAAAAAGTGTGTTTTCTATGTTTTTACATTGATTCTCTACTTATTTAATTTCAATTCTGATTTGTTATCTTGAGTGTGAAAAAAAGTGATTATAAAATACATCCATAACGATCCTAGTCAACTATAGTAGGGTCAAAACGACATGGAATGCAGCAACGTAAGGGGATGCGTCCGAAGTGGAGTGGTTAAAATCCAGGGAAACCTTTAGTGGTACCATCCATCGCTGTAGTTCGCGATACTAACGTTGGGAGTAAGAGCAGTTCCTGTTAAGTGTCATACGTTTGGTAAAATCATAATTGTACATCCAAAAAGAATTCTAACCGTTAGAAACAAATAATAATGTAATTATAATAATACAAAAAAGAACTAATGTGGTTTTCTACTTACTTACTTTACTTCTTCTACTTACTTCTTTCTTTCGACTATTCTTCTGACATGGGACGAGGACCCCTCAAAGTAATTTTGAACACTAGCAATCCTTCGTTTGTTTCTTGTTTGAAATACATCACCATCGAAAGCGATCGTTGTGCGTAGAGAAGGTAGTGTCCAACTTCCTTTACTTAGGTGATGTGTCTGGCACTACGCAAGGAAGTCATAAACTTTCTACATACACTTCCTCTTCCAAAAACACTTATATCCCCTCCACACCGCAATAAATTCCAAACCGTGTTCCCTCTTCTCTTTTTTTTTTTTCCCTCTTTTTTTTTTTTTTTTTCTCTCAATCTTTTGTTTCAAAAAATTTTCCTTAGAGGCATCACCCCACGAATCTGAGGTGATACAGATTTCAGGTGAAGTATTCGTGTACGGGATCGTAGATTATGAAGAGTGGGTGATTCCGTCTGTTTCCTTGTATCAGTGGAAACGGACGAGCCCGGAATGTTGTTTCTTATGACGGCTTATATTGCCTGCCGCACTCCTAGACGGTGCAAGTGGTTACGCCACGAAAATAACCATAACAGCGAACGGTACTTTATGCACGCACCTATCTATCATCGAGGTCGATGATAAAGTCCATGAGTATAAACCTAGTCCTATTGTGGCCCACTCTTTGACATCTGCCATGCTACTATTATAAACGAAAAGCAACCAAGAGTCACTGAACTGCTATCGAAAAAAATCGCATTATTTGTGGTGGTACATAGCAAACATCGATAGGGACGCCATAGATAAATCACATCAACCATTGCATGTGACACCCGAGTTCCTCTCAAAATCTGGTATTTAGCCCAAAGATGGGATGTACGGTTCTCGAAAAGTGAAATCAACAGGAAGAAATGACAAAATTAGACTGGGAGTAAGTAAAAACAATCTAGTAAAAAATCTTACAACTCAATATTGCGTGAGCGATAACGACGAAACATGTGTTTCAGTTATCACCATCATTCACTTTTGACACAGGGTGTCACTTTTATGCTGTAAATACAACCTTCATAGACAACAGTATATTATTCTACAGTACTGAAGAAACATGTTACAGTCGTAAGTTATTTATAACAATTAATTTGTAAAAGAAAACGAAGCAACAATATCGGTGACATCACGGATACAGCGTTAAAACTTGGCTGTGCTTCTTCTTCATCTGGAAATTTCTTGCTGACAGCATCGACTGACGCAGCTACGTCGCTACGTTCATGATATGGTGCGAAACTTGAGTAGTTTACTGAAAACAAAACAAAAAAAAAAATCCATATCAGAAAGGCCTAGAAATGATGTGATGAACGTATGTGAGACTGTGAATTCTGCATTATACATCCAGAAGCTTAATTCCATAACTGTGCTCGACCTAATGCAGTTCCATAAGCAATTTATCAACATTAGCATTTTCTTTTCAGATACTTCTGCGGGCTTCGTTATCCTTTACATAGTGATAACTGTATTAGTACTGGTAGCTATAATTGCGATCACGACAAGTGCAAGAACGCAAAAATATGTAAGTATAAACAGCTAATCTAATCGTTTTCGATAATGCAATAATGTTTTAATTCGACGCTTTTAGGCAGCCAATACAGCATCTGCCAAACCTTCAAAATCTCATCCCAGACAGTCAAGTATGCGCTATAAAGGTTCGAGGCAACGGACTCCAGGCGCACATCGACGCTGAATCCTTGCATTTTTTTTTTAAATGGAAACATCAAAATAGCCGAAAACATTCGTACATGTAAAGTTGTTAATTTCAACTCTAGAATCACATGTACATCACATATATTTACAACAAGTTACATAAGAATACGATGTGAATGGCGTTTCTTCACAGAGATCTCTCAGACACGGAAACGAGGCCAACCATCTCAAATACGGATCAAAAAGCAACTACTATTTCCAACTGATGCTAGGAATTTTCCCTAATGTGACTTGAACATTCACTTTCACGAAGGCCAGTGTAGTACAGTCGGTAGGGGACTGTTACTGCACGATCAATTATTGGAAACCGCACCGTTGTCAAAAACAAGCCTTTCATCGTTCTTGGATCAAGGAATTGTTGACAGACTTGTCCGAGAGGATAGAGGCAGTGACTTCATACATCGGTTCGGCCAAGCAACACATACAAAGCAATGAAACTCTACTACATAGCATACTAGCATGCAGTCTGATCAAAACGACATGAAGAACGGACAGTTACGTAGGCAGCTGTGCTCGTAAGCGGTGCGGTGGAGACAGCGGTTGGGATCGAGGAGGGACCACGGCGAACTGCAGAGATGGGTGGCGGTAGCGAGGATCCTTACACGATTCCAACCGCTACGCTTCACCGCGCAACTTCGAGCGCGAGCGCAACCGCTCACGCAACTGTCTCTGGTTCATGTCGTTTTGACCCAACTATATCTTCTGTACAAAAATTGGGTCCTCATCAAATGGAAAATCCGAGTTAAAAAAAAAACTTGACTGCACCACTAACAATACTGAACATTCGACCCCATCTACATGCTATCCACTGTTCTCCTACTGGTTTCTCCTGCAACAGTAAACTTACGTATATCGTTTGTTTCCATCAATCATTCTTCGATTTCAATTGTCTAGCTTAAATTGGATTAGTTACTCAATCATCAAATCATTAAAAAAAAGAAGCGACGGTAGTGGATGGCGTGACCAAGTATAGCCATCAAAGTAACAAAAACATGGATACAATTGTATTTGATACATTCTTCTCAAATTTTAAACCTTCCCAATAATACAGAAAATCTTGTGAAATAAAGCCACTGAATATGTGATTAATAAACGTGTTAATGCAAGCTATTCATCATCGTCATCATCAAAGTTGATCCTTCGAGCCACTCCTTTAGCTTCCTGGTTAACTTCCTTGCTCTCGTACATTCTGGCAAGGTTTTCCTAAAATAGAAATTTAATTTGACGGCTGTTTCTAAGAAAAGTATATATAAAGCAGTGTCCTAAACTTTATTTTGTGCACTAATTGTGAAACAAGTTCTGGAAAATGGCAAATAATCGATGATGAGTTAGCATCCCTTGACTCATGCCCTAGTTAAGAACAGTTTGAAAGTGCTTTCCTTTAGTCTGCATGCAAAAAAAAAATCTACATATGAGCGAAAAGATTAGGACTACTATTAACAGCACATTTCAGCAGCAGAGTCGGCCTGAGATGGGCACCAAACCTTCGCTGAAAACAAATTAACAATCTCAAATTTTCAATATGTTCTTGATGGAAAAGAAAATTCTAGCCTTAAAGAGCATATATCATCTACCCTGGAATGATTTTCACTTTTCACTAATGCACTTGTCTGGGAGTCTGTAAAATCCGCACCAATAGTCTGACGAACTTATGTTTGGAACAGCGACCCTGCCCTAGCAATTCCAGAACTTTCTCTGAGGAACACATTCCAAACAGCCTCAGTCGTTGCAATAGAATGCACATCGTCGTCAAAGCAAGCAAGCTTTTTTGTGGAACTAAACTAAATTTTGCTAAGCTATGCAGCAAGCCCTAACGAAGTTAAAAATAGCAATTAATAACAATACACTTACAAGAAATCTCAATGATTCGAATTCGTCTTCACAACAGGTAAACGTTTAGACTAAGTCAATACAATTTGAGAAATCTTACTCATTATTTGAGCAACAATCTTCACTTCATCCAACTCAACCAAAACTCACTTCAACCGACATATCTCTTATAAGACATTTTCGGAGCTTCAGTACGGGTTTTTTGACCTCTTTACCCGTTTGTGGGTCTTTATTCTCCTTGTTGTCATCATCCTGATAGACCACAAAGCTGCTTACACAATTGTTCAGTTTCTTCAGAGGAACCTAAAAGAAACGTGTGGAAGAAGTAGTGAAATATATTCGTTATTAGTTAGTTCTGTAGTTTTCTGTTTGAAATGTGAAGATCCACGAACCCAGAAGCGTTTTGTCGTAGTTTCGATTCTCTACAACAATATTGACACTGTAGATGGAATCAAACTTAAAGGAATGTCTTGCAACTTACGCCTGCCACAGTTTGAAATAGACCTCATTTTACACACTCAACGCTTTCCAATAATCCGTGCTGCTTTAAACCTTCACCATAACTTTTCGGCAATTCACACTTACTTTCAGTGAATCACGGCAAGTGGAAGCAAAAGGACGAAAAAAAGAGAAATACCTTGCTCGCTTTCCACTTTTCTGCATCTTGGTCATTTAAAGAGAACCGTTCTATGTGATTGTTGACTTCATAAATTCCTTCCAGATAAGTTTCTGCGACATCTCCTTCGTCTTCGAACACCTGGAATGAAAATCTTCATGCGTTATAGGTTCTGCAGATAATGTACATCTAATTAAATCTACCTGAAACGCAGGCACGCCGTTATTCGTGGAGTTCTGTTTCTTTTGGCCTCTGTCTAACTTGCTGCTGCCCTGTTCTCCCACAATGCAAGGTAATCTAACAACGGGTGCTGCCGAAGAATCACCCATCGCTAAATTATGGAGTTTTTCTTCGAGATTTTTTTTTCATTTTAGGGACCCAAGTCAGAACTGTTTTCGCAGTAGGTTTTATGATGTGGCTCTCATAAATATGAGAAGAGCACGTCTGACTCATAATAAACACATAAATTTTTGTTATTCTCGGAGCTAACGTAGCATGAAAAGAGTCTAAATGTCTGACGCTGTTGTGTACGAGTGAACGCAGTACAAAACTACAAACGTGGTCTCAGTAACGTGGATAATTGTCGTGGAATTGTGATGCAATTCCCTTTTTCCCCTTACTTCTTTCTTTCAATCTAAATTTTGAAGAATTAGAAAGAAAAAAAACTATAGTTTTTCTTGTAGTAAGCATCAATCCGAGAGACCAATGTCATTAACCTGCTTCTAGTTATTTGGACCACAACTACAGTACTACTTCAGACTTTGCGGAAAAGCAAATAGCAATACGAAGTTTACACGTTCTTAAAATAATCTACTTGCTGGATTTTATGCAAATCTCTATGTCTTGTTGGATGCGTAAATAAAATGTAATATGTAGCAAAACTGTTTTGATCCTGCACTTTCACGAATTTTGATCAACTAGCTAGTGTGAGTACCCGTGAGCCGTGTAAATGCCACTCTTTCGCCGTTCTCGTCATACTCCTCTTCATTCCAGGAGTCGTCACCATTTCCGTTGTCTTCCAGATGGCGTCGCATTTCACGCATTTCCAGTTGATCCTCTTCATTGTCAATCGCCTCTGCTGGCAATGCCCCGTGTTTTCGTGCAAGACGAAGTACTGCTCTGGCGTCTGTGATTGCACCACGCATTTCAAGATCTTCAGCCCATCGAATGTATAATTGTGCGCATCTGCAATGAGATTAGGTAATGAAACTAAATTGCTTCAATTTGTTTATTTTGATGTTTTCACTGCTGCATTGAACTGAATACAAGAAACAAATAGTAAGATCTTCTTTTAAAAAAATGGAAGGAAGACTTACTGATAGTCAAATTCAAATGCTAGCTTTTTGCATTCTCAATGCATTGGTAGCGCCTTCTTAGTATAACTATTAAATAATCAGAACATAAAATTTTATTGGTTGTTTTTAAAACCAGAATTCAGAACATGGTTTCAGAAAATAAGACGGGCGGATCGAGAAAAAAAGAATATATTCAACCTAATTTCTACGCGATGATAAAAACAAAGATGAACCTGAGTAAAGAACCAATATTGTTGGCATGCTGATAGATCTCCCAACCATGACCAAGGCTGTTGTCCGCCAATTTTTCCCAAATTCGCACCATCCTTTCGTCTTCGAGATAATCTGACCACTTCGCATATCTAAGCATTCAGAAATTACACCATCTACATAAAAAAAGAATCAAAATGAATGCTTAGTAGCAGCTAGGACACTCCAACAGACTTGTGTACAATTTTCCAGAGCAATGAATAGAAGAGTCGTTGTCGACCATGTGGAAAATTTTGCTCAAACCATGTACAGAAATCGAGGCAATGCTTAAGAGGATCGTCTGATGCTTCACAAAGCTCCATAAATTCATCAAACTTCTGATTTGCTAACGTTTCCGCTTTTTGGCCATAAGCTGTGTGAGCAAGTGCCTAAATTATAAATATGGTGAAGGGAAAGGTTAAAAGTACATAAAGAAAAATGAAAATAAAAAATACAAATATAAAAAATAAAAGACGATGGTTCCGAGTTTTGAATTTTAAAGGTGAACAGTTCCTAAAATGTTTTAGAAATAACTGCTAAAATGATATAACTTTTTCGACACTACTTTAAGCTCAGATGCTAAGATATGAAAAGAAGAATGGGAATATTGCTTGCATTGTGCCTAGAGTTACGAAACGTTCCCAACAATGCCAACGTGAATTGCTGAACAATCGGTAATGTCATTTGAAAGTGAATCATCTCTATCCAGTGCGAATAGTTGAAGTGCCAATGTTTGCATAATAGTAGCTCTATCGCAATTTAATCGGTGAACAAGAAAAATTTTCAAAAATTCACAACTCATGGAGACTCATTTCTTCCCAAAGCTTATCTCACGCTAGTAATTGTACACTCAACAATGAAACAAAAAAAAAAGACCAACTTGATTTATCACTTCAACTCGACGCCCTGACTTTAGTGGTTTCACATTTTCACGACATAATTCCCATTCATATTCAGAAGGACCACACTGAGATGATCCTTCACCAGAATCGCAGCCGGACATCGGTTTAGACCCACACTATCTGAAATTACTCGATATCACATCAAAACCAAAAAAAGAGCTCAGATGGGAATTTCTAAGAGTTTTTTAAATCACTCGATATCACTTCAAAATCAAATATAAGAGCTAAAATGGAAATTTTTAAGTTTTTTCTATTTTATTAGATAGTTATAAAACTGGAGACAATTTCTCAGGAGACAAGTCAAAGATATTCAAACTCCAGCATTTGTAGAAGTTTCTTGTGAGAGGGTGGGGGGAACACTCAAAATAATACTGTTTCAATCACAATAAATGGAAGGAAAAAGAGCAGAGAAAGGCAACGCTGGTGTTAGAGAAGAAGGCGTGCCGAGAAGTAAGAAGCTACTACTGAAATACCCGACATTAGTCCACCTATTTTCTCTACAAGTTAAGCAAACATGAACTAGGAATAACCGGCACCGACACGTATCCAACCGAAAAATTGCGCTGACTGAACACACTCGGCCGATTCATTAATCCGTTGTGAGTCCCAAGTTCGGCTTTCTTTAGAAAGGAGGATTTCGGGGGAAGAGAAATGGAGTTCATCCATTTTTTGTATAAGTTAAGCGATAGTGAACTATTTACAGCTGCATCAAAACTATCTGAAGCTGATGTAATTGCATGAGTTCTTGGGATTGAAATGACGGAGCTAGCGGCTGTGATTGAGATGGGACCATCGCTTACAGTAACTGAAGTGCTAAGAGATCACTAAGAGGTGCTACCTCGACCTATACACAACCACAACCTCGTCACTTCGAACGCGGCCTCTCATGCAAATGAACCAGCTTCACATCGTCTTGACCTGACTGTAAGCAGTTCGGTTTTGCTTAACTTATGCAGGAAATGGATGAGCTCCCCTTCTTTTTTTCTGTCGAATCCCTCCTTCTCAAAGAAAACCGAACATGACGACGATGAAAACGACTGACAGCGGATCTATTTCTTCTTGCTGTGCCAACGACGTTTTGGTGAAAGCTTATTATCGGCCTGAGATTTCGACAAAGTCGTCTTTATCAAAGACTTGAGAATGATTCGAGGTCACTCACATCGGATTAACGATCCGTGATTAACATCTGCCTGAACAACGGCGAGAATTCGAGAGACAAAGTGCAAAGAGTGCAAAGAGCTGAGTGGGTGTCAGGAAGGATGCATTAAATGCTGAAAACGTATTACGGTCCCGCACAGAAACAAATGACGACAACCTTACCTAGCATATGTCGATCTCATCGATTAAAGGCATCATCCCACGAATCTGAGGTGGTGAGGATTTCGGGTGGAGTATTCATTCCATTCAGATTTCAGGTGTACACAGGATCGTAGATTATGGAAAGAAGGTGATTCGGCCGTAAAGAACGGCCCGGGCGATATGGCTTCGAGCGCTCCGGCGCACTATTTTCTACAATGAGTTTGATTGGAGCGCGCAAGCCGTGTGCACGCGCCGCATCTCCCGCGCCGTTTTTTACGGCAATTAGGAAGAAATGCACGGAATCACCCACCTCTCCATAATCTACTATCCCCTATACGAATACTCCACCTGAAATCCGTACCACCTCAGATTCGTGGGGTGATGCCTTTAACCTTTCAAATATTCGACCTTTTGAACAACTATTTTTGTTTTTATTTTCGAACCTTCTAGCGATTCGATTCAGTATCATGGGTAAACCTAAGTTCCTTCCACAAAGAAGAAAATAGTTTGAAAAAAGATACACTATCGATAGATAATATCCATATTCGCAAAAGATATTATTCTTGCATAAAGGTTTAAAAGACTTCCGAATTACCGTCCCCTGAAGCATGAACTTCCCCTTATCAACTAATGATATACTTCAATAACGACTGATAAGAGAGAACCGTTTTATGACTTCACTGTTATAACTCAGTCGCTCGACTGTAGACTATACAGGTTTAAAAGTACCAAAGTATTTATCCCCGTCGACTTATTGCCGAAATCTTCATCATTCATTTTCTACTCGAATCCACCCAGACCCTAGCTATGATTGCGGACCGAACAAACCTAACAGGAACTGAACTTAGAAACAAACAATCATGTCGTCATACTCAAATTCATGGACTACAAACCCCAGAAGAGAAGAGAAACGAAGAGTGGGACCGGAAGGACAAAACTAAGTGAGACTCAACCGAGCACTCTTCAAATCTTCAAAATTCACCCGCCTAAGTGTCTGAGTGGTTCGCAAATTTAGCCATGGTCCACGTCAGTTGAGTGGTCTTTTCGACGTTATCAAAATTATTTTCTCAAGATGCTTCGTGTAAATATACCTGTTCCATCTTTCGTTGTTTTTACATTGTTGTTTTTTTAATGTGTGTTTGGTGTGCCTTGTGGTCTTTGTTTTATCTCCATATCTTCTTTTACTAGAACTAAACCTCTATGGGATTTCTTTTTATTTAATCTACTTTTCTTATGACCTGCGGGCTAAAAGTTTATGGAGACGATGTAGTCAATAACTCTGAATGTTATTTCTTGGGATTCCTCTTGCTGTATGTATTTTGGTTCAAACTTTATGCACATTTCCTAAAAAAAACGTACTTGGTTGTTGTACTAAATGACATTTGTATTTGTCATCTATCGCATAACCTTAAGAACTAATGCAATAATTGAACACCGATACATGAATAGATCGAGTGTTGATGGTCAGATTTATCGGCTAGCAAAGCTTCTGTTCGCCTTGGAAAATTTCCTAATGATTTCATCACAAATTGCATCATTGCCCATTGAGTCTATGCATTATGAACGCCATTTTCTTTTTTTTTTCAACATATCTCTTGTCTGCCTACGTTTTTAGTTGCAAAAATTTTCCAATTGTACTAATTTCACTTTTTTTTCCAGAATGTTGCGAGCGTTGGGAAGAACAGCATATCTCACAAGACTTACTCCTCAATTACGACACCCACCTTTCATAGCAAGTTTAGCAAAGTTCGATCAGAATAGATGGAATAGTAATGCAAATCCACAACGAAAAGGATTCCTTGGAAATCTAATTGAGAATGTCAAGGAAGAACTGCAAAAGAACAAAGAGCTGCAGGTGAGATGGTCTAGAATCTGCTTCGTTTGTTTTTGTTTAATTCAAATTCATTCTTTTCGTACTTTTTAGTTAAAAAGGAATCTCTTTTCTCACGACGCTCCATCTTGAAACTCTTCTACAAATTTGTTTTGAATTACTCAAGAACCCCTCTTCATTATTTGCACAATGCGGTCCAGGTTTTGCTGATTTTCACCTCACGATCAGACGATGATCGACGGCGACGAAATCTTAGCACGACAAGGGGATCAAAATTTCATGCGATTGCATTGCACCCTTACCGTTACCTTACCACTATTCACCTAACTTCAGAGCAAGATAAAATTATTATATTCTTCCCTACGTTCCCATCTTTGAGAGACTTCTTTTCTCTTATTACTCATTTTGCACTTCCACTTTTATGTCAACGATAGTAATTGCAACCTAGTTCCTTCTAAACACATATTGTTAAGTGCCTACTGTTCATGAATTCCGGTAAGTATTATTCTTGAGCCTGGTTTTGATCTTTCTCTATCTGTAGTAAATCGTTAGTGGTTCAAAGTTCAAGTATAGGCTATCTATGTTGTGTTTCAAGTACTTCAAAGTAGTTCAAAGAAAGCAGTGTTGGAATTCAGAGGTCCTCTGACGTGATGAGTAGCTGGCTATCTAGTGTATAGACAATACTGATGAAGTATTCACTCCCTAAGCGGACCACCGTAATTTCGGTCTGAGGGAAATAATTGCAGTTGAAAACATTACTTTGACTGAAACTGTTACAATTGAAAAATTGCAGTTTTTCTGCAAAAGTAATGTTTCAGGAACACCAAAAGCAACTGCGAAAGCGAATGGAAGAACTGAATGATAGTGAAGCTTTAAAAGATGCTAGGAAGAAATTCGTGGGTCCCTTGTTCGTTATTGTTTTCAAAAATTTCAAACAGCTTAAGGAGGATCTATAATTTCTAGGAACTCGTGGAGAAGGAGACACTCAAGAGTTCAGAGATTGTTAAAGTGAAACTAGAAGAATTAAGTGAGCAACTAACCAAGGTATGTGAATGTAGAACGAACAGCGTATACTTTCTCGATGTTTTCTTTTGTAGATGATAAAAGAAGTACAAAAAACGGAAGCCGGAAAGAAAATGACGGCCGCAGGACAGGAAGCTTTGAAGCAGGTGCTTATATAGGTTTATTTTTCTTAGTTCAAGTCTTTAATTAATATTTCGCTCAGATCATATTTCTAGGCGCGACTTGCTGCTGAACATGTAGAGAAAATTGCTGAAAAGGTTGGAGATACAGAGGTTTACAAGCAAGTTTCCACAGTGAGTTATATTTTCATGTTGGTCTCAATGTGTAAATGTAGAATGTAAATGTATTGATAACTCTACGCTTTTCAGTCTATGAAAACTGTCAAAGACGAAATCGATTCGATCACCGATGTCCGGATGTACAGTCGACCTGGTAAGAAGACTTCTTAGAAGCTTTTTGTGGTGCTGATAAGTATTTGAGGCTATTTATGGATTTTCAGAAGTTTTGAAGAAAAGAACAGAGGGGTTCACCGACGCATTTAAGAATCGTACAGTTGAGGCAAATGAGTAGGTCTCAGTATTGATTTCATTTGTTATTTCTACTAGAATTTACAACATTTCGGAAGTGATTTGAATATATAGTATGTGAGAAACGTGTTCATCTACGCTCTTATTCGATCATGTCGCATCCTTTTGCACGGAAATTTGTTTTTGTTTTCTATTCCAACAATCCTTTTTTGATCGCATCTTGCTTTCGCGCTACTCCTTTGTCTTTTTGAACTATCGCCGCAAAGGACCTTTGCTCAACTATGTGCGGTGTTTAGAATAGATTTGTGGTGAGATACTGGATGATCTTATCTCATGCATTGAAAGTAAGAACGAGAGAAAAAATTAGTGGATATTCCTCATAGAAGAAACACAGACATTCGTCGTATTTGACAGTACGACCATGTTCATACGTTCTAGATGAACAACTTTTTCTTACGTTCTCTTCTTTTTGTAGTCAAAGTTTTTTTTTTCTTTTTGAAGTTGGCGAGCTGCGAATTGAACTTAATCCTGCTCGTCTTTTAAGCTTTTTCTGCGACGAAACAAGGAAACTTACACAGTAGTTTTGGTAGCTTCGGTAGCATTTGTAATTTGCTCTATTAGTCCCGTTTTGATTCATTTATCTTAGTTTGCTGTGGTTTTCGGTATTGGCGCATTCAATTTGTAGAATTTTGCGCGGACATTGTTTAAAATTGTAATCCATCTCGAATTGTCGGATATTAGTACTTGTTGAGAGATTCTGTTGCAGAGAGGCGACAGGAGTAACTTTGCATAAGGAATCGCGATGGTATGCTGGATGGAAGAAGTTTTCAGAGGAGAATGCATATTTTAACAGTGAGCTTTAGTTGTATCTATCAGAATGATTTATTTCATTGTTAGAATCATGTGGAATCAGTTTAATCCATTTTCTGACTAGATTGTATTTGGCAGAACTTCTGGATTGGAAAATTAGATATGATGAAAGTGATAACGTTGCCGTTCGATTAATGCGTGGATTAACTGAACGAATAAGTGGTTTATTTGGTACGTGGACAGTTTTTTCTTGTTCTGAAAAGTTATTTGTAGACGATCTTTCTATTTTTCGTTTAGGAAGTCAGAACGAAGTATCAGAAGTGCTTACTGAAATTGCAAAGATCGATCCTTCATTTGATAAAGCAGAATGGCTTCGATTTTGCGAAAAGGAAGTTATACCGAACGTGCTTGAAGCGTTCATTCGCGGAGATTTAGAAGTGCTGCAGGATTGGTGCCATGAAAGAGTTAGTCGATTGCTCGAGCTGCGATTCAATTGAAAACAGCTTTGTTTCATTTTCAGGCTTTTGTCGCACTATCTACTGTGATTAAGGAATACCAAAAAATCAAATTTAGTACACAAGATTCTCGTATAATTGATATTAGCAAAGTAGAGGTTAGATCCTTTTTTGTGCAGTTTTGTTCCTGCATTTGTTTTCTGTCTTTTGTATTCACTAGATTTCTCTTTATACAGATGGTCTCCGGTAAGATGATGGAGCAGGGACCTGTCTTGATAATCACTTTCCAAGCATTCATGATAAATGTGGTGAAGAACGCTGAAGGCAAAGTTGTGGAAGGAAATCCGGTAATTATTCTGAATCATTTGGATTTTTTTCAGGATCTCAAATCAAGTTCCATTCTTATGTGATACTGAGCTTTGACTCTGCGGCTTATGTTCGGCATAATTTTTAGTTTGAACATTCTTTTGCACTTAATTTGGTACTTTAAATTATTAAACGAAGCTAAACTAGCCCAATTTTCGGTGAAATGATCCAACTTGTAGTTCATCCAGGAGTTCATCAAAAACTCATTGACAGATTATTTTTGCTACATTCGTATTTATTTAAAAATAATAATTCAACGTTATAACTGAACAGCGGAGTAATATGTTTGAAAAAACTTAATTGAAAATCGATGGAACCATGCAATCGTATTTTCAGATCTTTTCTTTGCTGGTTTAATGCTTTTGGTCCTTAGTCAAAACAGTGTTGTACTAAAGAATCAAATTAGATCGGCAATGTTCAGAATACACCGGTCCGCGTACATCATGTGTGGGTAATGTGCAGAGACATGGAAGAATACAATCCTGCAGTAGCTTGGAAGCTTCTAGAAGTGCACATGCAAGAAGGCCAGCTAGCCATGTAAAACTACGTGATCTCGTTTTTCTCAGAATATCCCGTTGCAAATTCTTCTCATGATGTTTCTTATAGAAAAGATTAGGATATAGAGTGAAATTTATAGCCTAGGTTCAGATTGATTATGTTATTGTATAGGAAACTGTTAGCACCTAACGTTTAATTTGGCGTTAGGCTTGAATTCCCGTTTTTTTTTATTGCTATGCTCATCACAGTTAATTTGTTTTATGTGAGCTTGCTGGAGGAGTATACCAGCACAGGTGATTCGGCCCTGATGTCTCTACTCTTTAAGACGGGTGTCTCTAACAATTGTTACTTGTTATGTCTGTTGGAATAAATTTGATCTGAAAACGGAGTATTGTTGTGCTGAAAAAAACTTTGGAATCGTTGTCGATTTACTTGAGCAGGCACAAATCCGTTCCCTAAGTAAAGGAGCCTGATTTTTGAAAAAGTGTGATAATTTCCGGTTGGTAAGCTGGAAGTGTAGTATTCAGTTCATTCAGAGATTTTTATTTATGATGCGAAAGTGGTCACCACAGCGGCAATTCAGCTGTTCCTACTGCACGCCAAATAGTACAACTTTACGAGTGGGTGGAATTTTATAAAGAGAAGAAGGTGAATAAATTCTTACAGGTCCATACTCCAAATTTCTAACAATAGATCTGCTCAAAAATTTTCTCTGATTTTTTTCGGTTTTTTTTTCTCGAAGAAAAATCCCCACAAGACACCTAAAAATACCGATAACAAATACTGTGAATTTTAAGTAGTTAATTTCCAATAGCAGCCTTTATTTAGCATTGTTACTACAACATTCCAAATGATTATTTTCGACAGCTTGCTGCTTAGATTTGAAACAAGCGATGAAGTATAGTTCTTATAAGACGAAATACAATTCTTCTTTACAATAGATTTTTTGCTACAAGTTCCTCATTGTTTTGAAGAAAAGGATTTTTTTTTCTGCAGGATGACGTTTTCCGTAGATTGTACGGTAAGTGTTCCCCTGCGACCCAAACGACATGGAAAAATCTCATTTTTACAGCGTCTCATTAAGAAGAATTACTTCCTGAAATTATTTTCGTTTCCCGTCTTTGAGATTCATTCCTATCAACTTGAAAAGTGCGACAATTTCATTTTTATTGTCTTTGTGCATGGGATGTTTTCCTAATCTAAGATTTAAATCGAGATTCTAGTTAGGATGGGAATTAATCGTGGATCTGTGAACTAACGGAGAACACGGTCCCGCCACTCATAAAAGTCCCGTATGACGGGTAGGGTCGCCAACGAAATCTACATATCAAAGTCGTTGGTGCACTTGGCGCTCTACGTTGCGTTGTGATCGCACACAGCACAGCACGCCATTCACGGTAACGACCCGTTGTTCGGTCGGTGATGTTCACCGACCCGCCACCCGGTATCCGGTCCGTTCGTCTGCTGCGTCATGAAACATGATGTTCTTTGATGAGACGGTACATGGAGGCAAGAAAAAAGAACACTTTTTAAAAATGTTACCAAAAGAAATTACTGAAATTTACAATTGGAAACGATATTCTACTTTACTTCCATGGATTTAGATGCTTAATGTGATTCGGAATTACTTCAGCAATATGGTTAAAAACTGTGTCAGCATCTGATACAGATACGATCCCACCGATGCATGTATTTATTTATTTATTTGTTCTCATATTCTTATAAATAATGCAGAATCACTGCACTCGGACAGTCATGCACACAAGAAAATATGTAAATGTAAGAAGAAGCAATTTTGTAGGAAAAAATGGAGCTTCTTCGAGACAAAGGGCTGCATTGCGACTCCTGAACTGACTGGGACGTGAAGTCCTGAAATCTAGATAGAGCAGAAATTAAGATGTTCCACGTTTCCGCTCCCGTATCTCGGTAAAATACAAGAGAACACAGACTTTTACACAACTTACGAAGTGCTTAGTCATAATTAGAAAGAAAAATTAACTTCGAGTGAGTTATGTAATTTTTTCCCTAACTGAATACAATTATTTTTTAACCAATTTGCTTCATTACTACCATACTGAGAGTGCATCGAGAAATATCATCTCTACAATGGAATTACGGTACAGTTGCTATGATAAACCTCGTAAACGTCCACGTCTTCCCACCATTCAATGTTCTTTTCGTTCGCACATAGAAACGAAGCGGTACGGACTGTATGGGAATGAATGAACGAACAATAACCCGAGCAACAATTGAACAATTTCAGCAGTACTGGAACTTCGAAGAGACGAAAATGACAAAGTAAATCTTCGTATGTTTACACATACTGTTGCCTTACTGTTCTGCGAAGGAGCTGGAATCACATATCCTGAAAAGAATAGCTATAATACTAGCTATTCTTAAGTAGTATTATAGCTAATAGCTTCTATCAGATACACGATTAGGCAAAATCCTGCAAAATGTTACTGTATCACTACAGTTCTACTGTAATGATAGATGGCAAAGAAGAGCGAATATCCATATCCTATAGAATAATATCGCATAGAAATTGTGCCCTAAAGAAATACTATATAAAATTTACCTGTATAATCTGATAATCACATCTTGTATCCTAAAAACTGTTGTCCTGTAGCAAACTTTCATGTATCGTTCTCTGTGAAGGTAAAAATTAACAACTATTCTGTAGAAAAAAGTAGCTTACCGATACGCATTACGATACGTAAGGTCCTATACTGAAGAGCCTCCTTACAGAAACTGTAGTTAGGCTGCCCCCCTCAATAGATATTCTTCATCGAGAATAATATCTTTCTTCTTAACCTATTTTTCGATGATATTTCAGAAATAGAAACTTCATAGAATTTTCGAGTACAAGAAAAAGGGGGAAGTTTTTCTAGTAACCACGTACAAAAGTGAGGAAATGACGAACATGCACACCTAACATCTCCTCTGTTTACCAGCAATTCCCATTCTTGTTAGATTTTCAGTTTTTCTCTGAACGGTCATCTCATCTGATGTACGATGAACAAATAAGAGACGAGGTTAACAGAGACGTATATTTTGTACGATTGTGTCAAATACCGTCTTTTAAACTTAATGTTTCTTTTGCCTGCGGTAGGAATGATTCTTCAATACCATTTCTTTTTTTTTGTGCGGAGGTCATATCCTAAGGTATTTCTGAAACGCACAAGTCGTCTGGTACAGTATAGTAATGCTAAGATATCCTCAAGAACTATCTAATTTCACTGTCAATAATTGTGTACTCTGCGCTCATTTTGTAACTCAATACATCATAAATCACTCAATCAACCGTATTCAGTCGTATAAACACCGCCAACTTTCCCGTCTTTGTCGCCACGATCTCAGCATATGGTCAGCAACAATGAAAAGTGTTATCTTCGCTATAAACAAGATAGCAACGCATAGGACGCGTGCCGCCACCGCCGCCGCCGTCGCAGTCGCCTTCGAATCGGATCGGAGGAGGATTCGTGCTGAGAAATCGATAATTCCAGTGAAAGTTCTTCAACTTGTACTTTTCGTACTTTTTCGTTCGTTCGTTCGTTCACTGACTCATTTCGAAACGGCCTGGGAAAATGAGGCATGGCTGGAACGCTCTTCGAAATCTTCGAAATGCCGCTTTGTTAGTTGTTTTGCAGGCGATTCTCCACGATTGCGCAACAGATTTGCAGCAATTCCGCAATGTTAAAGAACAAACAAAACTCGGATGAATGACGCGATGACGATGCTATAGCGTGATGACGTCATCGAGCAGAGGTCCTAAAATATGGGAGAAAAATGAGGTTCAGCAATTGTAACCCAAGTGACAATTGTTTGTGTAATTGACACTTGGGTTACAAATAGCAGACATAGAGTGGTAACTGACAGACGAGCAGACAAATGTAAATGGAAGGAACACTGACATATTGGCTCGACATGCTCTTGAGAGATTTACGGAACGAATATGACATCAAGCAAGCAGAAAGTGACTGAAAAGAAGTAGAATGAGTAGCGGATAGTCACAGCCAGGAAAACGAAGAAACGAGGCACTTCTGAAGATCATAGTTAGTTGAACCGACACAAAACAGGCAACAAAATGGACAAGCAAAACAGAAGAACACAATAAATGGCAATCAATGAGGTAAGTGGACTGACAGACAAACAAAACCGTACACGAAGGACGAACTATCATTCTGTACGATAGGGAAATTAGTGCGCAAGGACTACAGGTGGTAGACAGATGGTTGATCTATGCAGGAATTAAAACTGGAGGAAGAAAATAAGCAGAAAACACCTGCATTTGTTACTGTGCAGAGATCATAAACTTATAGTTAAATCGATGTAGAAGCGAATACACAGTTAAACGGACAGATAGACAAAAAGGAGGTTGATATACGGTTAGACAGACAAGTGAAGTGATTCATACAGACATACATACGACATACGACATTTCATACAGACAGACAAACACTTAGTAAACACAACAAATAGCAACAAATAGATAAATGAAATTTTTAAAAAGGAGGGACAGACAAACATTTAGTAAACACAACAAATAGCAACAAACAGATAAATGAAATTTAAAAAAAAGCACAACTAAACAGACAGAAAGACGGGAGAACATAGACTCAAAGACACATAAAGAAAAGAATAGATACTTGAATAGCTAGCTGTCTGAGGACTGATCCAGATGCGACCTCAACACTGAGATATCGGATTTTCTTAGCATTTTTGATATTCTTATTATATTCGAATTATGTGTGTTATATTAGTTGCGAAGTTTCAAACACCATTCATATCTTCCCATTGAAAACTACTCCCTTCGTCGACAAGGAAGAAAGAAACAGAATGGTTCTAATGGCCTCCCACATTGAACACGACCGATGTTTTCCCTGCTCTATGAATCTTTTTAATTGCCCATTGTGTTGGAGGATAATTTCCTGATGTCTATCTCACTTTCAAGTGCACGAAAACATGCTGCGCTTAACTACTACCTGAAATGTCGCTTCAACAATTTATACTTGAAATACAGTAACGATCTCGTTCACGGATACAGATTGATTGATTATCACTGGTCGATGACGTCCTAGATGTGGTGCTTGAATTTTTTGCTTCGATCGAAATCGAGCATACGGCCAAAACAGTCAACAAAACGGATGATGGCTGTTTTTCGGGAATCGTGTATGTACAAATGCGTGGGCGGAGTCGAAGCATATGATCCTGGGGTAGGGGATGATGGAGAGAAAAGGTCAACCGGTAAGACGAGTTGATGCCTTCAGTCGTCCAGCCTTATGAATCTATGAAAATCATACAGCTAGATAACCAAAGAGATCAGCAGGTCCCAAAAGGGGGTTGGGAGAGAGACAGGGAGAGAGAGACAGAGAGAAGAGAGTATAAAAATCGTAGAGAGGATGAGAAGAAGTAGAATATTAGTGATGATTGATGAAGGATGAGAAGGGGTTGCGGGATAGAGGAACAAACATCAGGAAGTATCAAATTCCCATGGTGCTCTCGTTTATGCTGACTACCTGGAATAAACCATCGATGGGAAATATTTCATAGTGCAATCAGGTGACTGGATCAGCTGACCTTCGACGAATGGCACCTCCGGATAGTATATAGAGTAGTAGGACGGGTTCAGATGAGGTCAGCGGGTGGGGGGAAGGGTTACTGTTATGACCAGTCGACTGTCCGGGCAGCTTCACACATACGTACGTACGCCAAACCAGCCATCCAGACACACGAGCTCCACCCACTACGACCACCTCCACAACCACCACCACCACCGCCGCCCAGCACCTCCCGAAAACAGGGACGGACCCCGAATTACTGTAAATGTTAGCCACGCCCATCGCTTCAGACAGCTAACACGATGGTCGTGGTGAGGTTTTAAGATTCGATTAGTCGGCTTACCGGGATGATAACGTAAGCGCAGCGGTGCGCTTAAGTGGATTATACTAGTACGAAGAATACTGGTGGTAAGAACCTAAGGAATATCTGTAAACGATTGGGGCGATAAGCATTTTGCGATAAGCGCCAACGATACGGCGAAATTGCCTACACAACATTATATAATCCACAAAGAGTAGTTCTATGAAGCATGCTTTACCGGACACGTACATAGACACCAACACAAACACACACGGCTGATAAGAGCCGCTGATATTGTTCGTGGATCAGGCATCAGATCATAAAACGTCGGAAAATTGCCCAAAATACAACATTCGTATAAGAATAATTACGGGTCCTCTCTAGATCAAAGATATAGCTAAAAGTGGACTATGCAGCTAAATTGGAATATGATTACAAATATAGCAATTAGGAACGAGTACTATGTTTAACGAACTGAAAACAAAACTGCTATTCTCGCAATAATGGGACAAATATGGGACAAATTTACAATGAGGACAGAAATCGGGTAAAATGTAGTTGGAGGGGGGACTCAGTAACGGCCTTATTTCTGGAAATAAATAATTAAACAAATCGATGCCCTAAGGCCTAAACATTAGTCCTAGAGGATCTATGTCACGAAAGCTAATGTTACTAAAAGAAAAAATAAGAGCCTCGGGGAATAAGGGCACCGCTGAGTGACTCCCAACCACATCTTCCCCTGGAAATCCTTTAAAATCATAGCCCTGAGCGAATCACCTGACTCGGATGTGATTATGGATGCAACTATATACACAAATATTTCTGTGTAAATAAATTGTAATGCGGTAGAAATGCGGACACAACCAGCAAGAGCTCAAAATGACTATGACCGACGCCAACATTCATTATTGAGAAATCGCACCCTATTCTTTTCGGGACCATTACGCATTATTCAAGGGAATGTTTTCCTGAGTATCTGATGCTCAAAATGACCCAGAGGAATGTGGGTTGTTCTGTTCGATGTTCTAAGGATAGTTCTACACGTGGAGTGTTCCTGAATTTTGCGGATTTTGCGGATCGTATTCTACAGCTATGGGCAGGGTAACCTTTTCAAGGTGAGCAAATTGAGAGGTTTTTGCTTCGGCGAAAAATGGATTTCTCCGGATTCTAAAGGTAGGTTGGAATTAACAAATGTTTGGATAAGTATAGATCCCAAGGTATGAGTTCTTATTTGTAGGGGCCAGCCGGAAAGCAAATCGGTGGCGGATTTAAGGAAGGTTTTGCCTTGGAATCTGCCGACAACCGATTAATTCTGTATTTTATTCACTTCTTTAATCATAGTTACTGATTCTTACGTTTTAGAAATATTTTGTGAAAGTTGTAAAGCCGTGATTCGTGAATTCAGTTGTAATGTCCATCTAACCTAATTAAGGAATAACCAAACTTGTTATTCAATGAAAAGGCTCTTCTCTTCTTAATGTTATATGGTTTAATAAGTCTTTTACGTTTCATTACGCTCATTCTAGAAAGGGAGCAAATTACAGTAAATTCGTATTTGACTACAATCTTAAGTTTTTCGATACTTACCATTATGTAAGAAAGCTTCCTAGCCACAGAGATCTTTGCAGAAGTTTATTTGCCTACTAGAAAGAACCATTACTCTTTCCTTAGAATTAAACAACGATTAAAATGAATGTTTCGTGGCCAACATTAGTTTTGAATTCTAATAATGACAGCAACTAAGCGTAGTTCTTCTGCTTGATATTTGCCACGCTTTTGTATTACTAGTAAGAAGATTCCCCGAGGAATTACCATGCATCATCACTAGGGCGGTGATTCCCTAGAAAACCCCCGAGATACCTCTTTTTGCAGAACTCAACTTTTTTCCCTGTGCTCCACTCTATGGCTAGATATGACGCAGAACAAGTTAGCGCTCGACACAATCAGATCATCATTGATAAGGGTGTCGCGAACTATGGTTTCTAAAATTCCTTAGAATTTATACTTCGAACAACACATTCTCTTGACGATGGATACCAACCTATATTAATTACATGTTACAAGTCCTTTTTACGTTTTTTATTTTTTAAAGAATACTACAAAAACTGGTTTGTTCTTTGATACTCTGATCAAAAGGAATAAGTTCGGGAAATTCTGAGAATTTGTATATGATGTGATGGGAAATGAAAATAACGGTGGTAACCACGATCAAACAGTTCAAGCGGAGATAAAATACGCAATTATCAAGATATTCATAAATATGAGCGCATGAACTGCTTACAATAGGTAACTTTTTAATGTTTCTCAAGGATGCTTCCTGGTTTCCAGAAGCAGCCATAGGAGCATCCATCATGTAGGTTGCCAAGAACACTTTGGGTAAATGAGATACAACATCCGTGTGCATTCATCTCAGGTTTATCTAGCTTCGTTTACGAAGAACATTCATTTTTCAGGTGAATAAACACAGAGTAAAGGTCAGATTTCGAAATTTACTCGGATTAAGCGGCCAACAGATTCTGCAAGAGAAGGAATGATCCAGCAAAAGTGTTACAGACGCTCGGCAAAAGTGATGACAATAAAATCAGACGACAAATCTACATCTTGCGATGTACGATGTTGGTGGCCGCGCTGATGTCGGTACGATATGAATCTTTGACTGGACCTGTTCCAGTGAGGCTAAGGTGTGAAAATATCGCTTGGGAATTCCATCTTTGAGCTTCTCAGCTGTACAGTACGCCCGCTCGAACATCTGTAGTCTGATGAAAAAGCGGAGCGAGCGGCCAAATGACTAGCTGAGTGACAGAACAAATCGTTGCCAGCTGGCCCGTGATTTCTTGTGAACAACAAGAACAGTGCATTCGACACATGAAGTCACAAATGTGGAATTCACTCAAAATTTTCGTAAATCCTCTTTCAAAAAAGTACCTGAAGATCGTGGACGAGTTGATGGACGGACAGTCATTGTGCACTGTCGTGGCGTGTGCGCTAAAACTGGACGACGGCATTTAGGCGTTTGCACAGACACGCACACACACACTCGCACAAACGACGATTAGATGATGCGTCGCGATACGGAGAGAGGGAGGGAGGCGACAGCGGACGGACAAAGGAGCCAGCAGGGGGTAAACGCCGTCGGCTGCCCATCTACAACCGATCATTCTCTCTACGTACGAGTGTACCGCACTGAATCTCTACGATCAGCATGCGTTCTGATTCGGCCCTCTAACTCTTTGTCTTCGCTAGCGACTTCGCGCAATGCGATGATGCTCTTCAGAGCGTCACTGTCTGCGTACGGCAATAAACGTCCCCTGTTCAACCCGGCTCAATAGGCAATATGTCAGAAATGCGAAATCGCTGCGGGTTTTTTCTTTTGTGTGTGCGATCGTGCAAAATAGTGACCGGCTGCTGGTATCGTGCCAACAACGTCCGGCGCACTGGGGTGAACTTTGCCCATTCCACTTTTTTCGTTGAGCGGAGCCCCCGACAAAGGTTGAGCATGTCCATTTGAATTGAAATGCTGGGGCGTTATTGCGTTACTTCCCACATAGACCGCTATTAATTACAGAACTTTCTGCTTGAAGAATTCTGACACCTCCATTTATTAGGCGTTAGAATAAAACAAAAGCCTCGCTGAAAAGATTTACTTATTAGAGGAAAAACTGAGGTGAATCGGGGAAAAGCTAAATATTAGAGTCTTAATATTGCAGGAATTGCAGGATATATATATATATATATATATTGCAGGATATATCATATCTAATATCATTATCGCAGGACTTGTCATTCTTGCTTTGGATGAACGCAAAACATTCAATTGCTGTTTGAGCTCAATACTTTATAGCTTCGATATCATTTCCCAACCTCTCTGCTTCGTTTAAAATCCCTAATCTCTGTTCATAGCTGCAGTGATAATAAATGGAACTGGGCTGACTGCAAAAGCCAATCAACAAAATAAGGAAACGCGTCCGCGGGACACTTTCACATACGAAATAGTGAGAAACCCTCGTTCTGTCGGTTATCTCCAACATACGCATCATCCTCGCGTAGTTCTCCCATTAGAACGCGGCGATTATGATTCTACCTCGACTGACCTCAATCTCTCCTGAACCCTCAGCACGCAAAGATTTCGATCCCGCCAAAATCCTGCTGTCCACAGTACACTGCTATGATCAATAATTCAGATAATTCATTCTGTTCAAAAAAATCATAATAATAAACATGGAAAAAAATCTGCGGAAAATATTAGTACAATAAACACGTATTTCTCACAATCGATAACTTTAAAAACAATACATTTTGAAGACGGGACGTGGCATAAAAGCACAACAACAATAACAAACCAGCATCTATAAAATAACTCGGCGCAAAAGAAAGTAACTAAACCAGTAAAAGCGAAAACTGCCCAACAGTGACACGACCATGATATCTTAAAGATACCGGTACTCATTCCATGTCTTTGTATCTGCTGTAGAAGGTTGCTCGCACTCGTTCCTGATGCGTCGCTTCAGCACCATGCAAAATCCTTGAGCCAGCTGCACCCAGACCTGCTCCTTCAACCCGCCGGGTCGGTTCAATAGGGTTTACAATGCCTGGAAATCAAATACTTGATATCAATTTCAATAATTTTCCTTCAGACATGACCAAGAACACTGTCTCACGGCACTCATAGTCGCTCATGAGAGTAAAATAGTTCAGGAAAAAAAAAACAAAGAAGAAACAAACCTTGTCCATTTCGTCCAACACCCTGTCCTTCCCTCCAGCCCATTCCCTTCAGTAACCTACTGCCTATATTATCGTCCCCAAGCGGTCGCATAGACGCAGCTTCCGATTCCTTTCTAAGCACATCTTCATTCCAACCGCCGAATTCTTTTCCACGGGAGAAATCAGACACTAAAACAGTGGTCATTTTCTCTTCTATCCTTGTTTTTGGAATTAAAGGAATTAACTCAACCTCACCTCCCGGATCCAAACCAAATGCTTCTCTTCTCTCCTTGGCTCTATCTCTATAGACAATTTTCTGCTCCGGTTGTGGCGGCAATTGAGTCGACGCTTCTTCGTTTTGGCCTTCCATCATTGTTGTTACGTATTGCCTCCCCCATTCTACTCTCTTCTCTTCCAAATTTTTCTGCAAAGCGTTTACTCTGCAGGAAAATTCTACTCTAACGCACTAGAAAGACCCACTCTATGCAGATCGCTTTTCTCAACATGTTTCCGCAACACATCTACGCTTGGGAATGCTCTCTTACACAACAAGCACATTTTCTTAGCCTCATCTACTAACGTCCTTTCCATCATTTCTCGGTGTTCCTGAGCAGTGGGGACGTGACGTCGAGGCGGCACTGGTGGTTCTGGAACTGGTCCTAAGATACAAACATGAAAATTTTCAAAATTCTCGTGTGAATGGGAACGTTACGGTATTACCTTCAGAATTCCTTTTCTTCTCATCCCCAGATCCTTCTTCTTCTTCGTCAGAATCACTGACATTAGACAAGCTATGCTAAACACCTCAACATACATTTGAGTGTTGGGTTTGCAAAAAAAAAAAATACTGCGATATGAGCAGCAAGCCTCACCTGGCTCTTTTCCAGCATCTTATGTGCAACGTTAGCACCACTTCCACTAGCGACAGAATCGAAGGCGCTTTTAGTTTCCAGAGGTTTCACCAGTGGTTTCAAAGACATCTGCACCTTGCTGGCTTTCTCTTGCTTCTTTGCCCATTTTAGCATTTCCTTTGCAATGTCGTTGGCGCTTTTCTAGAGGACGAGGTCATTCCAAGCAAATTAACAGTTGACGCCCTAGTCCTAACACAAACTACTACTACCTTCGGCTCCTCAGTTTTTTCTTCAGACTTCGCTTCTGTAGTAGTTGCTTGTGTTTCAGTTGTATTTGTATTGTTCGCTGAGGTAGTTGCTTGATTCTGACTCTGGGTTCAGGCATTCAATCACAAAACTAATAGATAGAGTACAAAAATGATTTACTTCATCACATACCGTATCCTCGACAGGGAAATACGTACTGTAGGTCGCATCCCATGTGCACCACTTCCTTGTGTCATTATTGAAGTAGTATCCAGTTTTTTGGTCGTAAAAGAACTTCGTTTCTGGATCAAGGTAGTAGCCGGTACTTTGATCGTAAGTGAAAGTTGCTAGATTTGGTGTAACTAAAATATTATTTTCGAAGCAACCTTGTACATTCCCTACAAGTAAGATGAAGTAGCGTAATTAAAACAAAGAGTGCACCAAAAGCTTCTTGACTACCAAAATGGGTAACTCTTAACCCACCATATTTTGAAAACACTCCTCTGGGTGTCGGTGACAAGCCTATAATCCCGTTCACAGGTGTTGGATTCACTACGGCATACGCTGGCTGTTGAGTACCAGGTGCTGCCTGTAATAGTGCTGGCTGCTGGAACATTGCTGCAGGATGCGTACTTGTCGTTGGCATCATTTGTACTTGTTGATTGATTGGTTGCATAGTGTAACCAACTGGCTGTTGTTGCGCCGCTGCTATAATTGGTTGTTGCCCTTGTTGTTGTTGTTGTTGCTGCTGCTGTTGCATTAAAATCATGTGTTGTGGAGGTACCGCGACATTCGGAGGCTGCAAGAGGAAAGTACATTTTTTTTTCTAAATATTAAACTTGGCGGGGATACAAACAACTAAAAAAAACTCACCACTACATGTCCTTGCGATTGCCGTAGCGCTGCCATAGCTGCTTGTGCCACTTCAGCACCATGAGCTGTAAATAGAATTGTTAAGCAAAAGTTATCAGCAACTAGATTAAGTCGTTACAAAGACAGTCGAACATGAGCACTACTAAGTTATTAGAATTTTTTGAAAATTCACCGTTCGGATTCAGACCAGGTGCATTTTGTTGAATTGGCACCGGATTACGATGCTGGAGCATAGAAATCTGCTGCCTTATAAGATGCGTCATGGAATGGCGGCAGAACGTAGTCACCACTAAAAACTTGTGCTGTTACGCTACAGCTGCAAAAAAAAGCAGGAGGTTGGAAAAAAATCAACAAACACACACCATCTTTCCCTCCAATCTTTATCGGTGCCTTGTAGGATGAATTCAACAGAAGTGTAGCTTCATCGCTACTCTTCATTTGAATGTAGGCATACTGCTTTGAATCCGATATCTGCAGCTGCACAATCGATGTCAAAGCAGTATACTGACTAAGCCCCTCAAACAACGTTGCCGTGGTGCACCCTTCCGGTAGAGCTCGAACCAATAATGCTAAAAAACCACAGCACGGTTAAAAGTTTGAGTCAATTAATTCAGAACTACGTACTGTCACAAGGTACCACTCCAACCATATGCAAACCCTGTCGTTCAAGGTCCATTGATGCCCTTTTATCGGTATCACATTTGAAACAAGCATCACGCTTGAAGAAGTTCTGCACAGAACACTGAAAATATGTTACTTTTTGTTTACAATGAAGCAATGTTAAAACTGCAGATAACACAAATATCCAAAGAAACTTCGCATTTCCTGCTGTGTGCAAAGAATATTTCATGCAATAAAACGCGATTAGTGAAGATCTAAAAGTTGTAGGTAAGAACAGCTCAGTCTGGATGCAGTGTTTTCAACCATACTCTTACAAGCATTCATTCATCGAAGTGCTATTTGGTTAACATACAAACTCTTTGCATTTTGGAATCTCATCATTAAAAAAAATTATTCGTTTCACTATAACTAAAAAGGTAATTCTAAAATGTAACCAATAGGAAATAGCAGCAAATTTAGCGTGAATGGCACAAATATCAGATATTCATAACACATTTTGCTCTACCCTTCAAAAGATGAGACTTACAAGTCCAATTTTCGAACTTTTTCATTCATTTCTTTGCACAATCCTGCCCGTATATCTGTCGCAAGTCAAGCGATAACAACATTTAGTTAATTTGGTGCTTTATCAATGTTGAATACAGATATTTGAGCCACATTGAGGCGAAAAATTTCTACTGATCGAAAAACAGTTCACCGTTTCTAAGTACGTTCAAATTTGGAACACTTTGTAAACTACTTACAAATTTTTGAAAGGAAAGTCAAAAGAGCTCACACACTAGCTCAATAATTCTAGAGCTTCTATATGCGCATACTTCAATGGACCATACTTTCATTATTCTGAGGATGTTAGCGAAATTACAGAATTCCTTACGAAAAAAAAAACACTTCTGTGCAATTCTATGGAATATGTTGAAGCGCACTAACATTAGCACATGTCCAGTCATGATCAGTACGTCGACCACCACTTGCCGGATCGCTCTTCGCGTATTCGACTTGTACCCGACGGCCATCCGAGAGGGTCAGCCAACCCTAAATCATATAAAGTTGATCATTGAGCGTGTCGGGCCTTTCTAACGACCCGACACAATCGGTTAAAACTAATAACTTAAAATGTAAAATGTAATATTCTAAAGACTCAGACCTATACACTGTTAGCGATACGTAATAAATGAGTCACAGTTCTCATCTTTTGGCCTGGAATTCTGGAGAGGACGCTAAGAAGGGTGGGTCATATAGAAACGTGTTTTTCGATACTATATCAATTCACCACAAATGCAGGATATGCGTGTGTTTCATTTTAGTTGAAAGAAAAAGGAGTGATTCACAATCAGTGTTTTCTATCGTTAGCATATGTTATTTCGGTGACTCTATAGGGATATTCACAAGAAAAAGTAAAGTAAAGTAAAGTAACGAAAATTTTCACTGTTTTGGAATGATCTCCGGGCCAAAAGACGAATGCTGTTTATTTTGAGACTGAGCAATAAGAAAGCTGGTTTCCTAGACAATGAGCCTCTTAACGAAGTTACCTGACGCCACTCAAACATCTGAAAAGGTGGGTCAGGATCAAACGAAATATGCTGGGTTTATCTACTCTGACCCAGTTCAAGAATTAGAAAAGGTCATAGTTTCAATGAAAAGAGATGGCGATTCTGTGGAGCGAGACCTGGTTCTCGTCCATCCACTTGGTGGCCGTCTTCACATCGGCAAAGTCGATAAAACCGAACGAACGCGAGCCACCTGCAGCGATTCAAGCATTCGCGCAGGTTATATTATTAACATTAAACCATGTCACATCAAGGCAAATAATATGCAACGAGAATAAAAACGTACAACGGTCCATGAGAAAAAATATCATCGAATAACAATACAACAAAGACTTCAACATCCTAACATCCTAACAGAATATTCGTGTCTGTCCTCATTCGTTTATCAAAGACCACCTGTGTTGGTACCCACCAGTACTCCTATTGATAGTGATCACCAGCAAATATGTTTTAGAATTTGCGGAAACAAATTTTCATAGCCCTAACTTTAAGACGACTACTAAGACTTTAAGAAGAAGAAAAAACTCATAGTTTACAATGCTATATTTACCACAAACGTGTTTTGGAAAAGGCAAAATAAAAAGTGGTAGTATGGACTGAAGCTTAAGCGTGAAATCTCCATACATCTTGAAAAACTAGTCTTAGCAAAGGAACAGCTGAACGTTTTTTTTCGATATAAGGACGCAGTAAAGTTCAATGTCGAGTCTACACACAAATTTGTAAGGGATGTTCTAAAGGGAGAAAAGGGAGATGCAGCGGGTTCCACTTAATTATCGAAAAAGTGTAGTAAGTATTGCGTTTGGTCCTTATCCTTATACCAAACTCCTATTGTACTTCCACGAAAAATGGGAGAAGAGTGAGAGCAAGATCATATCCCTCATAACATGTGGACTTTTTAAACGCTATACGCCTTATATGATAATAGAGCTGAACTCGAGTGAAGATCCGCTGAAAATCATGGGAATTTTTAGAAGGTTGAAATTTGCTATTGATTGATAGATTGCTATGCGTGGCTAAACGTGTTGTCGTTCCTTCTCTTTACCTACTAAGATCATCTGACAAACCCAACGTGTAAGGCATTATCTCGTTTACGTGAAACTGTGACATTACGAACTTAAAGCTAAACGAATTCTGAACTGATGCATAAGTAATGATAATCTCCTAACATCAAATCAAGATAAAACAAAGTATACTGCAGACGTGTGGAACAAACAGCCAAGAGTGACAACAAGGAAATATTGGAAACTGAAGGGCAACCTCCACGCCAAATATATCTCACCTCGTCGATTAATGACGCGAATATCCTGCGGAAGGTAACCGGAAGCGGCAAGAACCAGTGCAATCTTTAAGCAACAAGATGAGCGTTAAGATTAGATGTCGATCGTTCTTTCTCTTTGTTTTGTCTGCACTTACGGCGTTCCTATCGACATTGCTGGGCATGTTTAGCAGGGCCAATTTATTCACAGGTACCACCGAATACGAATCTCTTTCCTGGAAATCAAGTACAGCATTATATCAGCTGTAAACGCGCCGCGGTGACTACGGGGACCCTAATAAGAAAGGGCGTCATTTTAGAAGCCTTCTTACTCTGCTTCTGGAGCGAGAACGACGCCTGCGGATTGGCGAACGGGTACGAGATCGGCTGCGACCTGAAAAATACAGTGCGCGCTATGTTTATGAGATTCAACTCCGAAAATTGTTTAGATAATAGCAAAGACAATGACAGCAAACGGAGATGACATTTCAACCACGGAAACATTTGCAGCTCAGCAGATACTTTTTGGAAGGAGCATACTTCACTAATGTTCAAGATACCATGTTGACGACACTTAGGATATCGCCCGGAGATGCAACGGAACGGACGGATAGGTTAAAAAAAAACTGCTTGGTCGCCAATGTGTTAATCTGACTGTAGACAGTGGGAAAATTCTTCTGTAAAAAGCAAGAGCACAAACTTCGTACATAAATGTATAGTTGCCACTTTGACGCACTCACTACACCCCTTACGACTTCAAAAATGGTCTCGAAAAGGATTTTAGTACCACAAGGTAGGCATAAAATGAAGTGCTACTATATGTACCATCATATGGCGATACCATCCACTGTCGCGTCGAGGAGGTACCGACATTACTGGTTGTGCTTTTTGACTTCTCTTCTCTATGAGTATTTCATCCACTCCAAATACTATCCCAATACAAAAGATAATTCGTGCAACAACTGAAGAGAGTTCCGCCCAATAATCAGGTCAAAACTATCTAAAGCCTTGTGCCGTTGCATGGGTGGTTGCGCTTGAAACGGTTCGGAGGAGTCAGCGATTTTGTGGGGGACCATCGGTTGCCCACAAATTGGTTCTACAGTTAACAACAGTCCCACTTCGATCACAACTGCTGGTTCCGCCACGCCGCTTCAAACGCAGCCGCCCATGCAACTACACCGGACAAGTTTCATTTATTGTAATTTTGATCCTATTATAAATGCTGTTAGCGCTAACTTGTCCACTAGATTATATTATTAATGAGATACATTACATTACGCGCATATGTACAGCTTTTCTCTCGAGAAACTAGACAAATTTTGATTCTCAACTATGCATTACCATTAAAGACTGAAAAGGCAACTATAACAAAAATGCTAAAATATAGTAAGTTGCTGTTTTCCACAGAAACAAGTTTCTGTTCAATAAAGAATAAGGTATCCGGCGTTAATCCGCTTGGTATGCGCCCCGCGTTCACTTCAATTCAGAATCGTTTGAGGTTTAAGAACGTGCTATTGGCCTATACAATGACTTGCGGGGGCTAGCCGATGTGTCAAGTCAGTGTTTTTATCCTCACTGAGAAGTCTGGTACCAGACCCCGGAGAGATGAAAGGCTTGGTGAGCACTAGAGTGGATTCGATCGATCCTGTAGGAAGCGGAACCTCTAATCGCTAAACTACACCCGCCCTGTCTGTTCAAGAGCTCCAATAATCACGCGAAGTGACTGAACCTAAACTAGTTACACAAGCGTCATTGTTCTGTAATACTAAGCGAGTACATAAGCATAGAATTTTCTGTTCACTTTACAGCAACCGTTACAGCGTTACAGATCCGCTCCTCAAAGCAGTCAATGGAGGCCTCAATAAGTACAAATCGATAGGTCAAAATAGCAACATACCGTTTACTGAAACTAATATTGTGTGCACTTGTCAGTGGGAATGACTAGTCCAATTGAAGGTACTACACAACCGCAAAATGCAATGCGATGGAAATATAATATTTTCGAGGTGCACGCGCCGTATAACCAGTTTGAAGGCATCACCCCACGAATCTGATGTGGTGCGGATTTCAGGTGGAGTGTTCATATACGGAATAGTAGATTATGGAGAGGAGGGTTACCCCGTCCATTTCTTCCTAATTGCCGTAAAAACGTCCCGGAAGATACGGCTTCCGGCGCGCTATTTTCCACAAGGAGTTCGATTGGAGCGCCAGCCCTGTGCACGCGCCTCATCTTCCGCACCGCTTTTTTACAATTGGGAAGAAATGGACGGAATCGCCCCCTCTCCATAACCTACTATCCCGTATACAAATACTCTACCTGAAATCCGTACCACACGAGATTCGTTGGGTGATGCCTTTAAGTCACACATAAAAGATATGTGCTAAAATGCTTCAGCCTGCTCTATCTTCGCACTGCAGAATAGACTAAGTTTTTACTGAAACCAATACGACTCCTAGAATTTTGAAACCAATAAGACTCCTACGAAAAAGTCAGAGTTCCTTCATTTCGACCTAGAAATATTGAGTTGATATTTCCGGAAAAAAATTACTAACCTCTTGTATAGCGTCTTTCGCGGCTTCGTGATCGACTTCTGTTTCGAGGACGGCCAGGCGAATCTTGCCTTCTACGGTCGCGCGGATTTGGAGCTTCGCCTCTGCATTTCATATCGATTACTACGATAAATACCTTCTTTTAACCCAGGAAAGTCCCCGATCGAGGGGAGTTCACGGATAGGATAGGTTCGAAAACGGAACTTCGAACTGCGGAATTGCAACGACGACTGATTGCGATGACAATGTTCCGAACACAGAAATCAAGACAAACAAAGACCGCAGAAAGTGCAAACTTTGGATGTTTGCAGATTTTTGAACAAGAAATCGATAGTAATAAATATAACCATGCGAGTTGGACAGGCGAAAGATACTGCCTGTTGAGGTGAGAGTAAACCCTCTGATAAATCATATCCAAGCATTCTTATTGCTCTATCTCAGCTGAGTGACAGTTTTCGAATGGGATTATTCTTACTCGTTACTTTTTTTATATTTTCGTCACCGCAAATTGGCGTGCCTACCTCCTACTTCCGTGATCGTTTTGGTAATATCTTGAATCCGACGTTTCTTCGTATTTCTCGTAGTAATCATTGTAGTAGCGCTCTCTTGGTCGTTGGTATTGATCAGGTCCTCCTTGTTGCTGCTGGAAAAAATGAGAACTAGCTGATCCTCAAGTCTAGTAGTAATGCGACTTGCCACCATCTGCTTATGTTGATGTGTACTTTCAGAAAACTTTTTGAACTACTTTTTTAGCAATGTGACAACACTACAGTGGTAACGCAATGCATTTCTCTTTTCGTTTCAAACAGACATGTGAGAGCAACTCCAAACATTCTAGTATTGATTTGCAGTGCCCCGTCCATTCTGTCTCTCATTCGGCGAAAATAGATGAAAAACAAAAAGAGCGAAGGATTGTTGCACTGTAAAACCCGAAGTGTTTTCTCAAGGATCGATGTCGACATCGAAATTGCCACTTACACTATAGTTTTCGACATTCGTGACTATGATACCTGATTTTTGTTTTCAAATATTTTTTCCGAAGAAATGTGCTGATTTGACATTCGGAAAAGAGAAATTAGAAACACTTGTCAAATATTTCACATACAGCCATACACTTCCCTTTCATGAATTTCTATCGCGAGAGACACAAAATGGAAAAGGTTTAGTTAAATCATAGTGGGGGTCTTTCAAAATGCGACCAAAACACAGCCAAATGGCCACCGCACATGAATCAGATAATTACCTTCATTTCAGGACCATTTCCTGCCGCATTCTCATATAACCAAGGCAACATAATACGTTTGTTGGATGACGAACACCAATCTTCACCTCGACTCTTCTAAAAATGTTAGAACATTCACCAAAAGAAATGGTAGTAATCTAAACAATGAGATAAACAAGGGTATAGAACGGACTGTTTTCGAACTACGTAATTACTAAACGGTGATCAATCGTAATTTAAATCCATTTCACAAAAAGCGAAGATTTGTGGGAACTACAAATGGGAATGACAGCGGAAAAAAAGGGGGGGGGGGTAAAATGCAGTTGCGGCGGGAGTGGGCAGTCAATGGCACCCTTATCTCTCGAAGTATGTAATTAAATCAATTCAGGCCCTGGGACCTAAGCAAATAAGGGCGTCACTAACTGCCCTCTTACAATTTCCCCGAAATTAGTTGGCTGAGTAAGCGGTTACCCACATCCCATACAAAAACCTATTAGAAATTTGAAACGGGAACTGTACTTAATCTACCACGACCGGAGTGGTGGCGGACCCGCCAACCGCCCGCCCGACCGCAAACGAACCGTACAGCTCTGCTAAGTGCGCAATCGATTGAGAACGCTCCGCAACGCTGGCGCACGGCGACGCGTCCCGTAACGGAGCGCGTTAAGCAAAGAAAGATGGAGAAACACGCGAGGTATTGTTTAATGTGGTTAGACTTTTAGATATAAGTGTATATTTTGCATTATTCAAAAGAACACCAACGGAATATTAGAGGAAATCTGTAACAACGAATAAATGAGTGAGATATTCGATCTTGTGTTCATTACAGACTGTTCGGGAATACCCGCCGAACCTCTACCGTATTTCATTATCCTCGTAATGCATTGTTACAAATATATTGCCGTGACACACTATCGTAGTACGATTGTGTAAGAGACAGCGCATCAACTGTCCTCAGTGTATTCTTAATGGCGCACTATATAAGAGGCAGCATGCCAGCTGACCGTAGTAGTGTGCGTATTCGTGCTAGTGTCTGGCACTATTCCATTGTGATCCGGACCAAAGGTCCTACCACTGATAAAGTATTCCGCTGAACCACTTCCTACAAAAAGCACTACACACAGACAAGTTGGGGCGGTTGTAGCGCAGTCGGCAGGACGTTCCGCTGCTCGCACGATCGATCGGTGGTTCGAATTCGCCTTAGTGCTCACCAAGCCTTTCATCCTTCTGGGGTCGATAAGTTGGTACCAGACATGTCTGGGAGGATAAAAACACTGACTTGACACATCGGCTAGCCCCCGCAAATCATTCTATGGGCCAGCTACACGTTGCTAAACCTTAAACGATTCTGAATTGAAGTGAACGTGGTGGCGTATCCCAAGCGGATTGATTAACGCCAGACACTTTATCCTTTAGCAGACAAGTTTATGACACAACTATCCAACCGGGAATCCTTCCTCAATCTTGCAGTAAGAATCCGAAACATCAGGTGGTGGGGAAGGATGCATGCATTCGGCCGTGGTCTGGTATCGAGCTACGACTGTGTGAACTACGAGATCAGACATAGCACTCTACTTGTCACTAACGGGTCGATTCTGATGTATAGTCGAGTTAAAACGACAGGACGCACGGTGCAGTTGCGTAAGCGGCTGCGCTCGAAGCAGCACGGTGGAGATAGCAGTGCGATTCGACGTGGGACCATCGCGAAATGCACCGAGGAGAGGTGCCAGCATGGTCGATCCTAACCGCTACTCCACCGCGCCGCTTCGAGCACACAACTTTTTTCCTTTTCCTTTTTTTTCGTTTTTCCTCTAATGAGTTTATAAGGACTGATTTTTGGAACGTTGACGGTAGTAGAACATACTTGGAGTGTTTTGGCTTTTTACTTTCAGATTCCTATAGTATGACGGAAAGAAAGTATCGGAGAATAGGAAAAAAACACCAACATAAAGACCATCATTTGTTTCGTCTATACTTTTATACCGATCATATTCTATAGCGATTCTTTTAATATAGGTAATCTAAACTCTTCGTATGTATACTGATGTTCCGAATTTATCCAGAGTTTTATGTGGACTGCGTTACTCACAGAAAAGCGGTTAGGATCGAGGAGGGACCCTGCTAGCACACTCATCGATCCATTTCGCGATGGTCCCGCCTCGACCCCATCGCTAGATCCACCGCGCTGCCTACGCAACTATTCTTCTTCGATCCGATCTTCAGGTCGTTTTGATTCGATTATAGCACCGTTCATTCTTGAAACAACGTGCCATGATAGACCGAAAGGAATCTGAAGGTAATTTCAAGAAAATCTTTAGAAGTTAAAAGAATACTAACAACAAATTTAGCACATACAGATTTCGACGTTATTATATCGTGATCCAGAAAAGTGGTCACTACGTTCAGCACGAAAACAACTTTTTTTGACACGCTCAACAGCTATAATTAGAACAGGTATTATTCCAAAAACGGTTCCTCAACACTATCCAAGTTTCAGTATTTGAAGGCAGGTCATGGATTTGATGTAATGCTTAAACACTGAAGAACCCATAGAGTTCGTGTTGTATAGTGCGTACGCACTCGAAACGGTACGGTGGAGGTAGCAGTGGGAACCGAGGTGAGACCGTCGCAAAGTGCAGCGATGGGTGGTGCCAGCGAGAGTTCCACCACGCTCCTTACCGCTACGCTCCACCGAAGCGCCTCGAGAGAAGCCGCGTACGCAATTACGTGCGTCACGTCGTTTCGACCCTCCCGTAGATTAGGGAATTCAGCGTGGCCCCGCTCAACCTACCATAATCGTCGAAAAAAAACGCCGTGGGAACGGCGTTTGTTCCTACGAGCTACGTTGGAACACTTCCTCATGTACACGCTCCGGTTCCTCAGCAGCCTATTCATTAGTTTTACTTGAATAGGCTGATGAGGAGGCATTATCGATCTTCGACCGCTCGCTCATGAATGTGGCGCGTGCACGGAGGTGCTGCGTTCCAACTTTCCTCCTAGGAAAGAACACCGTCTTCCACACCGTTTTTTTTTACGAGGATTAGGGTATGTTGAGCGGAGCCACGCTCGATTCCATAATCTACAACCCGAACTCTACGGGATTCCGTACCGTATTCGTGATAAAGCCGTGCCTTTAAGGATACTGCAGATTGTGCAGATCTTATTCATTTTGACAACCTAACTCGTTGCTTCAACAGCACCGCTCGTCGGCAGTATATTTTTCTGTTTTTCGTGCTTTGACATAGTGTAATAGGAACGTAATCGAGGCTTTGCAGGAGTAGAGGAGTTTGAAGGGATATGCATAGGATCAAAAACTTCGAATTGTGTTCAGCCCTTTGATGAAGACGAGTTTGTCGAAACCACAGGCACAAAGTAAAATTGCAGCGAAACATTGTTGACAAAACAAAAAAAAAAAACATAGATTCAGAGCAGCTGTGCTTTCTATCCAGTGGAAATTTTCATTAATTTCTGTTTGTGACGCAATATGACGCTAAAAGCTATGCAAACAAAGATGCTGATTCAGACATATCAAATCGTTCTTCTTTTTTTACGACTCGATTTGATTTCTTCGCGAGCGAATGCTGTTTTCCGTAACCGTCCAGTTCGTAGACGTTTTTTTTTTTTTTGAAACGCTCAGATATCACTGCGAGAGATGTGTTTCGATCTCAAGCAGGCAAAGTCAAGGCGGTGTCGAATTTCGTATACAGCAGGTTCAGTAATAGGAAATCGACAACTGAATTGCATAGCTGGAGAGGTTGGCGGTTTCTGAACGAAACATACGATTAAAGGTATCACCCCACGAATCTGGGGTGGTACGGGTTCCAGGCGGGTAATGCCCATAGGGGGTTGTAGATTGTGGGGAAGAGGATGTTCCCGTTCATCTATCCTTGTATCAGTGTAAACGGACAACGCAGGAACGCTGTTTCTTATGACGTTCTCTATTGCAGCGCGCCACCCTTACGCCCCGCCTCCGCCTGCGATTCGTCGAAAACCGATAAGGACGAATCGCAGGCGGGGGATGGGCGCAAGAGTGGCGCGCTGCAACAGGAGCCGTCATAAGAAACAGTTTCGAGGTCGTCCGTTTACACTGATACAGAAAGAAATAGACGGAATCATCCTCATCTCCACAACCCACGATCTCGTATAGGCATTATCCGCCCGAAACTCGTTCCACCTCAGATTCGTGGGGTGATGCCTTTAAAAATAATGTTCGGAAAA
The DNA here is from genome assembly GCF_031761385.1 of Necator americanus. Lineage (NCBI taxonomy): Eukaryota > Metazoa > Nematoda > Chromadorea > Rhabditida > Ancylostomatidae > Necator > Necator americanus. The sequence goes on along the minus strand of NC_087371.1, from coordinate 32,521,538 downwards.
TCAGCGAGATCGAGTTTTTCCTGGTAGTTATTAGAGGCAAGGATGCGCATTCTTATGAGAATTGGAGGACACAAAGAGATTCATAGACTACTCGGTACTACGTGGAATAACTCATCCGATCACGTCACGATGTTTGACAGCACCAGTATAAACCTCCTGCATTTTACGTATTTTTTTCAGTTCTGACGAGTTCTGAATTGATGAACACCAGCTCGTATCGATGAAAAATTTCGAAATTTTGCACCTGGCGCTGTTCGTTCGGTTGTGCCGTCATTGGGTGGGCGAGTTGTTACGCGAAACACTCTCGACACACCAAGAAATCGGAGACCGCTGGTCGCCAGAGGCTTCAGTTTCCCCAATTAGATGACTCGCTGGCTCTTGCCTATAGAATTGAACAAAGAATTAATTGATGCTAAAATTACTCCACGAAACAACTCTTGATATCCGCATAAGTAACGAGTAGTGTTTTTTCCGGGGATCTAAATATTAAACGTAGTATTAAATTAAATTAATTAACCTTATTAAATTAAATATTAAATAACAATGAGACGAAAAAAAAAATCTATAGAAAAAGTGATTCTATCCCAGCCTGTGGAAATCGTGGATTTTTTTTTAAAATAAATCTAATCATGGCTACCCAACTATGTACGCTTTCAATACATTTGAGTAATTTCGTGAATGTATGGAAGAATTCAGATTTTCCAGGGTGCTAGCTACCGACAGAAGCCACAGAGTTACATATTTCTAGTGTTTACGAAGATTTCTTTTGTGAAATTAGGGAAGATCTCGTATTAACGATTGGTGAATTGTTAATTGAATTTCAAAAAATCCTGTTTTAAAAAATCTTTCTAATCTTACTTTTTACACTTTTATAGGAGCACAAATTATCGCGGCCTGTTCAACGACATAGACGAAATCGGCAGCAAACCGATACCGACCGTAGTCAGATTCCCTCAAATCAGATTGGAAACATCTCAACAATGTCTCATTTAGAATATTTACTCTGGAACTGGGGAACATGAAAGTTTTTCACTGCTTTTGAGACCCTCACCACTTTATGAATCATTCACTTAAAGGCATCACCTCACGAATCTGAGATGGTACGGCTTTCTGGTGGAGTATTCGTATACGGGATCGTAGATTATGTAGAGGTGGGTGATTCCGTCCATTTCTTCCTGATCATCATAAAAAAAACGGAAGGTGCGACGCATCCACAAGGCTGGCGCGCTCCAGTCGAACTCGCTGTAGAAAATATCGCGCCGAAATGCTCGAAGCCGCATCTTCCGGACCGTTTTCTGCGGCAGTGAGGAAGAAATGGACCTTGTGCACCCGCCGCCCTTTTCGGGGCCGTTTTTTTATTAGTAAATAGGAAGAAATGGACAGAATCATCCCCCCCTCTCAATCCACCACACCTCCGCAGAAAAAGATCATCATTGCTGTGCGAAGTTCAGAGGAAGTTCCAATCAGCATTTCTGTTTTTGTTTATGGTATTCTTATGGATGTTTTCAAGCAAATAAATAAATACTTTAGGTTTTCGAATAAATAAATAATATACTGAGATCAAAATCATAACTTTCACCTAAAAATAGAGCTCTCATTTCTATAAATAAGACCAGCTCATCTCTATTCAAAGAGTGAGGTCAAAAATAAGAAAAAAAAACGCGCTTTTCCATTCTCGGCGAAAAATCGGCTTTTCAACCGTTTTTTTTCTCGCACGAATGGATGTTGATTTTCCCGTTTTTTTTTTCTCTCTCAATGAAATAGGTCTTAAGATGATTCGATAAATTTCTGAGGAGCGCTGCAGAACCTGCTTACGATAAACAAATAATTAAGTCAAAAGTGCGGCTCTAATTTTCCGTTCGCTGGATGAATCAAAGTAGCTTCGTACATATTTGCGTTTCGTATTTCGCATTATTCTGTTTACAGAGAGGCGGTCTGATAGAATGATACCTCAAGTGTACGTGGAAAGGGAAGAAATCACAGTTATCACCGTTTTCTTGCCGTTATTCACTGTATTTGATCATGAACCTGACTAGAATTGATGAAAATCCTTCGATAGATTGCAGGTTGCATGAAATTCTGACTGGAAACTCCTGGCTTGGGTCAAAGTTACAGTTTCTAGCCGATCCAGGAAATCCAAGACCTATTTCACTGAGAAAAAAAAAACAAGAAAATCAACGTCTATTTGTGCAAGGAAAAAAAAATCCAGGAAAGCAAGCAGCAGCCCTGATTTTCTCTGTTTTTTTTTTTCAACAACTGCGTGGGCGACAACCGATCTTCAGGTGAGTCCGTAGCGATGTGGTATGCGGTGACGTCGGTAAGGAACTGCGAGCGAGCGCTGAGCGCAGTCAGTCTCAACTTGCGATCGCTCAACATTCCTACGTACGCCAAGCTCGAACTCAAATAGATTATCGAGTAAAGGGCTATGCTCCACAAAATGCCATCTCGCACCGATCATTTCAATTCTTAGCCGTTGTTGAAGTTGCTGATCATTTGAAAATTCCTGGAAAAATCCCTAAAAAAACGAGCTATACTTTCAACTGACATTTCCCAACATTTCCCTCTTCTTGTAGAATTTATGGAAACATTACTCAGTCTCCTTTTTTCCTAAATGATATATAGCGACGATTTCTGTTTCGTTGTTGGTTTTTGCAAGCATCAGTTTCCTTAGTGACTTATTCCCCCGAGATTTAGCGTTTCGTATTTTTAGCCGTTAAGAAAAAAAAAGTTCCAAAGAGCACGAGTGCGCTTATTTCAATTTCATTCCTTTTTTTGCTTCGTTTGTCGACCAATTGTTCGCGAATCAATCAATAATCAGTTTTATAGCTCGTCCAGAGATGTCGGACTATATGCATGGACGTCTATTGTCCGCTTTGTTCCATCAGATGTTCGAGTATCAGCTTGAGGGGTTAGTGGATTTTTTTTTTGGAATTTTCTTTTTGAAGAGTCCTAGCGCTTCAATTTCTTTATGGCCACTGGTTCAAATAATTCCTCATATTATATGAATATTTAATATCTATTTTGATTCCATTGTTGTGGAATTCGTCCGAAAATATTGCATTGCACTACTCTTTGAAGCTGCGGACTGATTGTTGTGTTCCTAGAACTGATCTTTGGAAAAATTTCGCTTTCCAGAAACTAAGTGACTTAGGAAAAGTTCTTCTCAGTCCTGTCAGTCTCATAGTCCTTTATCTGATTCCATGTTCCTTAATTTTGTTTCCTTCTAGGTTTTTAAGTTAGTTTTCCTCTCTTTCGAGTTCCCTTACTTCATTTTTCTTCTTTTTTGTACTCCGTAGCTTCTGCTATTTTTCATTGCTGTGGATCAAGAGAGCACATCCAGAAAGAGGTACACCGATGTCGGTTGTCCTTTGAAAACTTCTCAAACAATAATTTCTTTGTTATTGTTTTTTTTTCTGTTGAACCGGCTAAATCCCACTTTTGGAGCAACTAATTTTAAAAATGACGAACGAATGAATTGAGAGCGGATTCCGGTTGCGGGTCGCACTTTAAAGGCATGAAAATTTAACGAAGCTTGAGATAAAAAGGTTTAGTAGATAAACGAAGGAGACCAAATTTTTTTCCTGTTTTTCCACGGATCCCACTACCATAATTTGATGTGAACTCGGAGCTAATCGAATTTTCCGAAAGTTGCATTTAAATTACGGGATTTGGGAAGTGGTAGTTAGACATTAAAAATAAAAAAAAAGAATTAAAAATTAAAAAAAGTAAAAGTAAGCAAAAAAGTCAATTAATTAAAAGTACAACTAAAAAAACAAGAATTAATATACATTTTATATTTGAATGGATTATGGAAAAGTTGATATATGTAGTCAGGCGGCTGACTAATTCATCAGTTCCTCTTCAATTTAACTCATTCACCTCAAAACTCGCGAAGCTCCTGGAAAAAATGAGCGATTTTTGATGAACGACGTCCGAACAAACAACAAATAGGATCCATCCCTTAATTATATTCTAGATACTTGAACTAGAGGGAGTGAACCGAAATACAACAAACCAAACGATTTCCAGAACGACGTTTGAACTAATTAACTATGGATCTCTGCTAATTGCAATTAGAACATTAAAATGTTTTTTTTTAAACCAGGATTCAATCAAAAAACAAAATAATCACAGGATTACTTTTTTTACATAAAGAGGTCATTTAAAACGATAATGGAAAAAAAAATAGATGAAAAACATTTTCCCTTAATTACATTCTAGAAACTTGAAATAGGGGGATGAACTCATGGACAAATCCACGCCAACTCATAAAACGCCAACAAAAATGAGCAATTTTCGTCGTTTGAACTAATTAACTATGGATCTCAATTAATTGCAATTAAAAGTTCCAAGTTCGACCTTCTTTGAATCTTGGCATCGTAGACTTTGATTGTGTATCACTTTTTAAGCAGAACCGAGATTGTTATTGGTCGTTATTCTGGCTAACGTTTCGGCGTCGTCGCCTTCATCAGAGCCTGGAAAAAACAGCAATTAAAACGTTTTCCCGTAATTATGCTCTAGAAATTTCTAGAAAAATTCGATAAACTCTCGTTCAGTAGTAGCGAATGTGTGTTCTGACAAGCTATGTATGAGTGACAGGTAAGTGGTAGCCCTCGGTCGTCGATGAGAAACTCGGATAAACGTCCGTCCAATCTCCATCATGTTTCACTCCTATGTATTCAGGATTTATCCCCGATCCAGTTGTCGATTTATTGTGCTACTACGGTATCAAACGAAGCCGCTTCTAAGCCTATCCTCCTTGTTTTCCTCGAAGAACTCTTTTGTTTTGTTTCTTGTCTTCATTCACATTTATTCACATTCTCTCATAACATTATTTTATGATTTATATTTATTGCTTTTGCTTGGAAAAGAAAAAACTTCATTGATTCGACGTAAACAGCAGTTGCTTGCTTCTATGTGCATATTTTCCGGATGAGGATTCCCAGAAAGTAACGTTGAGCTGTTTTGAAGCCATTGCATTACGTTTGATCTTCAGGAACTCTAGAAATCTTATCAAATGAACTCTTTTTTCACAAAAGGTTAGAGATATAGTAGGCCCCTTTGTTTCAGTGTTTTCTATTATTATTTTGTATTGTGTTTTTTAAACCGTTAACTTTTTACTAATATTACTTTTTTTTTTTGTTTAAATTATTTTTTTTACCTCTATGTATATACTTTGAGGATTCCGAAGAACTAAAATTGGGCTTTTTCGAAGCCATTACATCACGTTTCATTGTTTTCTGAATTATTTTCTATTTATTTCTATTTATTTTTCTATTCTATTTGTATAGTTTTTGAGCTGCATAGTTTTTGTTGAGACAGGGTCTGAACATTAGCAACTTTTACGCATTCCAGAAACTTCTATAAAGTTCCGGAGAACTCGTCCTTAATGAGACATCTACGCCCTCGTCTGTATTAGCAAATTGATCTTTTTTTAAAAAAAAAAGAGCTTTGAAGCAGTTTTCAATGCATTTTCTCTTTCATTGTCTGATGCATATGCATTTTTGAGGATTGTCATAGCTCTAAATGTGTACGTGACGGTGATAAGTGGATATCCGTGGACTTTAACGATGATGCACCCCTTTAAATTAATGAGATGCTTCGGAATCTCTTTATTTTTCTCATTTTCGAAAGTAATAGATGATTTTCAATCAGAGGAATCTTCGAGGACAATTTTGATTCCCTTTTTACCATCCATATGAATGAATTTTCCTCATTATTCTTCTGTTTTTTTTCTCTCTTCCCGCAAAGATTTTCAAAGAGGTTTCATCTAATGAGCGGATTCTTCACGCGTATGCGCATATTCCGGTCCGTCCCAGTAATTGCTCCCAGATGTTTTGTGTCGGATTTGTCCGCCACCGAAGGCGGCCGTTCGCTCCCATATGTGATTTGTCTCGTGAAATACGTAGCTTTTTCTGGACGTCTCTAGGACCCGTTCATATCAAAATGCAACTTATTTCGATCTGTTTTCTTTGACGAATAATTTCTGGAATTTTTCGACAAAATGAAGTCAGAAATGTATTCGTATGACGTTTAATGCACATAAAAAATAAAATAACAATAATAATAATAATAATAAAAAAAAATAATAGATAACATAATAAACAAGCTGAAATAATAATAAGAAATAATAATAACACAATTAAAAAAGCTAAGCATGGTGAGAGTACTGGCTAGGATTTCTGCAGGGTAATAACTCTACGTTTCAGGATTTCGCCCCCTGTATGGCGTTCTTTTCCTGCTGAAACTAGTGGCGAGGGGAGGGGGGATTTTCTATTAATATTTTTCATATTATCATTCCTATTCTCTCTTTTTCTCCTATTCACGGAAAAATTCCATGTTTATGACTTTTTGCAGTACTTTTAAATAATAACGTTATTGTTGTTAACGTTATAGTGACGTTATTAACGTTTTCCTTAACGTTTACTCCACTCTTAACTCCTTCCTCATTTTTCAATCGTAAAAATTGTCATCGCTCTAGTGTCGTGTAGAAACAGGTGTAAATTTTCCAAGGGGGAAAAAATTGTGTCCCTAAGGATTTAGCTGAATCCATAGAAATGCATTTTTTTCGCAATGATTTATTAGAGAAGTGGTGCACTTTATCTATGCTATACACCGCCTTAGAATTGATCATTTTCGGGCTGAGCTGAGTCCGCAGTTGCGTACATAGTACGATGAACAAAAAACTGACGGAGAATCCTCATTCATACATGTGGAATTGAAACAAATTGTTAGGTATCTATATCCTTTAGAGTTCAGCTTAGAATTGTAGAACTGTCAGGAAATACTGTACCCTTCCATCAGAATCTACGTTGACGACCTGTCGGAACGCAAAAGGATTCGTTCTAGCCCATTATTTTCCTATTTCGTGGGCTAAACCGCTTTAAAGGTAACTCGCCACGAATCTGGGGTGGTACGGGTTTCAGGCGGGTTATGCCTACCTACGGGGTCGTAGATTAAGGGGAGGAGGGTGATTCCGTCCATTTCTTCCTAATTACCCCGTAAAAAACGGCCCAGAAGATGCGGCGCGTGCACAAGGCTGTCGCGCTCCAATCGAACTTTATGGTTGTAGAAAATAGCGCCCCGGAACGCCCGAAGCCGTATCTTCCGGGTCGTTTTTTTCACGGCGATTAGGAAGAAATGAGCAGGATCCAACCTGTTTCTGGAAACTACGATCCCGTATAGTCTTTGACCATCGGGAATCCATGCCACGTCAGATTCATGGGGTGATGCCTTTAAAGAAGGGAGGAACTAAGGGATGTTTTCAAAAATGGCTAATTAAACTAACTTAACTATTTGGCTCGTTGGAATTATCGTTGTCAAATTAAGGCTTTAACTGGTGAGAAAAAAAAGAAGGAAAAAATTTCATATCACCTTAGTGATCACCTCTTTTGTGGTTTGCTAACGAAAATAATGCTAACGCTAACACAAAATATTAAAAATTGTTAAAAAGAACCGTACTACACAATAACAGTCAGAAATTATATTATATATATATATATATATATATATATATATATATATTATATTGATTATATTCTTATTTAAATTCTGTTAGCAACAAGTATTTCAATAATTAAAAAAAAAAATACTCCGAAAGTTTTCAATAATAGTTTTTAAGTTGAAACTTCGGCAAAAACATAGCTGTAATTTCCCCTAAAATCCAGTTAAGGTTTGCTTTGATTCATGCAGAGCTGCAACCGGGCAGTATGTTCGGTTCTGACTAGAAAAATCACAATGGGGCTGTCGATTCATTCTGCGATGCATCCGTGATGCATTCCTTCGATGATTCGTCCAATTAATAAAATTCGAACTTGTGGGCAGTTTTCAGACTGGGTTGAGACATTGCTTAGCTTAGTTAAATGCATCGTGGGGTAGACTTTGCTAAAGATCCATTAAAGGCATCACCCCACGAATCTGACGTGATATGGATTTCCGATGGTCGAAGTGCAAAAACGAGTAGGATCCCGCTCATTGCTTCCTAATCGGCCCAGAAGATGCGGCTTCGAGCGTTCCAAGGCGCTATTTTCTACAACAAGTTCGATTGGAGCGCGTCAGCCTTGTGCACGCGCCGCATCTTCCGGGCCGTTTTTTTACGGCAACTAGGAAGAAATGGACGGAATCGCCCTCTCCTCCACAATCTACGACCCCATATAGGCATTGCCCATTCGTACCATCCCAGATTTGTGGCGGGTTGCCTTTGAACCGGTTACAGTGCGACTTGGACATGATGATGATTTGAAATTCTGAAATTTGACAGTTGTCCGTGATAAGGACGTGGGATTACGAGAGCGAAGTCACATTCAAATTTCTATCCTCTAAAGATTTCTTGAGATAGACGAACTTTTTCTTTTCTTTCTGTTCAGAGAAATATCTTATTATAGGGAAACGTATATACTCAGTGAGAATTCCATAAAATTATTCAATAACAATAGTGAACAGTGTGGAAAAGTGACCAAGTAGAGAAAATTGACAAAAAAGGTGGAGTTCCCGTATAAATTTCGGGGAGATCTCTAGGAACGAACCAAAAATTTGGAATCAATGACTGGGAGAGAAGAAGCGTTATCAGATGGTTAGGAAGGTGTCTCCTTGGGCCAATTGTCCTCAACTATGCACTACACTGAAAACTGAACTAAAATTACTCGCTTTTGCGCCGAAGGAGCACCACTTCTCTGCGGCCACGTTCTGAAAAATGTCGTCATGGAAAACGGGCGTTTCCATTTCGAAATTTTTCTCGAACAAAGAAGTTTTACAGATTCCTCTTGTTTTTTTTTGGCTTTTTCTTGTGTTGCTGTCCTTTCGTGTAAATTTTCCAAAATCTTAAAGATACAACCCTTAGACTAGTTTTCTTCACTACTCGTACTCGATAACAATATTAGGAAACTATCCTCGTTTTGTCAGGGACCTTTCAGTGGTAATTTTATTATTATTATTATTATTATTATTATTATTATTATTATTATTATTATTATTATTATTATTATTATTATTATTATTATTATTATTATTATTATTATTATTATTATTATTATTATATAATTAGTGTCTCCTAACAATGATGATTAGTGGTTCCTGGCTGCTTATATACTTTTCAAATTTTCAAAAATACTCGACTTTGCTTTTTTTTCGCTCCCTTGCCGGAATGGTGGAGTCTGGATCTCAAAACAAGAACACAATTAGCAGCTTTTGGAAGAAAATTCTCACTTGTGCTCATCTATTTGGAATTCGTCAATTCCATTGTGTGCATCGCTCCGGGAAAGCGCTGACGACGTCATTCAATCTGGCAACGTGCCAATTGTTTCCTCGTAATCTTTTCACTGTCGCCGTGAACACATGCTGGCTAATAAAAACATAAACAAGCGGCATAGGTTGATAGTTTGCCATGACAGACGCTTTAACTGTCAGCTCATGTCGTTGCAATTGTCATCAAACGGTTGTCATCAGCAAATTTAATTCTCACTAATCATTTCCTTTCTTAAAAGCATCACGCCACGAATCTGGTGTGGCATGGATTTTCTTTGGAGTATACCTATATCGGGTCGTAGATTATGAATACAGGTGTGGTTCTGTTCATTTCTCCCTGTATCACTGTAAATAGACGGCTTCAGAATATGGTTCCTTACGACGTCCTCTATTGCAACGCGCCACCCTTTCGCTCCGCCCCCTCCTCCGATTCGTCGAAAATCCATTCGGACGCAGGCAATTCATTTCATTCGACGAATCGCAGATGGGGGCGGGGCGCAAGGGTGGCTGCGTTGCAATAGAAGACGTCGTAAGGAACCGCACAGCGAAGCTGTCTGTTTACAGTAATGCAGGGAGAGATGAGGGCAACCACCCCCGTATTCATTATCCACGACCCGATGTAGGCATGCTCCAACGAAAATCCATACCACACCAAATTCGTCGAGTGATGCCTTTAACGACCTAAGTGGTGAATCTAATTAACTTACGTAGCTGTTAGTGCAATTCTCCTAAAATTTCCAATTTCCTCGACGAAATCCAAGATTTTAGAAAACATAGCGATCGGGAAATAAAGCTGTGCACGCATGCATGTGGTTCGCCTGCGATCTGTGTTCTTCCAATGTCCACTGGTTTTTTGCCCACAAATCGATAATCTATGTTGATCCCAAGGTTGTTGCGATTCTGAGAAATCCGTCACACTAATACCATAAATTCGTGAAGAGAACGTACGGGGTGTGTGTGTGAACTTTCGGTTTCGACGAACGACGAACGACCACGGAATCTCTCATCGAAACGATCAGTGGTGTGGAATGGAATAGAGCGATCGTCTCTCACGTCTGCAACTTTCACTTGATCAGCTGCAATCAGTTGATCAATCAAAACAATTGGAGATAGTTCATCCATACTGTTTTGATCTCGTCAATGATCGATGATGTGCTAGATGCTGCGCGAAGCATTTTTTCTTCATTTTTTTGGAGAGTTTTTTCCCCTGGGAACGTTCTCCGTTCACAATTTTCTTTTTTCGAATATTTATCTATCATTGAAAATCGATTAGAAGGTCACAGTTTTTCAGTTTATTTATTTATTTTCACACTAAATAAATCAAATGTGCGGGGTAACGATGATGATATGTCGTAGTGTAAAACTCAACCACGTACACGGAACCGTAATCACGTTTTTTTTGCTTATTCACTCATTCCTGTAATCCTTGTTCTTTTTCTTGTTTTCTTTTTTTCGTCAAGCTATTTTCTGGAAAAATCCACAGAAAACACGAATTCTCTTGACGTTCCCCAGCGAAACGTCACAGATGCTTTCTTCTTGTTCTTCTTCCTCTTGTTTCCTTTTTTTCGTCTAGCTATTTCGTGGAAAAATCCACAGAAAACACGAATTCTCTTGACGTTCCCCAGCAAAACATCACAGATACTATGTGATTTTGCAGAATTTCAGCTGCAAACTCTTCTAAATATCCACTAAATGAGGCTATTGTATAAGGGCATCGGCAGTTTTTTTTAGTCGGTCGCGGCGAGTAACGGTCGGTCCGTCGGTCGGTCGCTCTGCTGTCGCACCAACCGCTACCACCGCCGTTCTTCGGTTCCCGCCATTTTTCCGCGTCGTCCCGTCGTCGCCCTCGTCGATGATATCGAACCAGATTTTTCCTGAAGTTGTTGTTGAATTTTATTTTACCCATGGGCGGGACTCTATCGTCCAATGGATTTCATAGTAATCGATTCTTCGAAAACGAAAAGAACACAAACTTTTCTCAGCGCTTTCTTTCTTTCTTTCTTTATCAGATAGTGTTCCGTTCTGGTTTGATAAGGTGGGATTAAAAGTAGTTAGCAGCTTTGAAGTAAGCCCATCTTTCTTCACAAGACTTTTTCAATTTCACTAAAGTACTTTAGTAAGTAAATAAAAAAAGTAAAAAAAGTAAAGTAGTTTAGTAAGTGAGTAGTAAATAAGTAAGACTTTAGTTTCAGTAAAGCAGGATTTTTCTTAGCTCGTGCAGAAAAATAAAAACAGAGGAAATTTTTAGCGATTCTCATGAAATCACCGTGACTAGGCTTAAATTTATTTTTTATATATTTTTATGCCAACACTTCTGTCCTCTTCTTTAATAAAATATAATAATATAATGACAATATATATATATATAATAATATGATGTAATGTAATAAAATAAGTAATAATAAGTAATAATAATAGTAATAATAGTAATAATAACAGTAATATAACAATATAATGTAATGTTTTTATACCATAAAATATAATTTGCTAAGTTCTCAAATAAGGACCATTCCGGTCAAGATATTTCTGTCAACGAATATTAATGTTGTTTGATTATTTAGAGTTTAGAATTTCTTTTCGTTTAAGGACACAATAAATTTTGTTAAGATGGTTTTTGCACCTGCTTTGTAGATTAAGAACGGTTGTTCCCTGGAAAAAATTAATGAGATATTTACGGAAACGGTAATTTGTTCATGAACGTACAAGGTGAAGCAGGTCTACGTTGCCTGATTCAATACATTACATCTATACATACGTTAGACATCTTCGTTAACCCCAATAGATTCAGGCTAGAAAAAGTTGAATTTCAAAAAGGAATTGTAGATGAAATCGGCAGCAATATGTACAGCGTCAGACAGTGATCATGACACTTTCTTTTTGGTGCACATTTTTTTTTAATTGAAAGTGATTTTTAACTTCTTTTCGGTCGAGTTATTGTACTTATTGTACTTTGTATTATAGTTTCGAAATTCTCCTCTCGTCGCTCGTCGCGATCCAATTGAAAAATTACTCATTTTTTGCTTGGAAGAAAAAGAGATAAGGGCGGTTCCAGGCGACAGATTCGACATTCGCTCACGTCATGATGAATGTATCGATCTATTTTTTTTAAACTTTGCACTTCCACTCAAATATATGACCTTGAACGATCCGCGTTGAGCTCTTTTAAAACTTTATTTATTGATTTGTTTATTTACCTGTTTAAGTGGACCAGTTTCGATAATTAGTCAATTAGTCGTTGTGGTACATCGGATGATCTGCAAGCAAAGGCATTACCCCGCGAATCTGACTTGGTATGGATTTCCGACAGTCAAAGGCTACACGGGATCGAAACGGTTGGGATCCTGCTCATTTCTTCCTAATCCCCGTAAAAAAACGGCCCGAAAAATGCAGCTTCGAGCGTTCCGGGGCGCTATCCTCCACAACGAGTTCGATTGGAGCGCGCCAGCTGTGTGCACGCGCCGCATCTTTCGAGGCGTTTTTTTACGGGGCAATTAGGAAGAAATGGACGGAATCACCTTCCTCCGCATAATTTACGACCCTGTATAGGCATAACTCACTTGAAACCCGTGCCACTCCAAATTCGAAATAAATCTGCATTCTGCAATAATTACACCCGTTTTTTTTCTTTTTTGGAGTTTTTCTGTAGAATTCATTCCATCTTTTCCCTTTATTTTTTTCCTAGTTTTTCAAGTTCGAGTTTTTTTCCTATTTGTCAAATCGTTAATTAACTAAATAAATAAATAATAAGTAAATAAATAAATAAAAATAGTTAAATACTGACAATGTACATCTATTATATAAATTACTTATGTACAATTGACAGATAAACAAATAAATAAATAAATAATCCTAACAAGCAATTGTTTTCTGCTAAATATGTTGTTAATGGACGGCGAATCTCGAACTTTCCATTTCTCGGCAGGAAAAATTCCTCGGCGCGACCTTTTCTGTAGCATTTCCTGCAGCAAGATCTTGAATTTCGTGAAAGCTGAAACTTTTTCTGCTAGCGTTCTTTGAGGAGAAAAAAAACAACACTCCCAGCCGCATAAATACCAGTTGTCCTTTCTCAGACACTTTTCTTTTCGCGTTCGTTATCCTTTCGCATCGAAGAAATAAGTGGAGCGTTCACACTTTTTTTCTCCTCGTGATATTTTATGGGTTTAGCTTTGACGACGTCGGGCATAAGGAAATTCGTCGTATATCGTTTTCATAATGTTTCCATGTGGAAGTGAATTGATTTATGGATCAATTCGAACAAGTGAATCCGGCAGAAACATTGCAATAAAACCCTAAACATGAACGATTGATTTTATAGCGATTTTCCGCATTAAAATGTGATGTATGAAAATTTAAAGGGGCGTGGTTTTTGAATCGGAGAAAACGCACCCGGGGAAGAGTGAGTGAAGAGCGGATCGGAGACGCAGCGGTAGGGGGAAACGTTTATCCTTTATCTCGATTTTATATCTGTTCGGTTGGTCGCATGCGCTTTTCTCTTTTCGCGATTTTTCCCCGACATTTCTTCATATTCTCCGGAGATTAATCCTATTTCTCACTTTCTTTTTTTGTTCGCCTCCAATCTCCATTTTGATCGAATTCGCCTCAAAACATAATTTTATTTTTATTGTTGACTTTATTTTAAAAATGTTTCTTTTTAGATCAGAGTTTCAATATTATGCAAGAAAATCTGAAATAATTCGTTGGGAATTTCTTTTTTGTACACTAGAAAATGTCCTTTTAGAGACGATAACGGGAAAACGGAAAAATTTTGGAGGAAATGCATTAACCAAGCAGCAAAAAAAAACTTTCCAAAATTTTTCCATTTTTTTGTTGCCCCGAAAATTCTTATTGTTTAAACTCTTTTCTTTAATTTATTTGGTTGTCCGGATTTTCTCTTTTATTTTACAGTAATCTTACTCTTTTTTTTTCTCCAATTTACACAAACCTCTCTTAAGTACACTATTGGAGAGTCTATGTGAAAAATTGCTTAGAACTCCGTTTTTTTTTCTTGATATACGTATCTTAATTAGTTATTAAAGAAGTTAAATTATTACTTTGTAGCTTGAATTCTAAGTAGTCACTAAATAAGTACTATTTTTTTCTTTAATACTAAGTACCAACTTATCCAAATCATCTTGAATAAAAATGAAAAGTCAAAAGAAAAATCTAGAATTCTATGGTTGGCCGTCTGGAAAATCATGTATTTAATCTTAGATTTTTTAACCTTCCAGAAAATGAAAAAAATTGCATTTCAACATATTTTTGAACACACTCTGTATGTACTGTGCACGTAGCAGCTGTATTTATCCAGACGATAGTTATTCCCATTAAATCTACGAATTCATCGAGTGCAAATTTACGAAATCACCATTTCCGTACGAGCGTTGTTGCAAGCAACCACTGCTTCTTTAACTTACGGGAACGGTAACGCCGATATTTGTGCATTTACGTATTCATGCTAGTAACAGTGGCTTGTGCACTCCGAACTGTTTTATTTACTCTGAAAAGTGTACATATCTAGAGCTATTATGAATCGGCTTGTAGCTCGGAATTTTCTGGAATTTTTCGAATTTCTCTGCTAACTGAATGAATCATGTATCGGAATTTCATTAGATCCAGCATGCAGCGCTGCGAATAAAATCCTCGTGCGAACAAATCATCCGTTGGTCGGCTGAAAAACGCATTGTTTCATGACAAACATTATGTTTTCGAAGCTTACGTTCTCTTATTTCTGACGTCATAATGGAACTGGAGCTCCTAAAGGGTTTGGCTGTGATGTTTTCGGATCTCTGGACGATGCTGCCGCTGAAGAAATACGTTCAAATGCGTTCTACGCAGCGCTGGTTGCTATTTCGGATCAAATATGGATTTATATCCAGGGAATTTAGATGACAGTGGGGAAACATTCCTTAGAGGCGATATTCCAAACATTTTTCTCAGGAAATCAAATTTCCGGCGATAAAAACTTGAACACACTAAAAACAAAAATAATAATAAATATAAAACATAAAAAACATAAAAATAATAATAAATATAAAACATACAGATAAAAACACTTGAAGCTGGGCGCTATGGCACCAAACACATTCACCCTATTTCGGATCAAATATGGATTTATATCCAGAGAATTTAGACGACATTAAGAAAACATTCTTGAGAGCGCGGATTTTTCTCAGGAAATCAAATTTCCGGCGATAAAAATCACTTGAAGCTGGGCGCTATAGCACCAAACACATTCACCCTTGGGTATTGCTAACGAAGTTGACACATTTTCGCTCGCCGCTGCCGCTGCCGCTGGCGACGAATCGCCGACGTGCGCGGCAGCGTCAGTTCAGAAGACGTCATCACTGTAATGTTGACGTCGTAGGTCGTCCGCGGGTGGTCCGCGTCGCACATTCGTGCATGACTCACGGTTCACGGGCACGGGCTGAGCTATTTGTCATTTTCTAGCTTCAGAGTACATTTTTTTGTGTCCTAAACATATATGTATTCAACGGAACAATGTTTTGACTGCATATCGTCACGTTTTAATTGATTTAAAAATTTAATTTTTGTTATTTCTTCCAAATGAAAACCTTCTCTTTTCCGTTCAAAATAGTTCAAAGTGGTGAAATGGCTTTTTATAACTTAAACTTTTTTCTAACTTTTTCTAACTTTTTCTAGTAACGAACGCACTCTTCTTTCCCTTTTTTGGACACGCCTTTACTTTATAATTACTAGTTTGCCATATATTAAAAAATGGTCCAGTATTATGGTCACAAGAAATTCGTTAATTCTCCTAACCTCACACCTTCCCTCAAGCAAATAGGCAGTAAAGAATACCGTACGCCTTTGTAGCATACAAGGATCGTGGAGTCTCAGTTTATGTGTTTTAATACATCACAAATGTGCTATATATTACTTTTTAAACACTTTTTATACGAATTATCTATTTGTTATTCTTATACGAATTATTACGAATTGTACTACTTTTTAATCAGAACCAAGACTGTTATTGATCTTCATTTTTTATACGTTTTTACATTTTTTCACCTTCTCTTTTTCTACATTTTTTTGGAAGTCTTTTTAATAAGAAACACTAACAAAATATATCGTCAGCATTGTTCGACGCATATCGTAAGATTATTTTTCATAGCTATTTTCTTTTTTAACTTTGAATCCTTTAATTCTGGATTACTGTAATGTGCTGATGGAGTAGAATATCATGTGAATAAATCGGAGCGAACCTGTCACTTTCAGTCTTCGGGTCGTTCATGTGGCGGAGATGACTCCAGAGCCTCATGCTTCCCTAATGATTCAGATTCTGGATAGTTCCATTATCCGGAAACTTAGCTTTGGATTTGAATTTGTTTTGTAAATTTCCGTGAAACATTTTCGTGTACTCTTCATTCCATGTCTTCCTGAAAGATTTCCTCAGGAAGATAAAGGAGAATTTTGCAACGAAGAAAAGAAAAATAAACGAAAATCCTTGCAAGAAATTCATTCCTCTTTCATTTCATTGGGTGATGCTCCATTTTTCCATACTTTTTCTCATTAACTGTTAATATTACTGCTAAAATCCCAAAATAATAATAATAATAGTAATAGTAGTAAACAAATAAATAATAAATGGTGAATAAAAGCGTTTCCAAATAAATTCAAAAATAAATCAATGGATATTTTCAAAAATCATTTTTAGGTTCGCTAGATAAATAGCCGTTGAGTTGAGGTTTTATTATAAATTATTATTTATACTCGTAACATCCACCATTTTTAGTCTAAAATCGTACTATTAAACTATTATTATTATTATTATTATTATTATTATTATTATTATTATTATTATTATTATTCACTATATATTTCTATTTATTACACTATGTTATATACTTTTTACTATTACTTACACTATAGGAATTACTAGAAATTACTTATACTATTGGACCTATTGAGGAAAATTGAAAAAAACGGCATTATTTGATTTTGATGGTTGTCAGGAATCCATACAACTTTTCTATTGTTTCTGGATAGCAGTTAGGAATTTATAGTTTATTTAAATTAGGTACATATGTGTATGCACATGTCTAACTTAAAAAAACTATAAAATCCTAACTTAAATAAAAACTAAAAATAAAAAAAATAAAAGTAAATAATAAATAAAATAAATTTCTACTTATCTATTTTTTCATGCTTCCTTATCGCTACTTCTTTTGCCTTGCTGTTTTCTGTGAAAGTAGAAGGATGAAGGAAAATTTTGCAACGAAAAAAAGAAAAATAAACGAAAATTTTTGCATGAAATTCATTCCTCATTCATTCCATAATACTGAAAAATATCTGCTTTTCTTGTTTTGAAGAGCACCATAGAATCATTTTGTCTCACATCCAATTCATCACATCAAAATGATCGAAGCCGTAATTACGGACTAGAATTAACAGCTTTTCCCGTGCTGAGATATTGCTACTTACATGGCATTAGAGCGTATTTAATAGAATAGACGTGATGAAAACAATTTCCAACCCTCTTCTGCTCTCATTTTCCTTTCATTCGCCCCGTTATTTCTCCATCTGCTGTGATTTTCATGTCAATGCTTGGAAAAATATGTCGAGAAAGTTCCAAATAGTTGAAATCAATGTTGTTGAGAAAGTGTTTGAGAAAATGCAGATATAGCATGATTCCTAAAGGCAGCGAATCACGAAATTGACGTCGTTAGGATCTTTCCACGAATAGATAAAGGTAGGGGCATGGTTAGCGAGTATAGAAGTGACCACGGCCAACAGTGAGATCGAGCTAGCTGACGGAGAAAGGGCGTGTGAAGGAGCCTTATGTGGTTCAGTCTTCCCAACGATGCAACTTATTACGCGATAGAATGCGGGCAGCTTCGTCGTCGTCCAAGTTACGTAATTTAATATAGGGGATAAAAGGATGAAGTTAATCAATCCGCTTTGGATGCGCCACCACGTTCGCTTCAATTCAGGATCGTTTGAGGTTTACGAACGTGTAACTGACCTACAAAATGACTTCAGGGGGGTCAAGTCAGTGTTTTTATCCTCCCAGACAAATCTTATACCAATTCATTGAGCCCAGAGGGATGTAAGGCTTGGTTAGCACTAGGGCGGATTCGAACCCCAGATTGATCGTGCAGACAGCGGACCTCTTACCGACTCCGCTACACTCGCCCCAATAAGTTGTCCATACTAGAATCGCTAGAAGCGATTTTTTTTTTAAACCAGTCCGTTCGCAAGGACAGTCTGACCGTAAGGCCGTGCTACGGTTACGCTGCTTCTGCCGCGGAGTGTTCCAATTCGTAAATTCGTCAAGCATGATGACTCGATAGTCGAGTCGGTTCATGTTTTTTCAGAGTCCTAGAAAAGGCCAGCTGAAAAAATTACAGCGACAGCTATATATGTATTTGAAAGAGCAGAAAAAAACCCAAAAAATGTAGTACGTGTTATTTGCCTTGAGACGAAATAATTTAGGGTAAAAAATTGTTTTATTTACACATACCTCGAAACCCCTCAGGGTAAAGTAGCCGGATGAATAAACGAACTGGTCACGAGACCAAACAATTAGACCTTATACCTTGATTGTGTAAATAAAGTATGAATATTGTCTAAGCAAACTAGATTTATTTATTTAAAGAAGTTATTTTTGCATCAACCTAATTTAAAAAATAAATAAATAAATACAGTAATATAACATAAATAAGCGGTAGAAGCTGGTCCACCTGCACAATCGTGGACTCGTCGGAAATTGCCTCCGTCTATCACCTATAGTTAGTTGCATCCTTAGAGTGATCCTTAAATCCTTAGAGTGGAGTTCACTTTTACAAGCGGCTGTTTCACCCCTCTCTTTTCTATATTGCTCGAAATGTTGAGTGCGGCGCACACGGAAAAATCCAAACATCGTCAATTTCCTGAGATCCAGGCTTTAAGATGCCGTGTTTGATTGAAACGTTCGAGAGAAGTGTGATGGATGTTGTTGTTGGAACGAAAAGCCGTAATTTAATTCCATGAAAAACAATGGACACTTGAAAACATCCTCGTTTTTTTTTCTCTGACTTTCTATCCACAATTCTATTTCTCAGACTAATTCTCAACCGTTTTTTTTTTCTGACAACCGCGTACGTGTTGCATTTTTGATTGGAAAATTTCCCAACCATTCCCCACTATATTTGAATCCTATTCGCTCGAATGATTCCTAATTAAGTCCTGGATACGAAATTTCTCTGCAATTTTGTGCATCTCTACTATGTAAATCACCGTCAGTTACTGTGTATTCACATGATTTTCACGATCTTTTCGAAGTTTTTCGTTGCGAACCAAAGCGCGGAGACGGAATTTTGGACAATCTATGTTTACCTTGAGGATTCGTTGCTGGAATAATCCGATCATCAAGTTAATCGCTGTATACATATGGTATCTTAGAGTACAGAGCGAAGAATTCAACACTAGGAAATTCACAGGATTAGAAGTACCGTATCTCAAAAATCCAAACATTGATAACTTGATTTTTTCTGGGGCTCTTTTTTTTTCTTTCCTTATTCTTTTCTTATTCTTTTCTCATTTTTTTCTCATTTTTTTAAATTCGGACTTTTATAACTTGATTTTTTTTCCAAGGCTTATTTTTTCTTTCCTCATTCTTTTCTCATCTTTTTCTCATTCTCTTTCTCATTTTTTTCTGTGAGATTTCTGGAAAATCTCATAAAGTTATAGGGTTGTTTATACTGTTAATACTAATATTTAGTTAACACTAGCATACATTTTTTCTACTGATGCTAGTGTCAATTAAATTTTAATTTTTTAAAATTTTTCAGTTAGTTTTTTAATTCTATTCTATTTCATTAAAATTAATACTAGCCTTTTTGAATGAATTTTTTTTGAATAATTTAAATATTGTATTTGAACACAATTGGTCACTTTTCTTCCGCGTCACTGATTTGCTATTCATTTGATGAGCAAGTTCCGTATTTGCACACCATCTCACCTAATAAACGGCATTTTACAGAATCGCCACGACCGGTGTGATGCCATCGGCGAACGGCGCTTTATCGAAACTTTTGTGCTCGTGCTATAATCCGAAACAGGAGCGTGGGATTGCCGGAAATGAAACAACCGATCGATACGAAGCGGCGGCGGCAGCCGAGAAGGAACACCGAGTAGATCAAGGCGAGCCGAGTGAGGAGCCGAGACAAAACACGGAAGCGAAGGTGGTGGAGGAGGAGAGAGAAGACGAAAAAGTTGACGAGAAAGACGAAAAAATCCCGGCGAATGCCACTGAGGAGGTGACCACGCCCATCAATGAGGAGATCGCTGAGGATCAGGTGTGTTTTCCGTATTGAATCGATGTATCGATCAATTTGTTTGCCTTCCAATCGTCTAAAATGCCTCATCTCCACTAAAAATCTCAGGATCTTTCCTTGTTCTGGGTCCCTCTTTTTTTGCAGAGATCTATGCTGAACCTACTTCATGTTTCAGATTTGTGATTTGAACTCAGTTCAACTCAAAACGGTCGACACCTACAGTTTTTATGTTTCGCATTTGAAAAAAAAAATCAATATCTCTGGAAATTTTTCCAGCTCTATCACCTCTTTACTGTAGAAATTTCTTCATTCATTCCAATAAAGTAGGTCCATTTCGTACTCGAGCAATGTTTCGCCTAGTTAAATCAATAGCGAGCAAATCAATACTGATAATCAGTCGATGATTCCCTTATGATCTACATGACGAAACCATCATTAAATCATCTTTCTGACCTTCAAACACACCGCACGTCCTAAAAGAGGTCAACATGGCGCCGAGCGCGGTTCAATCAGTGTTGTGTGTATGTTCAAATCACTTTCGGCGATTCTCTCACATTTCGTTGATTTCAAAGGTTGACGTTCTGCTTGATTTATTGATTGATCAGATCAAAAACAATTTTTCTTCAGCAAATACATAATCCGGCAAGATTTCTAGATATAGCTGCCATTTGATTTTTTAGTCTATTTGCTTTTTTGTAGCTATTTGTGCTAAGCTGATAGGTGATCTTTGGTCTAGTTGAAATTTTCCTTGGAGAGTCTCCTGTTGGGGGCGGGGCTTGTTGTCATTCCTGGGACTTCTCCTTTTTCGTCCTTTTAATATATTACATCTTCGATTTATCAATAGTTCCCAGAAGCACCGGATGAGGGCGGCGAGCAGTGAATTTCAGGACTTGGAATGGATCAGTTCTTTTTCCGACGAACATACGGAGCATTTTACTATTCAAAGCATTATTTCTTCTTTAAAAAATAGGCGGGGCATACTTGGAACAATTTTTTGTGGGAAGAAGACAAAGTAGTTATTTTTCTGAGGAAATCCGCATTACTTTGTAGTTCCATATATAGAATCACACTGAGGATCACATTCGTGCCCGCAAAGAGTATTGTCGGTTTCTTCGAAGGCGATTCTTCGAGGTTGAGCGCTGGAACGAAAAATAGATGTGGACTGGTTTCTTGATGCGAAATCCACGACATCTACGCAATTTCATACGCATAGTGAAAGTTTATTTTGTTTAGAAAACAATCATGTCAACTTGAAACCTCAGAAATAAAATGAAAAAGAATTTTTCTCGGAAGCGGCAAAAAAACTCCTCCGCTTTTTGCGCATCTAGCAGCTTTTCTCACTGTCCTAAGACTTTTCTCGTTCAATTCTCCAATTGCGATATTCAGGAGAAGGTTTCAAGAATATTGCTGTGTCTATGTCGGGACTTCCGCAGTAAAAAAAAAAACAATTGAAGTGGAGTTTGAGGATGAGCACCATAACTGGGTCTACGGAGGCCGGTCCTAGTTCTATTTTTGAGCTTATAAGTAAAACACTATTTAAACGGACGCATGTGTTGCGCAGTTGGTAAGAGGTTCGGCTGCGGCTGCGCGGTCAATGGTTCGAAACCGCCTGAGGCCAGCCGAGGTTATCGACCTTCCAGTGCCATCCCTCCGGGGTCGATAAATTGGTGCCGGACTTGTCTGGAAGGATAAAAACACCGATTTAGAACATCCGCTAAGCCCAAAACTCATTGTGTTCGCCAGAGGCTCATTTTAAAGGAATCACTCCACGAATCTAAGGTGGTACGGATTTCAGGTGGAGTATTCGTCTACGGGATAGTAGATTATGGAGAGGGAGGTGATTCCGTCCATTTCTTCCTAATTGCCGTAAAAAAAGATCTAGGAGGCTAGGAAGATACGGCTTCTAGAGTTCTGGCGCACTATTTTCTACAAGGAGTTCGATTGGAGCGCGTCAGCCTCGTGTGGCGCCGCATCTTCCGAGCCGTTTTTTACGGCAATTAGGAAAAAAAATGGACGGAATCACCCTCCTCTCCATAATCTACTATCCCTTAGAAGCGTACTCCGCCTGAAATCCGTACCACCTCAGATTCGTGGAGTGATGCCTTTAAACCTCAAACGATTCTGAATTGAACTTGAAGGCGTAGGCGCATACCTGAGGGATTGATCGGCCTCGGATACCTTATGCATTATTCTTTATTTCGACTCCACGTACATATTTCTTCATCGGAAACATTCGTAGTTGAATCCATGTCCAGATCCTTTAATGTGTGGCTAGTTTTGTACAGTATTGTCATATATTTATGTATGTTCGCGTCGTTATGCGGGGGTTTTTATAGCTGGACACGGTCCAGTAGCGTTGAAACCACGAACATAAGGCGCTTTTACACCTTGTCCTCCACAGCACCGCAGCGTATTTGTTGACATTTCGTGGTTGTTCAACGTTCGAATTCGACGGGCCGCCGCCGTTTCGGGACATCAGAACTCCCGAAAAAGCATCCACAACCGGTGTGTTTAGCCCCCGCCGCCGTCGTCGTCGTCGTTTCAATATTTCTGTTCATATTTTTAGTTGTCCCCTTCCCCGACAATTGATCCTCGATTCTACTGTGTATTTTCTCACTTTTAGGCCGCAGAAGGGGGAAAAAAAAACGCTGCAATCAGCAGCGAATTGTGCCTTTTCTTAATTAAACCACGACGAGAATTGCATTCGTTTTTCGATTCGGGACTCGTTCGATTCCAATTTCCCCCCATCGTCCGCATCGTTACCCGCCATCCTGTGTGCCGGACATCTTACGATCCACATACGATAGTATTGTGAAAATGACAATAGATGTTTATTTGTACAAGAATGGCCGTCGGCGGCCGTGTCAGGAAATTTCCGTCATGACATGCACCATAAAATCTGATGAAGGTCGCCATATGCGTTTATTCTGGAAACATCGAATAAAATATCCTCTAAAACTCTGGAAAAACTCATAAATTCCCATCCATCCCATGAAATCTTTCAACTGAACTGAATTCAATCATATGTTGATCACCCATCGACTACAGTTTCCCCGAGGTGACCTTCAAATTATCCAACTTTGTTTATTTAAGCAGATGGTTGAACCATCTGCTGTTGCTGTTTCTGTTTTTGTCGATAATTTAGCTCAAGGTGATTTATTGTTCGAGCCTTAGCCTCCCTCACGATTTTTTTCAATTCAAAATTCTCTTTAAGCTTTAAGGTTTCAGAGGAGATGCGATCGTAATGCGTTAGATAGGTATCGATCGCTCAACGACGAAACAATCTGCAACTTCGTTTTTGAGCAGCTCTCAGCCGGGCTCTATGCGTTTGTGTTCACAGTTGAATCATCTTCTTTTTGTTTGCGATCTTCAACCGATATAAAAGGGTGGATCGTCGTACGTTTTGGACATTTTTCTCAAAGGTGATTCTCACCTAGCTGATCGATATATCGATCTAATGGTACCTCCTCGTCAATTCTCGTGAAAAAGATTCTATACATCTTCAACCTTATCATAATTTTTTCATTACCAAAAGTTGAATCTGTGTCGTTATCGAAACATAAGACGTCGGCACACATTTGAACTGAAAATTGGAGGAGGAGCAGGACGAGTTTACCGGTCCCGATCCGCTCTCCATCCGTTTGATTCCCATCAAATTCCGTTTTTTGTTTTGTAAATGGTTCAATGGTTGTTTTTTTTCCCTAAATTTTCCCTAAATTTTTTGTAAATGGTTGAATGGGAGTTGTTTTTTCCTATGATATGATAATAAATTGAAATATTTCCACAATCGGGCAGTCAACAATCAACCACCGATCATCAGTCCACAATTTTACGAGCAACCATTTTTGCGAGATGTGTCACTCATTTTATGACGGATGAGGGTGCTGGCTGAACTCGATGAACGAGGTGTGGGGCTCGTGAATTTTTTCCCTCTTCGACTTTTTCGTGAGCTTAGCTCAGTTGGATATTTTTTCGTTGACAATACGTGGGGCTCGTTCACGACCACGGCGTCCACGGCGGCGCCGCCAAACAACCTCCACGCCCCGTTTTTAGCACCCGCTGAGCACTTTTTCCCAGAGGATTTCTGGAATTTGGTCATCCTGATTGGTTCTTTTTCTGCTGTGGAGGTCTTAGGTCTTTATTTGTGTAGTCATCCTTATTTTCGAAAGGAATCACATGTTAAATTATTAAATAATTATTAAATAATAATAGCAATATATAATTATTAAAATATTACTTCACATGGACCTAATTTTATCATATGATTCGTCCTCTCTTTCTCCATTGTCCACATTTCGACACTGTTCCAGATTTTTCACTTGATCAGACCACTATCGCTTCGTATCGATTTTTATTCAGCTCTATTTTTTCCTACAGAATTTTTCCTGATAGTTGATCCCGAGCAGATTCACACCTTTTTCTTCTCCTCTCTCCTTTTCCCTTTCCCACTATTTCAAATGATTTTTAAATTTGCTATAAATATAAATAACCAAGAACTATTTGCTCAGCTATACTTTGCGCAAACATGGCACTAGTACACCGGAAAACTCGTACAAAGTCACCAGTTTGTCCAAACATACACACGTGTTTTTTTTCCAAACGAGTTCGAAGAACTTGTATGCACTTTTGTTGACCACTTTTGTCTTCATCGTAGGCACACAGTGTCCTTATCAGGTTCCTCACAGTGGTCCTTCAAAGAAAACTCATCACACGTCTACGATCAGCTACACCACTTGACAACTCGTCCATTCTTTACAACCGCGACATTTCCTGTCGTTGAAATGGAACAATTTCTGGAAAAGTCTTTCATTTCTAATCATTTGCGGACAAGGACTGATATTTCTGAGAAAATGAGATGAAGTTATAAGTAGATCGAATCGAAATGGTTTTTAACAAAAACTTCTGGCTGAGCCAATCCGGGAAACTCGTCCGGACTTATTGATTTTTGCCAGATGTCCATTTAGTGCGTCCCACTGCTCTTACGTAAAACAGATCTTTGTCTTTGTCTTAGTTACTTCTTACGATGATTTATTTTTAATTGTCAGCTGTCGTTTTAGTTTTCTCGTGCTCAATTCTTTTGTTCCATTAACTAATCAATTTGTATTTTTTTGCATAGGCGTGGCTTCTTTGTCTGAATGTGGTAGAAATTCGCCAGCTTATCCTTTCTTCATTGTCACTTTTGATTTTCCATTCAAGTATCAGATAATAGAAGAAGGACGAGAATTCTGTATTAATTAGCTCGGATTCTTTCTTCCAGACAGTTACAGCACAGTTTTTTTCTTTCTCTCAACGGCATGGAACTGTCCTTTAATTTAATTCACAAACCTGATGTATAATGTCATGTCGACCAGGGGAAAAAAAATTGCTGTGCAACAACGCTAAGCACGATTCCTCCTTCTAGCACAGCTTTTTTCTCTGGTTTTTTTAAGACGTGCCATAAAAAAATCTGCACTTTGCACTTTTTTTTTGTACGGAGGAAAAGAAAGAGGAAATTTCTGTAGGCTGATATAAAAAATAAAAAACAAAAATAATAATATGAAATAATAATATAAAATTACAATAAAATGAAATAAATAAAATAAAATAATAATAACGATATAAAATAATAATAAAATAAAATAAATAAAATAATAGTACTATAAAATATTAATAAAATGAAATAAATAAAACAAAACAAAATAAAATAAGATAAACAAGTTAAAAAATTATTATAAAAAAAATGTAAGTTTATTTCATAGTTGTGTTGCTAAATGATCTGTGCTGAATGACTTTGGACTCTCCCAGCCATGGAAATTATCTGAGTTCCATTAGAATTTTACGTGACATCGTTGCAGGAATCCTCATTTTCTGGATACTGTCAGCACGTGAGAACTCGTCCCATTCCGATTGCGAGACACATTGTTTGTTCAAGTGTTTTTCAAACAGCTAGAATAGTGCAAAAAAAAGAAGAAAAGCGTATGTAATTTTGTCGTAGCATCCAGAAATTGAGCTCTTTTTGTCCGTTGTGTTCGTTTACAACATACGTTTACGTCAATTTATGCAAACACGTGATTGGTGGTTTTTTGAAAACGACCAATCATAAATTATGGTCGGCTAATTTGGCGCCTGTCGTCGACGACGGTCGACGACGGTCGACGACAGGCGATGACTTCTCGTCCATAGGGTAAGATGACCTTGACTTGATGTGACGAACACACACACACAGGCATAAAACAGATAGGTTAAATTAAGAAATGGTTTGTGCTATTTACAGGTCATTCACTTAAAGGAATCATCCCACGAATCTGAGGTGGTACGGATTTCAGGTGGAGTATTCTCGTATACGGGATAGTAGATTATGGAGAAGGGGGTGATTCCGTCCATTTCTTCCTAATTTCCGTAATAGCAGCCTGGAAGATGTTGCACGTACGCAAGGCTGGCGTGCTCCAATCGAACTCGGTGAAAGTAGCTCACCAGAACGCTCGCAGCCGTATCTTCCGGGCCGTTTTTTTCACGGCAATAAGGAAGAAATGGACGGAATCACCCGGAATCTCTTCATAATCTACGATCCCGAATACGAGTACTCCACCTGAAATCCATACCTTACCTCAGATTCGTGGGATGATGCCTTTAACTTTATTGTTTTTCTCTGTTCTATGCATAGCGTTTTGTTGAAAGATTAATGATTCTTCCGAAAGAGAGAATTTCATTTTTTTCCGTTCTTCCTAAAGTATTTTTCTCCATGGTCATCCATCCCCTCTTTTTGCTAGGGTGCTCGAGAATCGCTTTCAAAAAATAACTATTGATTCTGTTGTCAGAACTCTGTTATTTGAGAAATTAAAAACTAATAAATTAATAATAGTAGTAATAATAATAATAATAATAATAACAATAACAATAACAATAATAATAAAATAAACTGAATTTTTTTTTGTTATTTGATATATTTCTCTCGTTCTCTCTCTTTCTTGTTATTTGACTTCGTTACTCTATTATTCATATCAATCCTTTTTCTCTCATCTCAACATTTTATTTTTTTTCGACTTCGCTTCTTCCATACTCTCTCCCTCTCTCTCGTTCCCTCGTTCTTTCCTCATCATCTGCCCGGGTTTGGGTTTCAAAGTAAAGACCGGTCCTTCGGCGCGATCGTTCCCTAGTGTTGTGGTCATTGTGACCACGCAAGTGTAATCCATTAGGTCTTGAGTGATTTGAAATTGTTTAAGGAGAAAACTGTAGATATTTTTCTTCCATTTTATCATCAATACCAATCTTAGCCACAGCTCAAGCAAATCAATAAAAAAGCTACATATTTTTATCATTATTCAACCAAAAAAAAGTGAAATAAAACAAAAACGTACCACCATCTGCTCCACCATACCGAGTTACGCCCATTTTTTACCTAATTAACAGAGCTAAACCGATGATAAATTCATTTCTAGCTCGAAATTCCCGGTGAATACGATTCGGACGTCCGGCAAAGCTCCGACTACACTTATCTTGAACTTTGTTCTTGTCGTAGTTATTCGAGTAATATTACAACTTATTGAAAATTGTGAACCATGAATCTGACACATTTTTTCTTCTCAACTCGCCAAGAACTGTCAGCAATTAAAATCTGGATGAATATGGATTTTTTTGCTTCATCTAACTTGACATTTTGTCACTATAAATAAACGTTTGCACATCATTTGTTCCAGTTTACAATTTTCATGCCAATTTTCCTTCCTGAAATGGTTAACATGTGTATTTAATGGGGAAAATTTCATTTGTTTCGGATTTATCCATCATCTGGAAATGATTTTTTGGGACAAGTGTGTTGCCAGCGTTCGTTATTTGTGAGTTTTGAAGTGAAAAATGTGAAAAAAAATGAATTTACGAAAAGTTCATTCAACCATTCATTCATTCATTCATTCATTCATCCAATCATTCATCCAATCATCCATTCATTTAAAGACACACACACACACACGTATGTACATTTGTGTGAACCCGATTTCTGTTCAACCTTCAGAACATTTAAGATTAAATCAAGTTCCCGTTAAAAGGACAATTCACGTACCGACTCGTGTCCGTCCGTTGCAATTCACGTGGGCGGGAAAAGCGAACTTTTCAAATCTGCCGTTTCGCGCAGCTATCTAAAATGTTCCCTGTTTTCGTGTTTCAAATAAAATAAATAACGCAAACAATGAAATAAAAATAAATAAATAAATAATTAAATTATTAAAATAAATACAGTAAACAAAACCTTAAATAATAACTAAATAACTTATAAATAAATAATAATTAAATTATTAAAATAAATAAAGCAAATAAAAACTTAAATAATAACTAAATAACTTAAATATTAAAAATTTTGATTAATTAATTAAAACTTTGTGGGCTCAAGTAATTGTTAGTCATATTCTTTACTCTATATTCTTAATTTAAATAGTAACAAAAAAATTAATTAATTAACTCCTATCTTTTAATTATGACAAATAAAATTTAAATGATATTTAATTTTAAATCTTTTAAATAGAAAGTGAAATTATCGCCCAAAGTTGATTGGAACTGTTTCTGATTAAATGTTTAATCATATTCGTTAACACTTGTTCTTAATTTAAATAATAATAAAAAAATAAATATTAAATAATTAATAGTTAAATAATTAATTGAATAATTAATTAAATTCCACTTGTTAATTAAGATAGATAAAATTTAAACAATATTTAATTTTAAATCGTTTAGATAAAGAATAATATTACCATCTAAAGTCCATTGAAAATGTTTTTGATTAAATGTTTAATCATATTCGTTAACATTTGTTCTTAATTTAAATAATAATAAAAAATAAAAACCAAATAATTAATAATTAAATAATAAATAAATAATTTATTTATCATAATTAATAAGTAGAATTAAATTAGATTCATATTAAACAAACATATTAATTATGATAAATAAAATTGGAATAATATTTAATCTTAAATCTTTTAAATACAAAATGAAATTACCATTTAAAATTCATTGAAAATGTTCTTTAAGTGCACTAAAATGGCTTTCAATACGACCAAGCGTCTACAGTTCAAGATCAAAGAAAACATGATGACATGTTCTGGATCTTCTGAATTAATCGTATTCGCGGGATCTTTTGCAGATGGAAGAAAAAACTGAATTAGCAACGAATAAATAGCTTACCATCGTGATTGATATCGTATCTGATTGATCTGATTTATCGACAGGCACAGCGCGGTCGCTGTGCCTGTCTCGTCGCTAATTAGGACAAGCCGGCTGGCACTAATCACCGTAACGTGATTAGATAAATCAGCTGATTTGATCTGTTGACATAGACATGTTGTAAATATTAATTACGGTTTTCGTCAAGTTCGTTTTCTCTGTCAAATTCGGATGTCACATATGGTGTCCCAAAAATCACGCATGGATCAGGCCATATATCTTATGAAGTCTATCTTCTTCTGTAGTTTCTTAGTAAACTTTTCTTGTTAGAGAGTTCTATTGACTTCGCTGCCTCATTCCCTTCTCATTGTGGGAACATACGCTTATCTTCTACTATGATAACTAAGAAATAATGGTCAATGCACAACTTTTGGGACGAAATCCCGCCTGTCCTAAAAGTTACGCATTGACCTTGTCCCAAATATTCGGACTTTTTTGTCTCTGGTGACAACGAAGCTGAAGCACTCGATAGATTTTTTTCTCCGAGGTCGAGGTTAGGAGAGCCAGTTGTTGCTTATGCTCTACTTACTGAATGCGAAATTTATGGGACATAGCTCTGAACTACTACTACTGCTACTTTTCACTGTATCTGTTACATTTTGTTTAGGAATATTTGAAATTTATTGGAATTTTTTTGTAGATGGTTATTTCTATAGATGGGAGAAAGTATTGGGAGGTTTCCCAGCAGCTCCAAAGTCGAGACTATATCGATTACTGTAATGATTTATGGGGCAAACGAGAGTTTTATCGGTTTTAACTTATTATACAAGTTGTTTAATTAATTTGTTTTTATTTTAGAATTTTTCTATTTTTGAAGAAATGAAAAATGTTGAATTTTGGACTGCATCCGAGCAAAAAAAAAACGCGTTATCGAACCGCCAAATTAAACGAAATTCCTTAATTTAATGAGCAACTTCTGGGACACCAGGAGCGTTTATACTCTAGATGAGAATAAAATAGTTCCATTTGAGGATTTTCCATTTTTTCCTAAGAAAAATGTAAATTTTTACCGAGTTCGGAACACGTTCTCCTTCTTCAACAAGTGCATTTTTGAAATTTTCCTGCCAATCAAGTGTTTTTTTTTGCGTTGAAGTGCACTGAAAGTACATTATCGATTATGACCTTCGATCAATCAAAGACTATTTGTTTCGTATCGGTGAAGTTCGTAAGGAGAAAGCTTTTATCGCATTATAAGGCAATATTTAGATTAAAATATTAACATTAAAAAATATAACAACTGACAACAATAATAAAAACAAATAAATGACATTAAGTAATTTAAGAAAGCGGAATTAGAAAAAAGAATTAAGAAAAAGAAGAAAAAAATTAAGAAAAAAAATTAAGCCTATGATTTACACTACCATTTCAATTAATTTGAAACAAGAATAAATAAAACCTATTTTTTTGGATTTTACAGTTCCCGTAAATTTCTTTCATAATGCGCGATTTTTGTGACATAGTGTAAAATTCCGTAAATAAAGATGTAGTTACTGAGGATTTTCCATTTTTTTTTCTGAGAAACATTTAAGGTAAATAGGTGTGTAGGTGTAATGTAGGTTTTAGACCTAAGGTAGTTACGTAAATTAAGACTAGAGGAATTGATAATTTTAAATCTATGTACCATTTCTAGAATTTTCTCCGCTAAATTACTACCTAAATTCTTAATTCCCTAATTTACTCCCTAACTGTTACAAATTCGAAGGGCAGTCCCGTTAGATGATGGGTCAGAATACCTTATACTTTTCGTGAATTCTACCAATTCTTTCTCTCCTTTTTCTTCCTTCCTGGAGAAATGAATCATCATTGAATCATTGTGTTACGAGTTTAATATGACAAACTTCTCCTAATATTGTTTTCTTTGGGAAATTTTTTCGCTCAGAACTCTTCGCTGAACCCATCTGTCTCATCGTGTGCGCGGACTGATTCATTTACCTACGCCGGTAATCATTTTTCGTCGTCGTTCATTCGTCGTATCCTGTGCACTGTCGACGCGTACGGCATTGATGTTCCCTTTATCAAACTGACATCTCATTAGATTCGCGTCACCACTTCCCCCCCCCACTCCCGATAGGACCTGCGCTCGCCTTTTTTTCCTTCGCCCCTGCGCTCCTCGCAATTTCATGTGTTCGATATTAGAGCTAGCTCTAGAGACGTAGGCGTTACATTGACACATCTAACGCTTTCAGCTAAGACATAAGCTATAAGACGTAATGATTTGACTGGGTCCGCATTTGCAGAAATTAGTCATTTACTCTTTAACGCATTAAAATCTTCTTATTTGGAAGTAAGACGTACTGATTTTAGTGGGTCCGCATTTGCAGAATTCTTAGTCATTTATAGTCGGGTCAAAACGACATGAATCTCAAGTGTAGTTGCGGTGCATTTGCATATGCGCTCGAAATGTGGCGGAGGCAGCAACTGGGACCTAGTTGGGACCTTCGTAAACTGCAGCGATGGGCGATGCCAGCAAGGGTTTCACCACGCTCCTAGCCGCTACGCTTCAGCAAAACGCCTCGAGAGAAGCCGTGTACGCAATTGCGTACGTGTTTCATGTCGTTTTGACCCTACTATGAGACGTATTGATTCGAGTGTGTCCGCATTTGCAGAAATTAGTCGTCTACTCTTTAGCGCTTACTTGATTCAAATTATTTTGCATCGATGACCCTGAAAATGTTGATGGTCCACTATTTTTGACCTAAATTACCAGGCAGAGACCATTCCACCTTTGTGTGAACCCCCGAAAAGGTGCCTAAAAATTTCCCTATGAATTTTCGTGACGCTCCCTTTAATAAGTATGAATCGGCCTCACCTTATGGTTCCATCTTTCACTACTTATTTATTTTTTTCACAAACAATTTCCGGTTTCAGACTTTGTCAGCCGCCGTCCGATAACACTCTCCTCAACAACTGGTTCCGAATGTCCTTTACAATAGAGTTTTTTCTTTCTTTCGGAATTTTTCCTCAGTATAATCCTTGATTACCAGTACACCGTGCTATACCGTATTCTATGCTGTTAACCATGTTAAGGACGTTAAGGACTACTCATTAATTCAAATCTATTTTCAAACTTGGCTAAATCTTCAAAAGTTCAGCATGTGAGGAATGAACTTGAGGAAAATCCCGGAAAAAAAAACCTTAGAATGTGGTTATACCCTTCTCGGCTGAGGGGTCAACGTTTCTGGGAACGGAAAATTCTGGAAACGTCAGTTTAAGGAACAAAATTCCGAGCTCTCAGATTTTGTTTAACGGTTAAGGTGAACGGCTACCGTATTTTTCGTTCTCGGACCGCTGCTTCAGATCTTCATGTATTTCTGATGAATTGTACTGTACTAGAAACGATACTGATACCTCATTTTTTACTGTAATCCACACAGTAATCCAAGAGAAGTTTACATCGCACTAATAATCAATACCTATATTTTTGGTGCACAGCTCAGCTGAGGTGGGTTTTTTGGTGGGATATCATCAAAATTACCTACCTAATCACATTAGCATCTCATCGCTAAATCGTATCTTTTAGGTTAGCAACCTTTGTAGTTTTTCATCCTTATGCTTT
This sequence comes from Necator americanus, assembly GCF_031761385.1. Taxonomy (NCBI): domain Eukaryota; kingdom Metazoa; phylum Nematoda; class Chromadorea; order Rhabditida; family Ancylostomatidae; genus Necator; species Necator americanus. The sequence continues at coordinate 32,488,268 of NC_087371.1, read as the reverse complement.
TATGGATGACGAGACTTTAAGGGATGAGGATATTGTGCTTTTTATAGCTGCCTTGATGCCTTAAAAGCATAACATTATCCATTTTTAGAAGAAGCGAATTCCCCTGTCGTCTAAGGGAGCTTAACGTCATCTCCGGATCGTCCATTACAAATTTCTTAACCCCCTAAAGTTGCAGTTTCTTTTCGGTCCGCTGAAAAATAATCCCTGAAATTTCTGGCATTTCATTTATGCGCTCCTGTTTATTTGAAACCGTCCACACCGGTGGAGGACACCGGTTTTATCAATGCAAAGTATCGCAATTTTTTCGAATGAGGCGATAAATGCCGACGTTGATGTGCCGATGTCGTCGGCCCATGGAATTTCACGCGAATTTTATGCGAAAATTTACTGGAGGAACGGCGTCGACATTAAATTGGGCGTTAGCCAACGTCAACGTTACCAGCTGCTCTCTGATCTCGACACATTTACTTGCGACTGAACGGGGGGGGGGGGGGACTTGGCGACGACGACGACGGATCAACGGCGGTCGGATTTGAACCAGTCCTTGTTATTCGAACTAATCTCCTTATGATCCGAACGATAACTGTTATAAGCCGTCGCCTATTACGTCGTTGTGAAATTTTGGGAAAGTGATTATACGGAGGGGGGGGGGGGGGTTAGTACGGTTGTGATTTTATGGCGGGTACGGTAGAGACAGGGGGCGATCGCCGGGATCCGGTTATCGAATCGAATCGATCAGAATCACCACCGATCGGCAACGATGTGAGAATGATGATATGGCGGATAACGACTGAATGATCTATTTTATCACCGAATCAGTTAACTTTGGCCCAGGTGACAGCTGATCTGTTGTGGGAAGCTTGGGTGGAAGTGTTTTGACGGTCTTCTACTGCCCATTCCCTTTTTTCCGATGCTATATGGATCATTGATTGATCCGGATGATCTGCTCAGCTCCTTTGAACCGATCGCTAGGTTATAGGAAAGCGATCAATGTGTGCAGCCTTCGAGGACATTTCCATTCGTGAAGTGTTCCTGTGAATCAAAGATGACCTTGAAAATTTCTCACTGTTCCCATTAGGTCCGTAATTACGTCTCTTACATAATTACCGATGCGTTGACAGACAGTATACTGTGTATTACACCAGTAAAGCGTGAATGTCCGGTTTCGTTTGTCATTGTGGTCGAGGATTCTTCTTCTTCTTCTTTTTTTTGCTTCTTCTCCTTCTTCTTCTTCTTACCTGTTCACCTTTCGCCTCCATTGCGTTTGATGATGAACAAAACCGAATGATTGGGTGAATCTTTACGTTCGTTTGCGTCTGCGTCTCCATAGCAGCGTAACGTATCTATAAGACTTTTCAATTCTGACCTCTTATCACCCGCACCCAGTCTTCACCATACTTCCACACCCCCGCGTGTTCTCGCGTGTGTCTGTGTGGGTGTGTGTGTCTGTGTGTGGTACACAATCAAGCGCTCGCTACATTGTGAAGCGACATTTCGGGGGTAATGTTTAATTTTTTCCTACTGTATTTCTAGTTTTCTGCATGATACTATACTCTACCATACGTCGTACTAACGCGACCGCATGTTCATCCGTCCACTTGCATGGACACTCGCACTCGTTAACTGCGCAACTGCGCAACAGCAGAACGTATCCAGTTCCATCCGGTTGTGGTCCTGGGCGTTGTGATGACGTCACTGCTGCCGTTCTGATCGAATTCGATCGGAACTTGGGAACAACGTCAGTTGACCCCATCATATGATACTAATCATCCATGCATGTCACCTCACGTCACTCGTACCGAACTAACCCTCAGCCTGAACTCAGATGAAGGCTGAGGAGGAGGACCCAACGGGTCCAGAAGGGTTGCCGCTGCCGGATGCGAACCCATAACCACACCCCGTATGAGAGCACTCGTACCTTTTTTCTAACGAATAATTACGGTATCCTAGAATCCAACGGTAGTGTTGAATGATATCCGTGAAATCCCACCATTGTTATGCTGCACTAGCACTATCTTATCGGATAGTACCGTATATTTCAGGATTCCAGCAGCTACTACCGTATGAAAACGGTGATCCGTCAAAGGTGGTCGCTTAAATTAATTCCTTTTTCTTAATGGTTTTGAAAAGGGAATGTAAACATTTTAGATATTATTTCTAAATATTTCCATACTCTTTGCCTGTTTTTCAATTTTCGACGTCATCAGCTACCGTATCGCTCTGCAGGACATTTAAGCGTACCGGAATTGTTAATATTTCTTATTTCACTGTCCTTTAGAAAGAGTTCTCTACTTTTTAAGTACTTTTTCATCCTTATGGGGATTTTTTGACATCCCTACTATGACTACATCCTGATTCTCACAAATTTCCTCACAAAAAGATAATTTTTTAAGAGAGGACCTCGAAAATATATGCAACGATCGCAAAATCAGGCTACATGTTAATTTTAGGTGGAGTTTTGTAATATATGTATGCTACTACAGAGGTATTATCTATATTTTCTGATTAACGATCCTATCAATCCATATCGATTGATTCCTTCAAATAATTTCGAGTTCTTTCCATGTCTAAAAATAGATTTCTTTTATGATTTTTTATGGGGAATTTTTGACATCCCTACTATGATAATAATTAAATCTAAATCTAAATAATTTAGATTTTTTTCATGTGTAAAAAATATTCTTGCTTTAAATTTGTTGATTTCTCCAGAAATGTGATATCCTTGAAAATGATCATCCCCTATATCATATGAATATTCTTAAGTTGAACTGCATAATTTTCTCTTTCTGATTCTCAGTGCTACAAATTCCCTGCTCCCATGAAAAGTGTATGTATTGATCGAGGGCTCATTTTTATCGCCCGAGGATTCGCCTCCGCTAATTCTCCGGCTGTGGCGAAATTGACACACTCAACACAACTGGTTCTCTATTAAACATAGCAATGATATTGTGCAAAATCACGTCCCGTTTCCACACAAGTCACGTTCCCGCTCTGACATCTCTATTTTTAAGTCGGCGACGACGAAATTTTGCACAAAAACGTGGACCGAGCTATGCGAGACATGGCTAAGAATAAAGAATAAAGTTTTTGGCGTCGATCAATCCGCTTGGGACCACGCCACCACGTTCACTTCAATTCAGAATCGTTTGAGGTTTAAGGGACGTGTAACTGGCCTGGGGGGGGGGCTAGCCGATGAGTAAAATCCGTGTTTTTATCCTTATCTTAACTCTATCCTTTGAACTCTAATGTTTTTTTAACTGAGAGTTTAGCGATAGCCGTGCTGCCCTACTTTTAGGACTTATCGAAATCCCTTAGAGTTATGTTGAGTGAAAAGAGTCATCATGCCCTACTCCTCGCTTCTAAAATGAGCTTGAAGTTTCTCGATCTCTAATTCCATTTCTTTGAAAAAAAATAAAAGCATAGCTACTTTTCCAGAAATCCCATAGTTATCGGTTCTCCAGCGCTTTGTGCACACACGCCTTTGATTAGATATTTACTGCAAAATCTCAGAATTCCGGGAAATTCGTTTTCCTGAATATTTTTGATACATAGCTTGTGCTAAGCGCGTACGAAATTTTTCAGAAACGTTTATTTCGGGAAATCACGATTGGCTGTGGTTTTGAATCTAACGTATCCGAGCGGCTCTTTTTCGTTCTTGGTCCATGAAAAATCTTGTAATTTTTGCTATTTTCCGAACCACATTATTTTTCGAAACCTACCGACGCAATTTTGCACAAATTGCGTTGCGATTTCGGCTCAGTACCCAAGAATTAGAAAGATTTTTTTTGGTAGCGCGTGTTCTAGAACGTTCTTCTTATGAACCTCAAAAAAAAAAAGCGTTTTTCTGGAGGTTTTTCTCGGTGGTTTTTTTTTCGTTTGTTTCTTTTCTGCAATTATCGTCAACGAAATCTTCTACAAAAAGATTTTTCGTCTGAGAAATTGAACCAACGTTATAGTATTTTCTTCAAAAAAAAAAAAACTTCAGTGAGCTCCAATAAAAAGTGTTTATTCATTCTTATACGTTATTTTCAGTTTATAGCTAGTTTTTTCTTGTCGACTTTGGTGTTTTAAATTTCTATTTTAATTTCATTATTATTTTTTATCAATTTTATTTTATTATTGTTTTTTGTTTATTTGATGTTATTATTATGGTAGATTATTATTATATTAATGTTATATATTATTTTTATTATATATTATTATTATATTTTATTTTATAAATCATTCTTAACTTTGGCACAACTCTTATGTAAAATTCTTCATTCCTCATAATATATCCATGACAAGAATTGCGTAAATTTTGTTTATTTTTCGTAATTCTTCGAAATATTCGTGCACGTCTTTGTTTTTTTTTTGATTTTTTTAAGGAAAAAAAACAATGCCCAGAGTGATTCCCTACAAAGCCAAAGTTTTGAAAAAAAAAACGTCTCGAGCCAGCATGGCCAGTACGGGGGCTCTCTGTGATTTTTCTGGACAATTCTTGATTTCCTTAATTTTCCATCGTCTTCCACTTCTCAATCCCCTCCTGAACTCCGCCCATCCTCGACAATTATTTCTAAACCGTTGTTTTTTTCTGTTGCTCGATTTCCGCCATCTCTCTCTCTGTGGTTTTGTTGTTGGCTGTTGGCCGTCTCGCTCAAAAGGTGGATCCGGTTCCTTGACATTGACTAAAAGCACAGACTCTAATTTCACGCGCTCTTGACCTCCGAGTGTCCGAGCGTTTGACGAGTGACGAAGAAGAATTTTAAGCGATTCCCGACGTGGAGAATGGACGACTATGACCTCGACACTACCGACGTCGACTGGCGACCGATTGACGACGGTTCACTTGGCCAGAAATCGCCTTGCCAGTCATTGTAGTTGCCAGTGAATTCCCATTAAATCCCCTTCTTAGAGTGAATCTTAGTGAATTTTGCACTTGTCTGCCGTCGAGTTGTTTTCCTGGATTTGCTCTCGATGCTGTACTTGCACCACTCGGATGACACTTCCACTCAATCTTAGCGACAATTTCAAGGACTTTTAACCATCGTACTTTTGTGTCGGGGGGAGGGGGAAGAAAAAAACTTGTTTCGAGTGTTTTCTTGCATCAATCATAGTTCGTGAAAAATCCACGAAACGATTGACTCTTAGGTAGCTCTTAGGTACTCTAGCTCGTGCTCTAGCTTGTTCTCGTCACGTCACGTCTTTACAGCCGGGTTATCTCCTCTTGAGCTTCCCGTTCGGTATTTCTAGGATTTTGTTCAGGATCTAGCTGTTTTAGAGTCGTCAAAGGATAAAATTCCCGATCTGATCGCTGGTTGATTTCCACAAACCCAGGAATTTTTTTTTCCTATTGTCGAGAGATTCTGTTCTCTGTCCTATTCTTCAGTTAGCTGTCACAGCTGACCTGATTTCGTTTCTTACGACAATGCGCATGTTCTTGCGTCTATTCATAGAGCTGGTCGATCGTACAGCGTACAGCGAATCGTTCTTTTATCGAAACGATAGTGTGGTCAGCACGGATTGCACATACCTCATTGCCTATTCTTCTATTTTATACGGATTTTTTGAAATATATCCTGTAGGTCGGGTGTAGCGCAGTTGGTTAGAGATTTATGAGAAATTTTATGGACAGAAATAAATTTTCAAATTCCTTTGCGTCGTCGTCACATCAAGTTTTTTTTTTCTGAAGCCTAGTAATAAAATAAATAAAAATAAATAAATAAGCGTAATAAATGGTAATATGAGAGCATCGACCGGAATTTCTTCGCGAAATTCTATCGAAATTTCTGTGGCATTCTATATGGTACGTATGTATGGGGGCGCAGATGTAGCGCAGTCGGTTAGAGGTTACGACGTGGCAGCGCGATCGATCGGAGGTTCGAATCCGCCGCAGTGCTCACCAAACCGCGCATCCCTTCGGGGTCCGGATAAATTGGTATCAGACTTGTCTGAGAGAATAAAAACACTGACTTGACCCATCGGCTAGCCCTCGCAAGTCATTGTGTGGGCCAGTTACGCGTTCGTAAACCTGAAACGATTCTGAATTGAAGTGAACTTGATGGCGGGTCTCAAGCGGATTAAAGCCAAACACTTTATTCGTTTATTCTCTATACTAAATCATGTAGCTTGTACGACCACGAAGCTGCCCGCATTCTATCGCGTAATAAGTCGCATCGTTGGGAAGATGGAATCAGTTGGGGCTCTTTCACAAGTCATTGTATAGGCCAGTTACCCGTTCGCAAACCTCAACGGATTCTGAATTGAAGTGAACGTGGTGGCGGATCCCAAGCGGATTGATTAACGCCAGACACCGTATCCTTTACTCTTATTCTATACGTGGGACCTTCAGGCAATGGTGGCGCTGAAATTTCATTTGATCCAATTAAAATTTCTGTGATAATTTACTTTTAAACTGAGATTATCCGACTCTCACCTCCGTTTTTTTTATTCTAAGCTTAGCTGCTGCCCTGATACTTCACTTCTATTCTTTTTATGATCAACTGATTGAGCTTAATTCTTTTTGGTTTAATTGCTACTTTAATAGATGATCTCTGATTTAACTGATCCTTGATTACCAGTCATTAAAACAAGATTACCTCAAAATGAGTTAAAATAATATTGAGTTAAAATTTCTAGTCATTTCCCTTGAATCCAGCTAAGAATTTTCCTCATCGAGCCGTTCCTTGGTCAATTGACCTAACTGGGAGCACATTCGTCTCTTTTAGATGTAAGAAAATCTTCGGACAAGTCCCAAGCTTGACTTTCTTTGAATCTTAGCATCATAGAGTTTAATTGTGTACTAATTTTTGAGCAAAACCATGAAGGTTATGGGAAGGAGGGTGATTCTGTCCATTTCTTCCTAATTCCGTAAAAAACAACCCAGAAAATGCGGCTTCAAGCGTTCCGGGGCGTTATTTCTCACAACGAGTTCGATTGGAGCGTGTCAGTCTTGTGCACGCGCTGCACCTTCCTGGCCGTTTTTACGGGAATTAAGAAAAATGGACGGAAACAGCTTCCTCCCCACAATCTACGACCCCGTATAGGCATAACCCACTTGAAACCCGCACTACCTCAAATTTTTGCGGTGATACCTTTAGGTGAATGACCCGTAAATAGCATGAAGCATTTCTTATTTTTTCTTTGGATTTTGGATATTTTTCTTTGGGCCCGGCACAGCAGCCGAGGATAATCTCTAAAAACCGTATAACCACCTCATAAATCCCGTTTTAATGGTTTATCGTATTGTCAAACCGTCTGAGAGAAACTGACAGAGGGAATCACTTTTTTACATTTTTATTTTGATCAGTCATCTCTTTTTCCATAAGTTGGGGCTTCCAACTGCTTTCTTTTTGAGTGACTGTGATTGTTAAAACGTATCTTTGAATATTTTTTAGAATATAAATTGCTGCGCTACTGCTGCTTTCCCAATGAAAAGAAGTGCTCGGTTTTCCTTTGAACTTAACGTAATTGTTGCGAGTTCATTTAAATTTGAACCCACTTCTATCTAAGGAAATATCGAATGAGCTCGAATAATTTTTAAAAAAACCCCTGAAGTTGAAATATTTAAAATAAGAATATCATTTTATTCAATTATCTGAAGAAAAGCTTCACCGAACTGACAATGCATGCCATTTGTAAGCACACTTCTAGTCCAGCCAAGTCCAAAAATGTATTCTGTGTGGGACCTTACGTGGTGAAAATTCTAGACCATGCAGATGTGTGTAGATGTAGTATCCCAGGCGTCTTTCCCCTCGATTTACTGTATTTCGGGAAATATCTGAAATGTTAGTAATTTTCCCCGGGTTTGTATTCAGAGGCGGATATATGGCACTTGATAGGAAGTTTGGCCCCAGCTGTGGCGTGTATAGCGGATGGTTCGAAACCGCCCAAGAACCAACCAAACCTTCCACCCTCTTGGGATCAACAAATTGGTAGAAAACTTGTCTGGATGGATAAAAACACTGATTTGATACATCGGGTTGTTCCCGATAGTCATTGTATTGGTCATACACGGATTCCTCAGATGATTGACTTGAACTCGAAAGCATAGACGCATCCCAAAGAGGTTCACTAACATCCGACACTTCATCCTTTCCTATTCTAATCCTGAAAATAATGAATAAAGACAATAAGAGGAGTTTATAATTCTTCTACGAAGACCTCAAAACGAAAGAAAAATCCCCTTTTCTATGTAAATCTATCACTTTGTACATATGTGCTGCCATTGCTTCAGGAGAATTTTTTCTTGCCTTTTGTTCCAGGGGTTTACCGTAATTCGCAAAGATAATTTATGGAAATACAATGCAGGAAATAACAATGAGCTTGATGGCATAGACGTCTATGGCGGCTATGCACTTCGCACAAATTTCCTGGAAATTTTTTTTTCAGGAAAAAAATCATTGAGATGTCCTCGAGTTTTTTGATCTTGATTGATCTACCCAGTCGAAGCACATGGAAGGATGACATCATTCCTTTGCCCCGGTTTATCCGTGCCAATCCATTTCATACCGTTTATTTTTCATTTTTTATAATTTAGAGCGATATTTATTTGCTGAACCAAAGTACCAGGAACATTCTACAGTAACCGTTCTGGTCAAACCGGAACATTACTGTTTCCCGCCATATGTTTGGCCACTTGACTTATAATTACTTCAAAATTCCTTCGGTAAACACTTATTGGTTATGTACAGTACTCGAAAGTTTTCTACCCTTCAATCTGAACCCTCACATACCTAACATTTCCGGTTCTGTTATGCAATTAAAAGCATCACGGTGCGAATCTGGGGTGGTACGGGTTCCAGGCGGGTGCTGTCCATACGGGGTCGTAGATAGTGGGGAAGAGGATGATTTCGTTCATCTTTCCCTGTATCAGCGTAAACGAACGACCCCGAAACACTGTTTCCTACGACGGCTTCTTTTGCAACGGGCCACCATTGCGCCCCGCCCCTGCCTGCGATTCGTCCATGGGTTTTCAACGAATCACAGGCGGGGGCGGGCCGCAATGGTGGCGCTTTCCAAAAGAAGCCGTCCTAAGAAACAGCGTTTCGGAGTCGTCCGTTCACACTGATACAGGAAGAAATGGAATCACCCTCTTCCCCACAATCTTCGACCCCGTATAGGCATTCCGGGGGCCTGAAACTTGTACCACGCCAGATTCTTGAGGTTATGCCTTTAATGTTTGTCCGAGAGATACACATACATACGCGTTATGATCTGTTCTGTCAACTGTGGGTAATTTTCTGGACGGCGAAAAAGAGAAAAAATCTCCTCAAAAATCAACCACAAATTCTCTTGCGGTCTTGGGATTTTTTTTTGGATTTTTCAAGTATACATATTACATCCCGGTAACATCAGCTAATTACTGTAGTTTGAATAGTTCGCAAATTCTTGCTCTCTCCAGAATATTTTTGATTTTCGTCAAAACATATGTTTGTCACTACGAACCACCTTCGTGCGAGTAACCCGTTCCATTTAAGCGATCACATGTTGTTGCTGTGCTCGTTCCTAAACGTCTTGTTGATCTCGTAATGATTCAGTCGAGGACCAGTTGACTCGCTGAGTTGCCGAAATCCTTTAATAGCTGTCGAGGGGAAATTTCCCGAACTACTTGATTCCATTTCATTTCTCCTCTTTTTTATCGTTGTTGTTGCCTGTTTACTTGCTCTCTTTGCCGGAGTTTCTCGTAGTTTTAAAAGTGATGCAGCGGTACTACCGCAGCACATTCGGATGCTACGATAGCACTGCTGGATTTAGTGGGGTGACATCAATAATCGTTTCTTCGGATTACAGTTTTGAAAGGCTATAGGGATCGTTAACGCTTTCGCTATTTAATTTTTTCTGAAAGAAAAATTCCTACATCGTTTGAATTACGATTATTCGGGGTTATTTTTTGTGTTTTCACGTTTAAGGAATTTTTTCGCAGAAACCAAATCATCGTTATAAACGCAGAATTATTTAATCCTATGAATTGTTCTATTTTTCCTTTCCGCTTACAATTTGCATTTTAAGGAAACATCAAAAATGTGATATTTGATATTTCTAGCCATATCTCTGTTTTTTTTTCTGAAATTCATGGAAAACTGTGGAAAGGAAAAATACAAGTGCATGATTGGAAAGGATTCTGTTCCGTTTTTTTTTCGTAAATCCTGGCTTCTTCGTATCTGAACACATTTTTGATGCTTCCTTTAAATGTAACCTGTAAGAGAGAAAAGGAGAAATTTGCCGAATTCAGAAAAAACTTTGGTTGCGTTGGGCTAAATTCTCCGGAAAATTCGTGAAATATAGTAGACGTGACCTGAGAACATCGTCCTTGCTCTGTTTTTCATTCTCTTATGACCGTTTTCAAGGAATCTACCGTAGACATCTCTTTTCCAGGATGAATGCTGTCTCCATTTTGATCTGAGTACCGAAATCACTCACACCGTGGGTGCTTCGCGGAAACACATGCGTCCTTTGAGCACGATCGCTTAGAATTCACTTAGAAATTTAGGGATTTCTGCGTAATTTACACCATCTTAAGCCAAGAATAATATTTTTTTCTGTCGAATAATATGATCGGTTTGGATTTAGAGCACGCTTTCATCCATACAGCTCCTACTATGGTGCCATATTTTTTCCGTGTTTAGCGCTAGATTTCAAAATCTTGATCCTTTAAAGGCTCCTTTAAATGCTTTAAAGGCATCACCCCACGAATCTGAGGTGGTACGGATTTTAGGTGGGGTATTCGTACACGGGATCGTCGATTATGGAGAGGGCGGGTGATCCCGTGCATTTTTCCTAACTGCCGCAAAAAAACGGCCCGGAAGCACGCGGCTGGCGCGCTCCAATCGAACTCGTTGTAGAAAATAGCGCGCCGGATCGCTCGAAGCCGTATCTTCCGGGCCGTTTTTTACGGCGATTAGGAAGAAATGAATGGAATCACTCCCCTCTCCATATAATCTACGATCCCGTATACGAATACTCCACCTGAAATCCGTACCACCTCCTATTCTTGGGGTGGGGATGCCTTTAAGCGCCTTACAAGGAACAGTTAAGTGTCCAGAACCCGCCAATAGATCCGACCTGTTTGTTGTTGTTGCGGCAATTTGTTTTATTTATGTTTATTTGTCCCGCCTCGGGTCCCAAAATGAAGGTGAAGGCCATAAGTGCGTTAGGGGAAAAGCCGTACCCTACTCAGGTGAAGAGGGTTTAGCTGATGGGGTGCAGCTCAAGTGAAGGGGTCCTTTCCCCAACCGGTTCAAAAGTGAAGGAGGACAGAGCACCGGCTCTAACTATCGCATCTATGGTGAAGAAAGTATCATCCATGGAGGAAGAAACCGGCAAATTCACAGCTGGGAGATCAGCTAAGGATACCGCAGTAGTTCAAGATCCAGGAAACAGCAACAAAGCAAGCAATCCGCTTATTTGGCTTATTTTGTCTTAGCCGAGCCCGCATCTCTACAGATTGCGTATTTTCTGCTCGGTTTGGGTAAAATTGTGAAAATTATGCCCATTTCCCTCAGAAAACCCTCAAACTCCTCCTCCACATCCATCCGGATGGTCCATCGGCCACCTTACGCTTGCTTAGGCTTATTTTCCTTTAGCCGAGCCCGCATCTCTACAGATTACGATCGTTTTCTGCTCGGTTTGGCTGAAATAAAATAATAATATTTTTGTCCATACTGTACTCTGGATCCCTCCCCGTCACTTCACATAAAATTGCCACAGTAACGCGTAAATTTCTACCCATTCATCTAGTATAGTCAGATAGTACGTCGTTAATCGCGTCGCTTTCGATTAGGGACTAGTTCGTGGAGTCGTAAAATTTTCTCTAACCTTATAATATACCACAATTTAATCGAAAAACGATCTGACACTGCTCTGTGAAGGACATTTTCTTTTTTAAAAAAAAGAGCTTCTCTAATTTTTCTTTGAAAAAGAGCTTCCTTGTTCCCAAGGTCATCATCGTCTTCTCTGAACTTTTTTATTTGTTTCCTCCATATTTACTAAGTTAATGTTTATTACGTTTATTATATTATGTTTATGTGTTTATTTACTACGTTTTATTTATTATGTAATTTACTATGTAATGTTTCGTCATAGGTGTCCATGGGCAAAAATGATTATGTGAGAATTTCCTGGATTTAGAAAAAATTAATTAATAATTAATTTTTTGTGAATCCAGGAAATTCTCAAATTGTTTAAATTTCAAATGTAACAACACTTGAAATGATTCGATAATATGTAGATAACGTATTTTCGCTGGAATTTCTCCAAATTTTCCTAAGAATGTTTTTTTTTGCCCCAGTTGTATTTTTTTCGAAAAAATCTTTGTTGGATCCTTAATTCGACTGTGTATATCTGTAATTTTTGCATTCTACATCGTAGATTATTGATCAACTAACCTCCGAACTAAAAAATCATGGCGCTACTAGCGACTGCCATCCCATATTAGCGTCAAATTCGAGGCAGTGGGAAAAAATCGTTGATTTTAAATCAATTTTGATCTCTAAACTGATAAATGGTGGATTTGATCGCAAAGGTTATGAAAATTGATGCATTTACTGCACTTAAGTCGATGCCAGGATGATTTGTGCTTCTGGATTGAAGTTTGACTATGAAAAATCTTCTTGGGGAATGAATGAATGAATGAATAAATGAACGAGCGAATGAATGAATGAATGAAGCGAATAAAATAAATGAGATTGAGTTTGAAATAATGCTTTCAAGAGTAGAATTCATAGCGAATTCATAAAACCAAAAAAAATCCTGTTCTGTTCAGCGGACCGTCGTGCTGACCTTTTCCAATGAAAGATGAAATTTCTCCTAAATTTTTTTTTTCGAATCAGGAATATGATTATGATAGAATAATTCTTGCCAGGATTTGGACGGGCCAAATTAATACAAAACGAAATTCGTAGGGACCTTAGTAGGGACCAAAATCACCGGGATTTACTGGATTTCAAACGACCGTTCTTTACTATTTGAAGTAAAAAAGCAGGGAAAAAAACGAAATGAGATCTTTTTTCTAGTCGTATTTTCGGGATTGTGGGATTTTCTTAACGGTTTGCGGCCGTTTTCACTGCATCGTGAATCTTTCATCGCTTTAATCTGTGGAGTACATTCTCTCTTTAATTTAATTAAAACTCCAATTTTTTTCTCTGCTCAATTTCAAGCGATTTGTTTCTGTCAACACCAAACAAAAAATTTTTTCTCTCAATTTTAAACTTCAATTTTAATTAGATTGCTCTTTTTACTAGTCAATCGAGTAATTTCCAATGATTTCTCGAACTTATTTCTGTTCATTTTCATTTCCATCTATGATTCCGTAGTGCAATCGTTGATGAATGTGTCCTCTCCGGCCGGGCATTGAAGGACGCGTCAATAGTATAATTTTGTTGTAATATACGATCACATCTCTTTCGTATTAACCTCATCATCATCTAGTTTTCACTTCAAGATGTCACCTTCTCTAAATCGTCATCGTAGAGGAACTCGTTTCAGCGACTATCATCGTCACGAAAAATTTCAATCGCAACCTCGGTTATCGCCGTGTTTTCATAGGCGTGCGATACCGTGGTGCCTATTTTCTTTTATAATTTTTAGCGAGCTTTTGACAACTTTTACCGACTCTCCACAACCTCCGCGATTCTTTTGTTCTCTAATGATGTACTGGATTTTTTCCGGAAAGAGTCTTGTCTTGTGTAATTGAGATACGGTATCGCATTTGCATGTGCAAATAGTCCCTCCATTCGCTACCATTGAATGGTTAGGGGTTGGCCTTACCCGAAGGTAAAATGAATGGGGCAGGAAGGAGAGTGGTGGGGAAGGGAAACATGAGGCATTTGCTGACTGTTGCTGGAAGGTGACGGGTAGAATTCTGTCAACTTTCGTTCATCAATTCACTCACTCATTCATTTATTTGTTCATTCATTCATTCATTCATTCATTCATTCATCTACATAATCGTTCATTTATTCATTCATTTACTCTCTCCTTCATTCACTCCTTCATTCATTGACTTAGTCATTAATTAATTAATTAATTAATTAATTAATTCACTCAGTCACTAATTCATTCATTCACTTATTCATTTTTTCATTCATCCACCGATTCGTTCATTCATTCATCTACTCACTCATTCATCCACTCTTTTAGTCATTCATTGACCCAGTCATTCACTCATTCATTCATTCATTCATTCATTCATTCATTCATTCATTCATCCACTCACCCATTCTTTCATTCATCCACCGATTCGTTCATTCATTCATTGACTTAGTCATTCAGTCATTCTTTCATTCATTCATTCATTCATCTACATATCCGTTCGTTCATTCATTCATTAGCTCACTCATTCTTTCACTCGTTCATTCATTCATTCATTCGTTCATTCATTCATTCATTCATTCATTCATCCACTCACCCATTCTTTCATTCATCCACCGATTCGTTCATTCATTCATTGACTTAGTCATTCAGCCATTCTTTCATTCATTCATTCATTCATTCATTCATTCATTCGTTCACTCATTCATTCATCTACATATTCGTTCGTTCATTCATTCATTAGCTCACTCATTCTTTCACTCGTTCTTCATTCATTCATTCATTCATTCATTCCTCCAACCATTCAGACTTCATTAAGCTCCCTTTTCTGACTGTTTTCTTTCCTTCTTTTTTTTCTGAAATTCACATTCACTTGTCCTTTTCTCTATTTAATCTGGTTTTTAGTTTAATTCATAGCTCCTATACTCAAATATATGTTCCGCTTTTTTTTCGGGCCCCTTTTTCTCTCTTTAATGCTTTATTCGATCATTCATTCGTTCATTCAGCCGAACACCTACTTATCCACTTAATTGAATGATTAGTTGAATTATTTGCTCACTCATCCAGTCATCTACCCTTTCTTTGCTGTTGTTTTCCTCTTTTTTCCTGCTTTAATCGTTCTATTGCCCTATTGTTCGTTTACTTTTTCGGATCAACTAATTATTTATTTATTCGCTTTTCGTCTATTTACAGACCCTGCCTGTATGCTTAACGTTATTTACTTTTCTTACCTCTTTCTTGTTTTGCCCACATACTTTCTGAGTGCCGTTGACACAGTAGAAACAGTAATTTTACCGACAACTACTGGGAACTGGTTGGATCTGAGCGAGAGAGGCAAAAGTACGAGGCACTCAGTCCAATTCACTCAGTTTTTACGAGACCTGCTGGTGGTGGCTGATTTTTTTCGAAGATATTTCTTCCGTGGTTGTTTTTTTTTCCCAGAAATTTCTTCCGGTTGTTCATTCCTGCAAGTTATCTCATTTCCATTTTTCTTAGCGAGTCAGGTGCTCTTCTCATTTCTCCAAGGAACTGCTTTTCCCTGGATTTCTGTGGTCTTCTACTCGGTCATCTTTTCATTTTTTATTTGATCTCTATTTACTTTTTTTATTTTTCCCTCTTTCTCATTCAGAATTTCTACCTACTTCAAATCACTGATCACCTCAGTTTGTTGTTTACTGCCTTGTTTGGGAAGCAATTTCAATTTATTATTATTATTAGGACTATAATTATCAGGAATTGTTATTATTTTATATTATTACTAAACATTATTATATTATGTTATTTATATTATCACTATTATTATTTTATTTTATATCATTACTAAATATTATAATATTCAGGATTTATTTATTTATTTATTTAGTTGGAATCAAATCTTTCGCGAAAAAGGGGGTGGGGGATCAGTATCGTTTATAGTTTCGTCAAAGACAGCATGTCGCCAAATTTACGATTTTTGGATCGCTACACGAATAGATAAGGGTAAAATTGTAGTTTAAAAATATAAGTTTGGCCCGTCTCGATTCTGTTTATTAATCCTGAAAAAAACGTGTAAAACACGCTTGTGTGATCCTGTCTCCGCAACGATGCAACTTACTACGCGGTAAAACGCGGGCTGCAAAGCCATTGTTTATGTGCCTGATTCAAGTAGTTTAACCGAAATAAACAGCAGAAGTCAGCCATTTGCAGAATCGTAGACTCGTTGCCGGATCGCCCACGTTAAATCAACCGTAATAAATTGTTTCTTAGGGGAGACGGGATCACAAAAACTGTTTCACTCGCCTTTTTCGTGGATTTCGAGGGGAATTGAGCGTGATCCGACTTCTATTCGTGACTACACTTCTACATTTACTTAGTCGATTACTTATTTGTGGAAAAATCCGAACAAAAAATCCAAAAAATTGTCAATTTTGTGATACGCTGCTCTGAGGATCGTTTAGATCGTTTTTTTTTTGCGTCGGTACATATATTGTTATGGTAATTATTGATTTCTTTAAGTTTTAAGGTAGTTGAGGATAGTTTTGAGGTAGATGGAATAAGAGGTCCTGACTAGTAAACCGCACGTACCGTATCACTGGTTAGGTGGTATCTACAAGCATACCCTCCTTTCTCTTTGAACCTTAATTTTTTCCATGACATCCGGACACGGTTTGCCCTTTGCCCCTAAATTTTACCTTAAAATTGGCAACCGTTAAAAATTTGGAGAGATTTACTGAAGCGCCTGTTAAGGTAGGATTATTTTAAAAAATCATCCGAATAATAATATATGCGATAGTTGGAGCCAGAACTCGAAGCCCGCTTCACTTTCGGACGGTTGACGATGGGACCCATTCACTTTGGAGCGGCTGGCGATGGACCCCTCCACATTTAAGCGGTTGGCGAAGCGATCCTCTTCACTTGAGCTGCACTCCATGAGTTAAACCCCTTTCGCCTAAGGTGGGGTCCGGGTCCTGCCTATCGCATTTGTGACCCGAATTTTAGAAGAACTTTTTTTTCGGTTAACGATTCTGAGCAGTTACATGCGTCCACGTAATCCACGTAACACGTAACGTAACGTAAGGTAGTGCTAATTTAAAGAGAACTGTACTGAGGAGGGTGCAAGACAGTTACAGCATTCTTGATATGTGAAGCGAAGCGGAAGCGTCGCGGTTTTGAGTCGGTTTTTTCTTCTCGGCGATGTTGACCAGTTTGGTTTAGAAGGTTTTATTCGTGAATTCCTCAGGAGAATTCCTGGAGATTTCCTAAAAACTCCGCCCTTATCTTGCACAGAATCGAAACCGTTCTTTGACTGTTTGCATCTATGTACACACTACAGTAACCCGACGTTTAGTCATCCTTTAGTTTTCGTTTCTCTTCGCGTGGCCGCGGTTATTTCGTGGATATGTTGTCCTCACCGGTGTAACCAAATATTTGAAGAATCACACGCATCGTAAGGTGTTTCACGTGGGACCCGGTAGCATTTTTGCTTTCTGCTGACGGGAGTGAAAATCGTCAAATAGCACCACGTACTTTATGTGTTCGTTACGCCTTAACCGCACTATCAATGCAGTATTCCAAGCAATCCTTAAGTTTCATTGCGCCGTCCGGATGAGCTGTTACTGTTCTGCAGCGGTGATTGGTGCCCCCCCCCCTTTCCCCCTGGAATACAGAACCGTCTACAAGTTTTTTCGGGTGAATGTTTTCGGGAATTCGCCTGGCACTTGCTTTTTACTGTAAGAATAAGGTTTTTGATCATGATCATACTGTAGGTTTAGTGGATCCTGTTATGTACTGTCGATGACTACTGTAAGATCCAAAGATAGAAGTGGACTATTAAAATTAAAATTAAAATTAAAATTAAATTATTATTATTAATATTTATTATTATTTTAACTATTTTATTTATTAATTATTAATTAAAATTAAATTAAAATTTTAATGAAAACGGAGATGAGGAGTGGATGAAATTGTTCGAGAAAAATCAGTTAATCGACCAATTTAAATTTTTAGATCGCTGCTACCGTATTTTTTCTAATTATTGCTCTCTGGTTTTTTTTTACCGTCTTCGACAGTAAAAATGTGTGTTAAATAGTTCGTCCGTATATTACCTTCCCGGTTAAAGTAAAATCATTATTTTTTTTACCGCATCGTAAATCAATCAAAGGGGTTTGTTTGAACATAGAAAAATATTATAATAATTATTATTACCGATAAGAAGAGAGAATATTCGTTTTTCTGGATTTTTGGAGATTATTTTTTTAAAGAGATTTTTCTTCTCCGACTTTTTATAGCTTGACCAATCACAATGAAGCGAATGGGTGGAGCTCATCATTAGGTCACAACCATTCTGATCTAATTTCCTGATCTTCTCTCCCTTTATCCGATCCCAATTATTTGTAGTTCCCCATCTATTTCAAGTACACATATGCCCATGCGTTATTTTTGGGACAACTTTCAAGTTACAAATAGTTAATTGTTACAAATATGCTGATCTACGATCCTCTTCTGTAGGTCTGTAGCTTTTTTGCTAATGCTTATGATATCTTATGATATAGATTTTATCTTTGGGTATTTTCTTTGTAAACATCACTCTTTGATCTTCTTTATTGATTGATTAGGGAGTTATGGGACAACTATGCTCCTTTTTATTCATTTACGAACTCTTTTAAGTTATTCGCGTGCTGTATTTCCACCTCCTCGGAAATATTAATATACTAAAACAATTTCTTGACTAATTTTACAGCAGCAACATTGAAATATGGATTAATGCACGACTTTTGGGACAATTATTTGATCACCGGCAGAAATACCTAAGCCGACTCTAAAAACTCCCAATTCTTCATCAATTTCCAATCAACAAAATGGAAATTCTGCTACATCCTCGCATTTCACACATTCATTTTTCATCCTAATCGATTATCGATTTTTTTCCGCGAAAAATAGCAACTATTGATTAACAGGGCGCTGGCGCAAGAATGATGCTGGCCGCCGTCAATCCTTATTCATCGTCGTCCAACAATCACTTCCAGATACAGGACGTCACAGATGATCCGGAGGTATTGAATTATTGATTTATTGATTTTTCCTATGTTTGTTTTAGTTGTCCTAAAATATTGAAATCACGAAAAAATCAAATTATTACAAAACAATATGCGACACTAACGAAAAATAAAGTGACGCTATGGGCTTGTGACAGTTGTCCGCTACATATTCACGCATTTTATCTACAGTTTTCGAACTTGTTCTCATAGCTGGCTTATTTTTCATTTGTGGTAGCTGTCCTGAAAATAAGGGCACGTTGTTTGTTTCGTGGATAGTTATGTATGGGGGAAAAACTGCGTTTCAAAAGTGTTCCAAGGGCAACTGTTCCTCCTGGAGCATGAAGCGAGTTCTAATGAAGACCTGATACATTCGCATTAGAACAGTTAAGGAACAGTTCTCGCCAAGATGAGTAGAAAATTTTTGAATTGTCCAGTAACGATATCCACAACAGAAATTGTCCAGTTATCCTACAGTAATCCCTCTAATTTGCTATATTTGTGGCAGTTGTCCTCAAAAGACAAGGTTTGCCACGAGAAAGGTATCTTTTGCTATCTACTGGTTTCTCAGTGGGATTTGTGAGAGTTGTCCAGGGTTCCCTTACAGAAACTTGTGTGTCAAGTTTTGAGAAAAGAAAGCACCGTGTTGATCATTCCACCGTGTTAGATTTATTTATGGCAGTTGTCCTTACTAGAAAAAAATTTCAACTATAGAAAATTAGTTGTACGTTACTTTTGTTACAAAAAAAAATTGGCACGAGAACAGATCCCCTTCCTCTTCGTCTCTATTCGCGTTTCTCCGTAAATCTGTGCTTCTTTCCAAGAATATCCCTGAATGAAATAGAATGTATGTTCGAAAGTGTCAAAGCAAGTGCAATTGGTTTTATGCTGAGCTTTCCGCGTTTTTTTTTCCAGGAACAAAGGCGCGCATGGCTAACAATTTCGCATTAAATCTGCGCCGCGTTGAAGATTCGATCGAGAACGTCGAGCACATGCCGGTCCTGAGCGGATTAGCGCCCCCAAAAAACATCACCAACGAGAAAAAAAAAGAACGCAACCACACAAACAATTTAACTAGACACGGGGGATTTGAATCGCAGCGAGGATCGCATCGGTTCGATTTTGCAGTTGAAGTAATGACGGACATTCGGGAGAGAGTTTAGAGGTGCAAGGAGGGATTGGAGAAAAAAAGAGATATTAATGTAAAATTCCCAGGAAATTTTGATTAGCACAAAATTCCCATGGGAGCATAGGAGGCTAAAGAAAAATGGAAATATTGTGGATTTGAAGACAGAGTGGTGAGGGAAAATGTACTTTTCGTTGCATTGCGCTTGCATCGCTTTAACAATGAAAAAAGAAAGAAATAGTAATAGAAAATAAATTATAATAAAAATCAATTATCTCTATGTTATTGATTAATTCAATTAAATTAGTTAATTAATTTTAATTTTTAATTAATGTTATTTTGTCAGTGTTTGAATGTGGTGATGGGATGAAATATAACTACCAGGGGTAAAAAGACCGAAATGAAAATAAGGATAGAAAAATAGGAAAGAAGAGTAGGAATGAATGTGGCGCGAAAAATCCACAAAGTGGTTCCTTATTCCCCAGATCAAAAAAAAACAAAAACCGAGAAACGCTCAGACAAAATATATGGAAATTTTTGGGAGTGGAAAACGTACCGGATCAACTCATCGAATGATCGAAAAGACAGGAAAAAAATGAAATTATGAACGAAAAATATGTGTATAGGCAGATGAATGAGCCGATTGAGCAGATGAAAAATGGGACCTCGATGGAGAGTGAATGATTGGATGGGACGTAAATGGGTTCCATTAAAGAATCCGCTGGAACGGGATTAAATGAAAAAAACTGAACAAATAAATGAATATTTAAATTATTTAATAATATAATAATGTTAATAATAATCAATAATTTTAGTTAAATTAATTTTTTTACTTTATTAATACTAGTATTGGTATTTAAACGAATAAATATTTTTAAAAAATGAATAATAAGTGAATGGATAAATAAATAAATAAACAAATAAATAAATAACTATTGAGGAAATAAATTGAAATTGAAACAAAAATAAGCAGGCTCAAAAAAGGGGACAAAGAAAAATACATTATCTATTACAATACTATTCAAAAATACAATAAATTCACTTGATTCATCAAATTCGAGTAAAAGTAAAGTAAAGAAAGTAAAATTCAAATTTGAATTAAAGTTAAGTTAATGTTAAAGGGGTTAAAGTTAAGTTTGAGTTAATTAAAATTAAGAGTAAGTAAAATTCGAATTCAAATTATTTTTTTCCCAAAAATGTCTGTTTTTCGGATATTTTGTGTCATATACTCTTCTATTTTTACTAAGTGTGATGACTTACATACGTTTTCTTTGATTTATAGAATTTTTCTAATTTTAAAAAATTAAATTAAATTAAAAAAAATATTTCATAAAAATATTTTTTTCACAAAAATATATTTAAAAAAATCTTTTCTATTACTATATCCTGGCTATTCCAGTACTCATCATACGGAAATGAGAATGAAGCACCAGAAGAAGGCGCATTGGTCGAGTATTGCCGACTCGACAAGCAGAAACAGCCGAGTGTTCCACGAATTTGTGACGCGTCTACAGTAATTTCGGCAAAAATTCGAACACCACCGCTTGTGGTAAGTTCACGACGAGTTTAAATAAATAAAAGAAAAGAATGGTGCCAGAAAAATGTTGTCATGAATTTTTTCCGATTTTTTTTCGGTTTTTTTTTTTCATTAAGCGGTTTTTCATCACCTCAGTTCGAAAAAACCACGAAAATACGAAGATGCAGGATATGCAGCAGTCGACTATGGATTTTTTAAATGTTGTGAAAATTGGCACAAGATGGACGAGAACATTTGTTTTATATTTTTTGGACAGAATCGATATTTATTTGTTCGCTATTTATTTTTTTTTTCAAAAATCTGAAACTCATTATAAGCTGTCTTTGAGAAAAAAAATGCAGAAAAAAGGAGAATTTCCGCGGTTTCGAAAAGTTTTGCTAGAACTGGTACTTGTTGTAATCTCTGACATATTTTTAAGTAGTTTGAAAAAATATCCTACTTGTTTCGAGGAGTTCTTTGCATAACTGGCGGCACCTTTATTCAGTTAGGACTAGATGCTTGATGTGCTGTAGGGACCAGTTCTCGTTTGCATCGTGACTATTAACCAACGTAAATTTTTCGGTAAGAGATATTGATTTTGTAGCTCTACTGGTGGGATTTCCAGAGGAGACAGGAGAGTTTTCCAGTTAGTTATGAAAAAAATCATAAAATAGTTATAAAAAATGGTATAAGTAGATAGTAGTTATAAAAATTGAAAATAATAAATAATAATAACCAATTAATTGAAGTAAATCGAGGAGAAAAAATATGCAGAATGTTTCAAAATGGAACGAATTAAAAGACAGCTAAGGGGGAACAGAACTTGTGCAAGTGAAAATATAAATTATTATTCAAAATAGTTAAAAATAAAAAAAAATTGAAAGAAAATAGTGAAATAGTTTTTCAACACCTCAGACGTTCAATTTTGATCATTTTTATTTACCTAGTAGTTGGTGACTCGGCGTTTTTCAAATAGTCAAAAATTCTAGCTCGTTCTCAGCTTTACAGCTGATCATAGGCAAGGCATCTCAGGAACCTTTTGTCCTTTTCCTAGGAGAAAAATAGGATAGGAGAAAAAAAACGCGATTTTTTGTTGTTTCCATACTATGCCTTGTTTCTACTGATCTACCTTTATGGGTTGTTCAAAAAAAGTAGATTTTTTTTATGATGATAATATTTTAGTGATAATATTTATGAGGATTATTTTCATGCGGTTAACTCGTTATCAACGACGTTCACAATTTTTCAGCATCCTATCACTCAGGACCGATGATATGTTACTAAATTTAGAAAAATAAATTAAATAAAAAAAAATAAAAAATAAATTAAAAAAATAATAACTAGTATAGTGTAATTATTTTCAAAAACAGTAAATAATAAAAAAATGTTCCAAAATTCATTGTATTCAGCTGCGACATCTTTGAAATTCAGGAAATCAAAAATTAGAAGTCATTAGTGACGAAAAAACTAATTTTTTTTTCATTATTGTGATCTAGAATTGTCTGGAATAGTTTCAGGGTCTAAATCAGGTAATAATAATGCTTTATTGGTATTCCATTTTACTATTTATATAATTAATAAATTAATAAATTGACTTGCAGTCTGACCACATCCGTTTAGGAATTTGTCGTCCAAAAATATAAAAAAAAATCTATAAACAATAGTATAAAAAATGTATAAATAATGATTAGTGTATGTAATTTTCAATAATATTGTAAATATTGATTGCTGATTTAAACATTGAAATATTAATGCTGGTAACAAATATGAAATAATCTTATCTTCTATTTTACCATTTATAATTTTATAAAAAACTTTTTAATAACATTGTGGAATATTGACAGCTGATTTAAACATCAAAATATTAATGCTGCTAACGAATATGAAATAATCTTGTTTTTGATTTTTAAGTTTAAGAAAGGAACAGTTGTTTGATTTTTTGTTTGGAAGCCGGCGACGGCTGCGTTTTATGTCAAGATGTAATTTTAAAATAGTCTTCCTGACTATCCCAATAATTCGGTTAAGTCAACCCAGATTTGCAGTCCAACCTCACTTCGCTTCGGAATTTTTCGTTCATTTTCTTCTCAGTAAATTATTTTCTCAGTAGCAGCTTTCTTTCTCTGGAATTCCCTGGACTCCCTGGCTCTCATCAAACTCGTGTTTCGAGGATATTGAAGTAATTTGTTTGGAATTCTGCAATTTTGCGTGTGACATAGTAATTTCCTCTGATGCTCTTTCTGTAAAACTACGTGCTGTAATTTAAATTTCTAGCGTGATGTCTAGTCATTTGTGGATCACAAGGACGGACCAAAAGAAAATCTGTGCAATTTCTGATTTCTCTAAATAGAGCTGTGTGAAAATATGTTGGAAAATTAGAAAGTGTACGATTTGTTGAGGCAAAAATTCGACCCGTGTTAAAAAAAACGTCTCAAACCAGTATCTGGATTTTCTAAATTTCGATTTTCCACGCACTTGCAGAATAGTGATCTTTTTGTATAAACGAATTTCTATTTCTCTAAAAGAACTGGAAAATATGTTGAAAATTAGAAAGTCGATCTACTGAGGCGCAGAGAAGCAGAAAAATGTTCGAGACGTGCCGTGGTTGTATAAAAAGACGTCTTCAAACTCAGTGATTTCATGGATTTTCTGGGAAATTTCTAGGATTTTCCACGCGATCTTTTGCATGAATAGTGATCTTTTTTGTATAAATCTGTGAATTTCTGATTTCTCTAAATAGAACTGTGTGAAAATATGTTGGAAAATTAGAAAGTGTGCGATCTACTGAGTGCGCAGAGAAGCAGAGAAAATGTTCGAGACGTGCCGTGGTTGTATAAAAAGACGTCTTCAAACTCAGTGATTTCATGGATTTTCTGGGAAATTTCTAGGATTTTCCACGCGATCTTTTGCATGAATAGTGATCTTTTTTGTATAAATCTGTGAATTTCTGATTTCTCTAAATAGAACTGCGTGAAAATATGTTGGAAAATTAGAAAGTGTGCGATTTATTGAGCGCGCAGAGAAGCAGAGAAAGTGTTCGAGACGTGCCGTGGTCGTATAAAAAGACATCTTCAAACTCAGTGATTTCAGGAATTCTCCAGGAAATTTCTAGGATTTTTCCACGCGATCTTTTGCATGAATAGTGATCTTTTTTGTATCCAAAGAAAAAAGAATCGTAGAAAGAAGGGAAACAAATCGTAGAATCGTAGGAAGAATCGTAGAAACCATGGAATATTTGATGTTTGAGGTTTTCTTTTGTTTTTTTTTTCAACGATTCGTAAATAAGACTGTAGCTGAATTGTTCCGCAGGAGAAAAAAAGCGATGGGGAAAGTGTCAGATTTGCTGCTGAGTTGTTTTTGTTTATTTCGCTATATGTCAGTTTTTGGTTCCATTCGAAATCGAAAAACGAGTCGACAAAATCAGGGACGTGGACGAACAAATTCGGCATCGGCGTCGACATCCTAAGGGAGTAACCAGTCACAACAAACCACTGCTTCGCTTTCGTTCGTTCGGCTTCGGTTTAACAGCTTCACACACACACAACCCGCTCGCTCGCACACACACACTCACTCGGAGCTGCTCCAGCTCAAACTCATCCTCCACCACATCCGTTGATTCGTTGATCCTCGAAAGTTCTCTTAGATGTATGTAGTGGATGTGAATGTATGTCGCTGCTTTCACGGACGTTTTTCGGACGGATTCTTCAGAAAATTCGGACCGAAGACTAATGAGGTGCTCCTCATTCGTTCGAGAACAAGCGCTTTCTGTTGTTCGGACAAGGTTCGAGGAGTTGATGAGTGTGTGTCCTCCTATTCCTCCTATTCCCGACGTAGTTTAGTCGCGCTTGATTAGGATGAGGCAAATGTTTTTTTAGGCTAACATGGTCGTGTGGTGATACTCGCTTTGTTGTTACAATTTTAGTGACTTTGTCTTGATTCCATCGGCATCTTTTGATCCTTGGGGGGGGAATTCGGGCGCTAGTAGCCTCCTTGCTGGGTTTTTTGTCGAATTCTGCTAGTGCTACTCGCTTTGTTGTTGAAATCTTTGTGATTTTGCTTGTTTTAATCCCATCGGTATTCTTTGATCCCCGTGGTGGGGAGTGAGAGGGGGGCGAATTCGGGCGCTAAGAGCTTTCTCACTGGTTTCTCGGTTTTCTTTTATCCCCGTGGTGGGGGATGAGGGGGCGAATTCGGGCGCTTATAGCCTCCTTGCTGGTTTTTTCGTCCCATTTTGCTGGGGTTTCTTCCAAATTTTCAACGCTAATAATTTTCGGAACTGCCTACGATGTTATTCCATGGACATGATTAATTCCCTTAAAGTTTTCCGCGTAGATAAACATTCTTCACGCTTTTTCCATAAGGATTTAAAATGGTAATCGAATTTTGTATTTGCGATACTAAATGATTTTCAGTTTTCTTCACCATTTTCTTTTCAGAAAAAAAACTGAAAAATAAATTTTTGACAAACTAAATACTAAAGTAATTTTTTTGACGAACCATGGAATCTTTGATGTTTTGGCAGGATTTTCTTCCACGTGCATCCTCTTATAGAGATGATATGAATACGGTATTAAGCATTTACCTGTCACCCTAATTTTTCCTGAAAATGGCAAATTAAGTTTTTTTTCTATCTTAAATTCTTTTTTTTTTGCGAATGAGTTTCTTCCTAATTTCAACAACAAAGCATCGAAAAATTTTAGGACTGCCGTCACGTTTCTTTTTTTTTAACTTAAGCGAGAACTGGTCTCTGCACATCTGTTCAGGTTTTATGAGTGCAGACTTTCTTCATGAAGTTTTCCATCTAAAATGCCTTCTTCACAGTTCCTGCATTGAATCGAAAGAGTACTTGTTGGAAGAGTTAGTTAAGTAATACTGTTCGATTACGTATGCCGGAGACCAGATCTCGCTCAGTGATTCAATTTTCGAATAAACGTTTGCAACACAGTTTGTGAAGAATAAAAATAAATAGTAAAAGTAATTTAAAAAATAAAATAATAATAATAAAAATGATAATGAACGCGCAACTTGTTGAAGCAAAATCTTATTGTTCTCTACCGCTACGGCCAGTCATTTCTACAGTAATCCGAAATTCAAGTCATAAAATGTTGCACCTCATTATTACTTTTATTTTAATCCTTGAATTTTTTTGGACAGGTCTACCAGTGATTTCTGCTATGTATGTAATTTCTTTGAAATTTTTTTTCTTTTTTCTTTTTTTTCTCTCTTTTTTCCTTTCTTTTTTTCTCTTTCTCTTCTCTTTTTTTTTATAATCGGGGCGAAAACGAAGTGAAGCATGGTGCAGTTGCGTAGGCGCGACTGCGCTCTAAGCGACGGGCTGGAGACGGCAGTTTGGAATCGTGGTGGGACCGAATCGCGAACTGTGCAACGAAGAGTGTGGTGCTAACGAGAACACGATCCTAACCGCTACGGCGCACCGTAGCGCTTCGAGCGCAGCCGCTTACGCAACTGCGGCGAGCTTTTTGTCGTTTTCTCCCTACTATACTTATGACGTCATCGTTCTAGGTACATCATGTGCAAATACGGTTTCTTTTTCTTACAGTACTGTATAATTCGCAACGTTGCGAGTATTCTATGCAACTAGCATATTTTATGCACAGAAGAATGTCCCTGCGGAATTTCTCCACCACAGTTTTTGTTGCGCTGTTGCAGAATTTGTAGTCTACAGTATGAAAAAAGTATTTGCTTTGTAAAATATTACCAGTACACGAACAGTGGGAAATGGGAATAATTTTAACTTTGTCAAGCTCAGTGTTCCCAGGGGAGTCGAGATGTCGTCGAGGGCGGAGTCAGATTTCTGCCTCGCTAATGAGGAGTAGTTTACATTTTTTTCCGCTGTCTGGCGATTTCTCTTTTCGGGAAATTTTATCCTGAAAAATTCTACGTGCGACACTACGTTCGATTGCTTGGAATTATTGTAGTTTTCGGGGGAAAAAACCTTCTTTTGCTATTTCCGATAAAAATTGTGTTTCTCTAACTGTCTACGTCTCTGTTCTTTCTCACAAATTCTTGGATCATCATCAAGGTACGTTCACGTTCGTAAAATAAGGTGACCACGTATACATACATAGCTGTCGGCCATTTCTCATCCGCATCGCTTGATATCCATCGTTTATCGTCGTGTCTACGTCTCTCCTCATCCCATACTGTCTACTGGCTGGTACACAATGAAATCTCTATGAATAAAAGAACAAATAACCAGATTATTACGCTCTGGATAATAACAGAGAGGGATAATTTAATAGAAAGACGGATAGAGGGCGTATTTGTGCTCGGAGCTTTCATATAAACGACCACCGTCACCACCGTCCCCATCGCCATCGCCACCATCATCTACCGTACTGTCTATCTTGATCCGTAAAAATGCGTAGTACCAGTTGTACAACATTTGCAAACGTCCAAACATCGGAATGGAGTAAATCGTTGAGAAGCAGCTCCGTTTCCACACCAAAAATCGTCCAAGTCATTAAAAAGGTATGTTTTTTTAGAGATTACCACAAATTTTGATATGAGTTCTGATGATAGAACGATTTTTTGGACGCTGGGGAAAGGTGTGCTCGGTTAGTAGTGATTAGCGAAAAATGGGGACCAGTTCTCGTCAATTCTTCTCTGCCAGTATCCAGTAGCGTTTAGTCAACTGGGTGAAAGTGCCCTGAGGAATAAATGGGCCCTGTAGCATGTACTATTATCCAGAGGAACTTTCCCATGGATAAATGTACCATATTCATTCGCACTAACAGTGGAAATGCTCATTCAACAAATAGTAGGTCCCACAACGATGTACCCTGCACTGAGTTTCCGTGAGGAAACCAAGAGAATAATGTTAAATAGCACAATTAGACGATTTTAACTCGGCGATGATTCCATTTCCATGGTATTTATCCTCCTGAGGGCAAATATACGGAATACAGGCTTAGGATAAAGGCATCACCCCAGGAATCTTGGGTGGTGCGGGTTCCAGGCGGGTAATGCCTATACAGGGTCGAAGATTATGGGGAAGAGAGTGATTCCGTCCATTTCTTCCTTATCGCCGTAAAAAAAACGGCCTGGAGGAAGCGGCTTCGAGTGTTCTGGGGCGCTATTTTCTTCGACGAGTTCGATTGGAGCGCGCCAGCCACGTGTGCACGCGTCGCATCTTTCGGGCCATTTTTTTTCGCGGGGCAATTAGGAAGAAATGGACGGAATCACCCTGCTCCACATAATCTACGACACCCGTATAGGGATAACCCTGGCGAAACCCGTACCATCCCAGATTCATGGGGTGTTGCCTTAATTGTCTTTTTTAAGGTGTCCTAGGCTTTTTCGACCCACAGAAGTGGCTCGTTCAGGACGGTTACATTGCTGGGGAACCGGGATTAAATCATCCAAGCGTGGACCGATTTGTCGGTACGGAAGATAGCCGGTGTCGGGGCTTATTTTCCGTTCAAGAATCAGAGCCAGACGTCGTATGTGACGTTTGTGAAATGGCCCGCGATTATGATGGACGTGGTGTGTTTCGTGTGCTCTCCGCTCAATATACACATACACATGTGTGTCCGAATGTTGGATGTCCACATGCTTACTGCTCGATCCTCGGTCCTCCTCGTTGAGAAAATCTACGACCCACAATTTTTCGGAGAATTTTCTCTTCTTTTTCGACGGGGCGAAAAATTCCAAATCTAATCATTTGCATAGGGCAGGGTTTTTTTCTCTTTGCCGAAGAAAAACTTTCATAGAAAATGAAATAAAATAGTAATAAAATCCATTAAATCCATTAATCATTTGTATGTAGCAGTGCTCCTTTTTTTATAGAAGAAAAACTTTTTGTAGAAAAAAAGTGTCAACTGATACGGGCGTTATCAACGATTTTATTTGCATGCAAGGTGAATTCTATGAAATTATAATAGTTTTCAATTGCTGAGGTGCTTGTGTTTATTTTACCCTCATTTTGCTAATTATTTCAATCGCTTTCATTATTTTCTGGTTTTCTAGGATTTTTTCCTCTCTCTCTCTCTCTTTCTCTCTCTCCCTCTGAACTCTTTCGCTAGAAAAAAAAATAAAATATAATAAAGATAGAAAATAATAAATATATAAATAATGATAAAAAAAAATATTAGCGGTGGCTGAGTTTCTCTTCTCCGAATCAGCTGTTTCTGCTCCGCTCCGAATGAGTAGTTTTCGAATAACAATTGCTTCGAATTGCACTTTTTATGCCCGCTAACAACGTTTTGACCTTAGCGTTATTTCCAGGCGATCGAATGTGGAGCACCGGCTAAAAATTCCGCTTTTAAGACTTTCACTGATATATCTGTTTATATAAGCCACTTTGTTGTATGTAATTTCTTGGCGGATCCTTTTTTTTTAGGATTCAGCTAACTTTCTTTTTAAGTAACTCTCTTTAGCAAATCTATCCATAAGCTATATCTTTGTAGACTCCTATGCTTGCCACTTTTCCTATAATATCTTGCCAAATCCTGGAATTTTTTGGAAATCATATAGAAATGAAACCTATGCCTGCCATTTTTCCTATAAGATTTTTCCAAAACCTAGAACGTCTTCGAAATTATACCATTATTTCCTATAATATCGTCCCAGATCCTAGAATTTTTTTTTTTGGAAATTATGTAGAAATGAAACCTATGCTCGTTATTTTTCCTACATTATCTTGCTAGATCCTAGGATTTTTTTTTAGAAATTATGTACTATACATAAAAGCATATAACATAACATGTAACATATACATTAAAATGTGTAGAAATGAAACTTATGCTTGCCACTTTTCCTTTCAGGAAACCGTTTTTTTTTCCAAAAAAGAAAAGAGGACCTAGAACTTTTCGGAAATCATATAGAAGCGAAATCTTCATCCCAGAAATTCTTGGATCACCGTAGGTGAAAAAATTGTCGTTTCACTATGGCAACGGTAGTAAATTTTTTTTCGATTCACGACAATTTCATCGCATTTCTTCATCGTTCCTCTACGGCAGCACTAAGCTGCCCGATAACTGTTTATTTGCAAGGAACTTGACGAATTTCCAGCTCCAAATTTTTGTACTCTGCCTGTTTTTTTTAACCATCAATCGATATTTACATATCTTTAGATATTTTAGGTTTTTTTCAAATCACTCCAATCTTCCTTTTCTGTCCTCTTGAATGTTACAAATATTTCGAAAATTCAAAATTGAAGAAATTATCTTCAGATATTTTAGGTTTTTGTTTTTCAAATCATTCCAATATTCCTTTTCTGTCTTCTGCAATGTTACAAATATTTCTAAAAATTCAATATTGAAGGAATTTCATAAAACAAAAACCAAATGAGAGTAGCTAAAAAATAAAAAACAGAATTTAAATGATTAGAGAGGGATTTTTATTTATTTATTTATTTTTATTTACTTTTTTAAGTTTTTGTTTATAAAACTAGTACAGAAGCAAAAATAATGAGTAAAAATAAATTTTATTTATTGTAAATCTAGAAGTGATACTTCTATATATATATATATATATATATATATATATATATATATATATATATATATATATATATAGTTACAATTTACAACACCATTTACAATAAATAAACAAATAAATAAATAAATATATATATATGGTATTCTGTATAAATGATATTTTGCTTACTTATTTATTTCTTCATGTCATACTGGAGTAGAACGAGAGCGAGGGACGAAAAAAGAGCAGAAAATTGGCGAAAAATTTTTTTTAAAGAAAAATTTAATTTTTTTCAACACTCGTTTTAATGAGAAAGGGAGAGGAGAGAGATTTATGGAAGAGTTCAATGGGAAGATGGAAATTTTAAATAGTAATAAATTTAAAAGATTTGATTTTAAATAATATTCAACAATAACAAATAATTTAAATAATGATGATAAATAAAATATTACTTTTAATAATTTAATTTTAAATAATACTAGTATAAGCAGTAAAGTAATCTAAGTAATATTAATAGGAAATTGTAGTCATTACGTATGAATGATGGAGGGGGTTCTATTCCATTTCCTCCAGCAGTTCATCTTCCTTTTCATTTTCCTTTGCAATTTTCCTTCCATATTACAACTTTTTACTTCAGATTATGACAGATTCATATTTTAAAAATCAGTTTTCCGCAAAAAAATGTCTTCTTTAAACTCATATGAACAAGGATTTTTAGAGTTCTGAGCATTTAATGGTAAATATTAGGGGAATTTCCATTAATTTTACACTTGAACTTTTTTCTCTTAGTCGTACATGTTTGATTTTTCTTTTATTGAGCCTTTTATAGATCAATGAGTTCTATGGGTTAGAGATGTAAAAATAAGGATTTTGTGGTTGAGTAGAGACCCAGAAAGTACAAAATCTTTGAGAAATTCTTTTAATAGTGAAATAATAGATAAAGCAGAGAAAATGAAGCGAATAAACGTGGACGAATTACATAAATAAAGTAAAATAATGATGAAAAAATAAAATAATAAAGGTCATAATAGTAAAATGAATGCAAAAATATTCATAAAATAAGTAAATAAATGAATTAAATACAAATAAAGTAATAAAATAGATTACTGGATCGATACGAAATTATTTGTGATTTTCCATTTTCTCACATTTTCGCTCTCATAAATGTGCGCTTCATCGCGCAAAGTAAATTTTTGAAAATACAGTGTAGGCTAAATTTTTCTTTTTTTTTCTCTCCATTCCATGAGCATTTTATTATTTTATTAATTATTTTTTTCGTATTTATATTGTTTATTTATATTATTTGCTTGTGTTAATACTATCTACTATTTATAGTTTATACTGTGTTAATACTTTATTTACTATTTTGGTTTTTTTTTCTTAGAATTTATTTTTAGAGGTGATAAACTCATTTTTCTGCACGAAGAGAAAAGTCAGGGCTTCTTCATAAGACTCATACGACTTTAAAGGCATCACCCCACGGCTTCGAGCGTTCCGACGCGCTATTTTCCACATCGAGTTCGATTGGAGCGCGCCAGCCGTGTGCACGAGCCGCATATTCCGGGTCGTTTTTTACGCCAATTAGCAAGAAATGGATGGAACCACCTCCTCTCCATAATCTACTATGCCGTATACGAATACTCCACCTGAAATTCGTACCACCTCAGATTCGTGAGGTGATGCCTTTAAACGATTTAAATTCCCTGGGGATTTTCTCAGATTTGCACAACTTGACAACTCTTTTGCACATGATGTTATTTTCCTAAAGTACTAACTGAAAAGCCTAAATACATCAGCAAATCCCCGAAGTTCAGAGATGTGTGGTTAGTTCTTGCAACCGACATTCTTGGGATTTTTTTTTCTTGAAAAGCTGGCGATTTTTTCTCTCCAAAAGTAGGAGCAAGGAGGTATAAACTGTGATGACAGCAGGATGGATGAGGTTGAGGTAGAGATAGGCCAAAGTAGTCATGTTTTCATCATGAAAATAGCATCTAGTTAAAAAAGAGAAAAAAAAAACTTTTTTATAGAATTCAAACATGTCCTTTTCTTAATACCTCGGCATACTTCTTTCTAATATATTTTTTAATAGTGTACCTTCGAGATTTTTAGATGACACCCCTTATTTTTTTCACAGAATTAACTTTAAATAAATAATTTTAATTTAAAATATTTATTCATTTAAAATAATAAACTAAATAAGATATTTATTTATTTAAAATAATTCAAATAGATTTGCTGCTGCTATTTTTCAACAAATTTTTGTTTTTGATTCGTTTCATACATTTAAATTGGTCCAATGGTTTTAACTATGCTTCTCGGGATCCTCGAAATTTTACTCCTTGAACTTAGCGGAATATGGGATCCGATTTCGAGGATCGCGCTAAAGATCGCGTTAGTTTTTGTTTATACGCTGACGAAGTGAAGAAAAGTGTTGTGTTTTCCTTCTAGTCGCTGGCGGAGATTTGTTTATAACCGCACCGCGTCAGGGAGCGAAAACGAAACGAAAAGAAAAAAAGAGCCAATAGATCCAGGCGCTCCGTTGGGTTCACGCGTGCGTGCGTACGCTTTTTTTCGCAATATCTCACGTGGCTGGCTTTTTATTCCCGTTGTTCCATCGCTATAGTAGTTATTTACGTTATTTTCCAGAAAAATAAGGCGATTCTCGTTTTTTTCCACCTCTTAATCCATGTTTCCTTGCATAAAATTTTTTCTCTGGTATTTTTTTCACCTCTAGCTACATTCTTGCAAGTTTTTTCTGCAATTTTTCTCACCAGTTTTTTTTTTCACGTTCTAGCTACATTTTCCCATATTACGTAGTAGTGTACTAGTTTGGAATTTTATTTATTTATTTATGTGTAATTTGACTAAAAATTTAGTCGCAATAATTTGAAACAAATGAAGTACTGCTCGAATAGAGTAATAAATTAAATTCGCTCAATATGAATCAATGAAAAAATATTATCATAAAGCTTTCCATCGTAACCAATTTGCAAAAAAAGTTTTAAGTTTAAAAAAAAAGATAGATAACAACTATATAGAAAGTTAATAATATAGAAGAAATTTAAAAAAAAATAATATAGAAAACCCTGTAACTATCACTTTAAAGCGATTAAAAAGCTATTTAATTTGTCGTTGAAAAAAAAATTGCGCCTTCTGTTCAGAGCGAGACAAGAATATCGAACTTTATCCAGCTTTGATGAGAGACTTTCGCGGTGATATTTTCAGCAGAATCGGCGAATCGGCCCATACAAAGTGTTTTTTTTTCTTCTTTTTCCTAGGGAACAAATTCTGCTCTCGAATCCGTTAATTTTTTTCTGTGTATTTTATTGTTATTTTTATCTAATTCATCCAAGAAAAAAAGCTAC
Source organism: Necator americanus (assembly GCF_031761385.1). Classification (NCBI taxonomy): domain Eukaryota; kingdom Metazoa; phylum Nematoda; class Chromadorea; order Rhabditida; family Ancylostomatidae; genus Necator; species Necator americanus. Next base: position 32,454,020 of record NC_087371.1, on the reverse strand, counting down.
TGATCTTGCTAACTACTTTCCTAGAATAATAATCATCGGCTCTTTTTTTGCATGACAGTTTAGAAAAAAAATAGACTAAAATAAAATGTATAAAATGAAATAAAATAATAAATGAAATGGTGAAATAAACTAACAAGTAAAATAAAGTTTATTGGAGAATGTAGATTTGGGCAAATAATTCAAATTCTAATTTGAAAATATTTGTTTTGTGTATTCTACTTTTAATTCCGTATAACGGTAGGTTTTGAAAATAATGAGGTGTTAGCAAAATTAAGCTACACATTTCATTATTTTACCCGGCTCATCCTACCGGTGTAGAATTAAAATTACAGAAAAAAAAGTGAAAAAGTGTTTTGAAATAAGTGAAGTAGTAGGAAAAAAACTCTATTTTCCAATTACTTTCTATATTATCCAAAAGGTAAATTATAATCCTCAAGCAATGCCGAAAACTAGTTTTTTTCCTTGAGTAAATCCTCGAGTTCCTTGAATAATAAAATAAGTAATAATAATAGTAAAAAAAACTTAGTCAAAGAGGAGAGAATAAATGTAAATAGGATTTTTTCAGTAGTTTAAAAGTCTTAAAAATTCATCAGATTAAAGGTAAAAAGGGTTAAAGAGATTCTTTAAAAGGAAAATTATGCGAGTAAAAAATGGGTAAGATGGATTACGAAAACAGTCACAGAATATACAAATAACTGCAGAAAATAAATAAAGAAAAAAAAATTGATCCGCTCCACTGAAACCCCCATCACGCAAATCTCTCGATTGTCAGCTTTGAATCAGTTAGAATTTCTTAGTGTTCGATTAGAGCGTGTTTTTTATCAGTCGTTATTTCATTTCTTATTAATAAGGTGAAAAAGAATAGAAGAAGAAAGAAGGCGAAGAAAGAAAAAAATGAGGAAGGAAGTAGAGGATTCAAATCTGGATTGCTCCTGAAAATTTCATAATCTCTACACGTTCCTGCATCAATACAGACGTATGAATTCAGAAAAAAATCGCCCGTAAACCAAACAAAATCAAAAATGGATTTTTTCCTATCCACCTTTTGTTTTGTTTTTTTTTCGTTTTGTTGTGCGTATGTTTTCTTTAGCTCCGTTACTCAAAAACGGTGGATATGGTGCCAGTAATGCGGGGGATTTCTATGCAGATCCTTTTCTTAGCTCGTAAATTGACTAAATAATTTAATTTTTATTTATTTATTCATATTTCTATTTATTGTGTATGATTTATTTTTTATTTTTTATTTATTTATTTTTAATTAATTTATTTAATCCCTTTGAATGCCTTTTTTTTCGCCTGCACTCTTTACAGAAATATGAATCTCATTTGGAATATGTTTCTATTGGAAAATTCTCATGCAAACCAACAACGAAATGAATACTGAAGTCCTTTTTTTTCTGGAATTTTCCAAGAAGCGCCCATTTCCACCTCATTGTGTTGCGTGCAGCGGCCCCAGGCCGTTGCCTATGCAATCAAATAATTCGGTAATTTTATTTGCCGCGCTCTGGAAAAAGGTACACGGTAGCCGGAGAGCCATGTGCGGGCAATGTTGCACTTTTTATATGGGACATATTGTCTTGCAATTAAAAGTACAACACGAAAATAGCACTCCTACGGTATTATATACATCTACACTTTAAAAATCTGCGTGTTTTCTTCCCTAGACGGGACCTAAGGGACCTAACGTTTCTCGGCCAGCCATAACGGGATTACAAATCTACCTGTTTTCTTCCCTAGATGGGACCTAAGGGACCTAACGTTTCTCGGCCAGCCATAACGGGATTACAAATCTACCTGTTTTCTTCTCTAGATGAGACCTAAGGGACCTAACGTTTCTCGGCCAGACATCGGCTTCACGATTTTTGTCCCAATTCATACGTAATGTCCTTCGTTCAGTTATTTATCAGGTGATTTTCGTCATTTCACTAACTTTCCTGAATTTTCTTTGCATTTTTTATGTGTGAAGTTTACGAAGCTGTTTGTTTTCCCCGAAAACAATCCGTTGTTGATTGCGGTTCTGGCCGATTACGCTCCTCCCCACTTTTTTTCAAGGAAGAAATTTCAAAAAAAAAAGCTCAACTTTTTCCCGTGCTGCATACTTTCAATAAATCTAAAATTTCGAGACTTTTTTTTCGCACAATTTCTACTTTTTTCGAGCGGAATAAAAAATTTCCACATCGTTTTCGATCATTTTTTAAAAATGGATTTCTAATTTCAATAAACCTAAAATTACGAGGTTTTTTTGTACAATTTACACCTTTTTCAAGCGGAATTAAAAATTTTTACGTAATTTTCGATTGTTTTTATACTAAATTTAACGAGAAGAACTTGAAAAATTGTAGCAAAAGCTGGGAAAGAAAAAATTGTCAAGAATTTATCCGTTACCGTACCCTCACCCCGATCTGATTCGTAGACTGTGAAGGAAAAAGTATGTACCCATCGTTGATCAATACCGTTGAGATTCGTCAACGTCTCCGATTTGAAAACCATGGAGAACAATTTTTTTTCAAGGATTTTTTTAAATACATTTTATTTATACACATTTTATACTACACAGTGAGGCGAAACGATAAACTTCAAATCAATAATATCAATAATGATTCAAATCAATAAATGCTTTCGAGACAAACATTCTGGTTATCGACGCTACACGGGTAAAAGGCTTGATTGACGTTCACGTAGCTGATAACTGATCACTCATTGAGGCTCACTAGCCTCCCAAAGGATAACATCGATGATAAAGAATGATAATGCTGATAAATAATAATGATGATTGGGTTTTGTAATAAAAAAATAATAAATAATGTAAATAATAATTGAGACTGGAAGCAGTCATTCGTTTGTTTGCTGGCAACCTTGCTTCTCCTGAGAATTCCTATTCATTTTTTTAAAAAGCAAATACCCATTTCGGGACACTCATAAATACACAAATAATAAGAAAATCAGGCTAAAAAAGAAAAAAATTTTCAATAATTTCAAATAATCATCAACAAATAAATGGCAATAGATTTAGACTGCATTATTTAATTTGTGTAAAAGGTCGAGAAGAATAATTGACGAATTGAATAATTTTTCATTGGGACTCATTTCATTAGGGTTTTCGGTAATGGATGTTTTTGTTGTTGTTTTTATGGACGCTTCCATGCGATTGTTTTTTTTTGCCGAGTTACAGTACAGTTAGTTACACTACAGAAAAATAAACCTCATGTGGAAAAAAAAGAAAAAAATAAGTATAAGTGAAGCTTTTCCCACGTGAAAAACTAATGATTTTCTCCTGGAAACTTGCCGTTTTCAGCCTGAAAATTTCAGATTTGGAGCATTTTTCGTCTGCCATTACTTTATTGAAATTTCATTCAGTTTTGTGCAGTTATAGGGCTAACTACGAATTTGTGAATCTTGAAAAAAACTTAATTTTAAGATGAAGGAGCCTAACTTTTAGGAGGAAAATTCTCTTCTTCCCGTGAGCTCGAGCCGTTAGAACTCTCTAGCTGCTGTTGTAATTTCTTGGTAAATTTAGTCAAGGATGTAGTTCCGAGAATAATTGAATACTGGGAAATAGGTTCAGGCTTTTAGGATATTAGTTAGGTTAGAAATTTAGAATTATTAAGATTTTTTCCCGGTGCTAAAATGACCTCTTTCGTTCGTTGACATCAACATTGGATACTGTAGCTGAGCAAACAAGCTCTTCTTTTTCCCACGCTGCGGCTGGAAATATGCGACCAGGAAAAATTCTTTTTTTTTCTTCTCGATTCATTTTCAATATTCTATTACTTTCTCGTTACGTTACCTAAACGTTCCCAACCGCTGTTCAATTCAATGGTTTCAAAATTTGTGATAGAAGAGAATTTAGCGGGTTTTTTTCCTAAAACTCAGGTTCCTTTATCTTAAAATTAGGGTTCCTTTATCTTAAAAATTAAATTTAAATTATTTTTCAAGATTCACAAATTCATAGTTAACCCTATAAATGTAATAAACTGAATAAAATTTCAATTAAGTGATGGCAGACGAAAAATGCTCCAAATCCGTAATTTTTAGCCGGAAAATTGCAGCAAATTTCCAGGCGGGAATCTTTGGTTTTTTCATGCAGGAAAAAAATACAACTTATAATTAATTTTTTTTCTTTTTTTCGCATGTGGTTTATTTTTCTGGATTGGTATACCGCTGTTCAATTCGATGGTTTCGAAATTTGTGGAAGGATGGGTGGGGTGGAAGGAGAATGTGTTAGTTGATTAGACCAGTTCATAAAAGGATTTCTTCTCATCGAACTAAAACTGGTTATTTCCAGACACACAGAGAGAGAGAGAGCGGGGTGGAAAAAAATCCGAACCGCACTTTACATTTAACTACTTTCAATACTCTTACTTGTTTCATATTCGATACAAGTTTATCTCCGTATGCATGTAGTTTCGGTCTTTTCCAGAAATTTTCACGGTTATTGGATCGTTTTTTTTCCTCTGCAAAGAGCTGCACGGATCATGTATTCGTTCGTTTTTTTTGAAGGAGTCAGTAAACTAATGATTTTTATTGATATGATTATTCTTATTTTATTTATTCTTATTTTACAATTCTATTTTCTATTTATTTTATTTTATCTATTCTTTATTTACTATAGTTCTTTATTCTTATTATTCTTTATTTACATTTATTTCAGTCTGAGTTCATGTCTTCGGTGGATTTCACGTATTTCAACGATCCCTAGTGGTTAATTTTTCAATATTTTAACAATGATTTATTATTTGCTTATTTGCTCGTACATTAATTATTTATTTATGGTTTATTTAGTTATTCACCCGGTTATTTATTTATTTAAATATTTTTGCTTATATGTTTATTTATTTATCAAGTGTATCTGGAGAATTTCCGAATGTTCTTTTTTCTATGGAACTCGAAAAAAATTACTCTGTAATCCATCACAAGGTAGAGAGTAGTATTGAAGTGTTCTTTCTTCGGAAAATCTCAAAATTTAATGACAAAATAGGGTCATTAGACCTGTTTTGTCATTAAATTAAATTAATTAATTAGATTTTTTTAAAATCACCATTGTTGGATTTTTAAACTGTTTTTTTTTGCACAGATTTTTATTCCCTATTATTTAATTAAAAAAAGACTTATAGTAATCGGGGCACAAAACATTAAGGCAACATCTTTATGGTTTCTGGATCTAGGTGATGAGCGTACGAGTTGCAACTGGTGAAAAGCACTCACGGTCAGAAAATTTTTCTTCCGAAAAGAAACTGAACGAAAATAGGTTGTAACCGTTCTGAAATCGATTTAGAACGGTTAGGAATATTTCTACACATTTAGAAAATATTTTTGGAAACATTGAATATTAAATTAAACATTGAATAGTGGACATTGATTTTTTTTTTGAATATTTGTGGAAATATTGACGAAGAGAAATCCAAAATTGTGTCGAATGTAAATTTTCCACATAAGTAGTTGAATTTTTCGAACAAAACAACCCTCCATTTTGTTCGATTTCATCGACTTTCTGTTACTTTAAACGTTTAGTAATCCATATTTCCAAAAAAAAGAGAATGGAACTGGTTTCGACCTTATTCCATCCTTTCGGTGGCCATACGGTCTTATGTTCAACTTTTATAGGGTAAGACTATGGACTGTGTTTTGTAAACAAGTAAACAGTAAAAAAAATTCAAGAGTATATGAATATAAACAATATAAATAAAAAATGCGGACTTAACAATGTAAATGTAAATAAAAAATATAAATATGGCAGTATTAACGAGTGGATAAACTTGAGCAGTAGGGATATGGGATTAGATATTTCTTATGGTTAATTTCATTCGAATTCCTTCTACAAAAAAAAAACAAAAAAAAAACGAAACCAAAAAAAAAACCAAAACGTTTGTATAAAAAAAACTAACTGAAGGATGTTTTGATGAAAATGAGTAAAAAAAAACGAAAGAATCTGTGGTTTGAAATTTTAACGAGAAGGCATTCATAATTTTGAAATAGTAAAAAAAACGGATGCTTTACGAAACGACGACATGCCCTAATGATGTTGGATTCGATGGAAATGTGCTTTTATCTGACATTTCCCTCAATCTACCTCATGTTTCCCCTCCCTTCACTCTTCTCGTTTGTAAATTTCATGTGCTTTATAAATTTCTATCGCATATTGCTCGGGAAATTTGTCTTCCAACAAAAAAAAAGAGCACTACTAAGTTTTCGTCGAATTTTCTTCGGAATTTTTCCGCAAAGAAGCAATCATCAACGCATGGAATTCTTATTTATGATTTTCGATGTTTAAAAAAAGGAGAAATCAGAAAATAGATGCCGATCCTCTGATTTCCCATAAAAAAACACCTCAAATATCTATTTTCTGTTCGGGACCTAATTTTGTGGTTGTGAAGCGGCTGAATGGCCAGATCTCATTATCAGTGCCTCGGTTTTGTTCCGTATAACTCTGACTTCCCATCCATATGTGCACGCTACTATATCGCTATTTATTTTACGTGAAATAAATTAATATAAAAAAATCAATACAATAAATTGAAATATTCTGATGTCTCAGCTAAAAACGCGCGCAAAAAAGTTCAAAAATCCATTCTCGTTATTCATTGTGTGTTTAAAAATTAGCTATTTTAGAGCGAGGATACCGCATTGGATTCTTCCACGAATAAATTGGGGTGGAATTGCAACATTGAATTGTAGTTGATGATTAGAGGTCTAATTATCCTCAGTTTTTTCTAGTTATTACGTGTTTAAAAAAAACCTTCCATAATCTTTCTTCCCAACGATGCTACTTATTACGGGTGTTAGAACGTGAGCATTTCGCACAGCGTCTACGATTGTGCGGATGTGGCAGTTTCTGCTGTGCTTATTTGAGTAATATCAAGTGGATTCCGTGCGTTGGTGGGCGACGAAATTATCCGTATTTTATCGCGTAATAAGTTGCATCGTTGGGAAGACAGGATCACACTAGACTGTTTTACACATCTTTTTCTGGATTGATAGAAGGGAATGAGCTGATCACACATTCATATTCATGAACTACAGGGTTCATCATTAGAATGCGAACAGAATTATATTAGAAATTTCTACTATAACTGAATCAAAGAGGTAAGCGAGAATATTTACTACAGTTAGCTAAATATATCAGTAAGACTTAAGTTCAGAAAAGCCAAGCTCTTGGAGCCAAGAATGGAATAGATTAGAAGAGGGACGATTCCAGAAAACTTTCACACCCTGAGAACGCCCCTCGATGAGGTTAAATTCCTAAAGTAATGCGTTGGTGAGCGACGAAACTATCCGTATTTTATCGCGTAATAAGTTGCATTGTTGAGGAGACGGGATCACAATAGACTGTTCACAGATAAGAGCGGCGATGGTAGAAAGCCTTCGTGCTAGGAGAACCCTCGGCGATGTGATTTAGTTCTTAGAGTAATGCGTTGGACAGCGACGAAATTGTCCGTGTTCTATCGCGTAATAAGTTGCATCGTTGGGAAGACGGGATCACAACGGACTCTTTCACACAGAAAAGCGGCGATGGTGGAAAGCTTCCGCGCCGTGAGAACTCCCGTCGACGCGGTTAAATTCTTAGAACGCCGAATGCTCCCGAATACACTCCGAGGCTGCCAAACTCAAAAGAATTAGCCGTTACAATTTGCTTCCATGCTTGGCCTAAGGAGATTTGGTTTCCTAATCGTCTCATCCTAAATAAAATAGTGTGCCTGTAGGTGATTTCCTTGCAACGCGTGTCTTTAGTGCTAATTATTTATTGCTGGGTTTAATTTTTTCCCCTCGCATTTGTATATTGGCTTAAATAAAGAACTTTCTGCATAAAAAAATTTTTTTTTGTAAGGATTTTAACGGCGTTTTCCTAACCCCTTACTTTTCCCTGTGTATTCCCGGAAAACTCGCAAACCTCATCGATTCCCTGTTACGCTGCTGCGTGCGCTAATATTCAAAGTTTCTCGTTAAATTATTTGTCTGTGAATAACCCGATTCATCTCCACATTGAAATTGCCTCGTTAATTCAAGGCCGCCAATTTTTTTTCCCACCAACATTTGCCCTTGTATTCGTCAATTATGAGGGCATCATTCAAAGTAGAAAATCATGGAGAAAAAAAACGTCTGGAATTATAGCTTTTTTTGGACTGGTAAAGATCCAACGTTACGAAAATATTTAGGGCACATGCGCGCCGCCGTTGCGTTTTTCCGATTCGACGTTATTCCGTTTGCTTCGTTTTCAGTGTGTCAAATTATTTGTTAGGCTAGAATTCAGCCCGATTGCATTGTAATTTTCAAATTGACTATGTGGGATTTTGTTGCACAAAGGCTCTACTTCCAATTGAAAAGGAAAAAAAAAGATGGTCTTACGGTAGTGTACGGTACTTTAGGCTAGGCTATAGGCTTCTTTTGGCTAAGCCAAGGAATTTTTTTTAGCGTCACTAGCATCATTTAAGAATTATACCCGAGAGAAATCACGAAAAAAAACGTAGGAGAAAATAGCTTAGAATCCAGAAAGAATCATTAACATTGAACAGAAGTTGTGCATGCCCTTTTTTTCGGGACAATTAAAAATTTTCAAAAATAACTTAGAATTCAGAAAAATCTTTTGCATTAAACTGAAATCTTGCATCCACTGTTTTTTTGAGACAATTAAAAATTAAAAAAAATAACTTAGAGTCCAGAAAGAGTACTTAACATTAAACAGAAATCTTGCATACAGTATTTTTTTCGGCATAATTAAAAATTTTAAAAAATAGCTTAGAATGCAGAAAAGTCTCTAACATTAAACTGAAATCTTACATCCGCTGTTTTTTTGGCACAACTAAAAAATTAAAATAACTCAGAATCCAGAAAAATCTTTAATATTGAACTGAATTCCTGCATGCACTTTCTTTTCGGCATAGTTAAAAATTTTTAAAATAATCTAGAATCCAGGAAAATCTTTAATATTGAACAGAAATCTTGCATGCGCTGTTTTTTCAGTTAAAAAGCTTGTTAAAGTTTTTCGGCACAGTTAAAAATTTAGCAAATGAGTTCATGCCGGAAAGGATCTATTATAGTCCGTGTCGTAGGTATTAGTAAGTTTTGCAATCCGCGGCATGCGTCCGATCTGAGCGAGACTTTCCCGCATGCGATGCGAAATTTATGTATATCCATGAGAACATTGAAATGCTTTATAGTTTTCGAAAAAAAAAACAAAAGAAAAGGAATCGGGGAGAAAATCTTTGCATTTATCTGTAAAAAAAAAGAGAAAAATAAAATAGTAATAAAAATAATAATAAAATAAGAAAAATAAAATAAAAAAAAGAAAAAAAAACTAGAGAAATTAGTAGCTGATACTTTCGATACAGTTAAACTAATTACGATTACGGTGTTTGAAGAATTCCATTTTTCTGGAGCGGACAGCTTTTACAAGAATTCCTTTGCGACCTTCTGGAATCACTACTAGTCACGCGAGAAAAGCACTTATAAACCTCAAACACGCTCCGACAATATGCGGCTTCGGAGATAATTTCTGGACGACGATAATTGGTGTCCTGGGGGGGGGGGAGGGGGAGAGGTGTGGTAGTATGTATGATTGCCGTGTAAAAGTCTAGTTCTCATGTGGTCTTGCACTTTATACGTAAAGACTTTCCATAAAGATTTGACCTCAGCATTTTTTTTTTCAAAAGAAAAAACTTTAAATCATTTGCTTATTCAAAATAATAATTCCACGGTAATAAATTAATATCCTCATTATTTCTCGGGCTGTCTGCTATTTTTCGAAAAGGGGAGGAACTATTTTGAAAATTTTCTCGAAAGAAAAAACTTTAAATCATTTGCTTGGGCACAATAATAATTCCACGGTAATAAATTAATATCCTCATTATTTCTCACACTATCTGCTATTTTTTTCAAAAAAGGAAGAAATTATTTCGAAAACTTTCTAAAGATGAGATTGAAATAAATCTCGCAATCTTTTCATAGTAGAATATTCTCGAACTGGAAATCATCGTTTCAAATGTTTATTCGAATATTTTGACTCTCTTCAAAGTTTTAAAAATGAATTAAAAATTAATGAAAAAAAAGAAAAATAAAATGAATTAAGAATTAAAAATGTGTTTAAAAAGTTAGAATAAAATTTTAAAAATTTTAAGTACTGAATATTGAATTTTAATTACTATTGAATATTGATTAATAGTTATTGAACATTGAATATTGAATTTTATTATTGATATGGTTTAAAAAAAGGTTTTTATTATTGGCCTGCTTTAAAAATAATATCGTCATAATTGAAAAAATTGTAACAAGACATAATTTCCGTCGAATTCTTGAAGTCAGGAAAGTAATATTACCTTTAGTTTCTTTTTAAAATTAATCTATAAGAGAGATTATTACTATTGTTTTTATATCATTTTAAAATTATTATTTATTATTTATTATTATTTATATAGATTAGATTATTTCCTTATAATGACTGTGATGAATGCAGGACTATTTTGCTACTTTTAAGGTAGTAGATAGGTTGGAAAGACATTTTTTTTAATTAAAAAACATTTATTTTATTATATATTATATATTATTATATATTATTTTATTTTTTATTTTATTTGAAACAGCTAAAATTCAAAAATATGTATCCCTTGGACATCTATAACCATCATCCATCTGTTGAGAAAATCATTGATGCTTCCGAGAATCCGAGAATTCCGAAGGCTACGACGTGTGAAAAATTTGTCGGCTGTGATTTTGTGGTCGTCGTATGTATTTGTTGAATTTTCCTCCATGCAGGTGATCGATCCATTAGTGGTGGGGACAAATCCTAGTCCCAGGACAGGTGGTCCGGGGAACAGGACCTGTAGGACAATTGAATCCCAGTCGAGTACTCCAGTACTTTTTTTCCTCGCGAATGTTCCAAGCAATGCATGGAAGTTGTTATTCGTTCATCATTCGTTTTGTAAATTGGATGCTAGCAGGAGCACTCTTCACATGCTCACATATGAAAAACTTCTGGAACATTCCAGGAGGTCCGTGCACTTTCTATAGAACCATTCAATTCACAGCCGGACATTTTAAATTGAATTTTTTTCCTTTTGAAATGAAAAAAAAATCCTTAGTACAAGACTTGTTTTTTTTAAAGTTTTCTGAACACCCTATTAGTTATATGCGTTGGAAAATTTACTTATTCTTTCTTTTTTTTATTTCCATATTCCATATTTCTGAAATTTCTGAAATCCAGGAAAAAAAACACAACTTCTTTTTCCTCTTACAGTCTTCCATCCACCTATTTTCAAATAATTGAAATGAAAAAAATTCTTAGTACAAGGCTTGTTTTTAGTTTTCTGAACAACCTCTATTAGATATATGCTTTGGAAAATTTACTTATTCTTGCCATATTTCTGAAATCCAGAAAAAAACACAACTTCTTCTTCCTCTTACAGTCTTCCATTCAGTCATTTTCAAGTGATTGAAGTAATTGAAAGTGGCGGTGAGAAAGAAAGAAGGAAAAAAGCGAAATTTGATCCTCTCAAATGCTTCATATTCCTACAAAATAAACAAAATTCGTTAAAGAAATAGGCTTTCGTTTGCAATTGCAAATTTGCGGATAATATATCCTTGGGACCTTCTATGTAGTTCTTTCCGATGACGTTCCTTGGATTAAATTACTGTTCCTGACGCATAAGTGGTTCAAATTTTTTTTCGAAAATAATTTTCTATTCCTTTTATTTCAATTTTTCTCGAAAATAATTTTCTATTCCTAGATGGCATCATAGAGTATCATGTGAAGATATTAGCTGTGGGTAGAGGTCAGTTCCCTCCGTATTCAACGGACCCCGTCCAGAAAACAACATTCCGAAATGACTTTCTTTTTTCGTGGAGAAAAAAAAACACAAGGCTATTCATTATTTTTCCAGACATCCAATTTTTGAAATTTTTTATTTTGTGCAATGAAAACGTGAAAATAGGCCTAAATCGGCCTAAAACGAAATAATTCACAGTTTTTCGTTCTCGAATAGAGGCCAGTTTTTTTCTGTTGCGGATACATTTTAGTTCTGGGATCTTTCTGAAAATTCCCTCCTTCCTCAACAAATCCCTCCAGAAAATGCACACTCCGAAATGGCTTTCTTTTTTTTCGCGCGTAAAAAACAGAAAAAAAAACAAAAAAGCATTTTTCCCCAGACATCCAATTTTCGAAATTTTTCATTTCGTGCAATGTAAACGTGAAAATTAATTCCCTAACCTAAAAATGAAATAATTCGTAGCTTCTTCGTTTTTGTGTGCTGATTTTTTAGTTTTAATTTTTCTCTGCTTGATTTTTCAGGAAGATCCCAAAGCTAAAATGTATGACAAAGTTCTGAGGAGGAGCAGCGCTACTCATAGAGATCTATACGCAGATGAGGTAGAAAAACCCTAAAGCTTTCATATCGGAGAAATTTTATCGGCAGAAACTAATTTTCCAATTCCTTTGCGGCGTGCACATCAAGTTTTTTTTCGAGCGTAATATGAGAGGATGGACTGGAATTTCTCCGGAATTTCTCGTGAAATTCTATCGAAATTTCGATGCTTTCCATATGGTACGTATATATGTGGAGCGAGTGTAGCGCAGTCGGTAAGAGGTTGCGCAGCTGTCTGTCCGATCGATCGGTGGTTCGAATCCGTCCTAGTGCTCATCAAGCCTTTCATCCCTCCGGGGTCCGGATAAATTGGTACCAGACTTGTCTGGGAGGATAAAAACACTGACTTGACCCGTGAGCTAGTCCCCGCATGTAATTGTGAGGACGAGGTACACGTTCGTGAACCTCGAACGATTCTGAATTGAAGTGAACGTGGCGGAGGATCCCGAGCGGATTGATCAACGCCAGACACAGTATCCTTTATCGTTTAAAGGCATCACTCCACGAATCTGGTACGGTGGTATGGATTTCAGGTGGAGTATTCGCATACGGGATGGGAGACTATGGAGAGAGGGGGGGGTGATTCCGTCCATTTCTTCCTAATTGCCGTAAAAAACGGCCCAGAAGATACGGCTTCGAGAGTTCCAGCGCGCTACTTTCTACAAGGAGTTCGACTGGAGCGCGCCAGCCTTGTGCGGCGCTGTATCTTCCGGACCGTTTTTTACGGCATTTAGGAAGAAATGGACGGAATCAGCCCCCTTTCCAAAGTCTCCCATCCCGTATACGAATACTCCACCTGAAATCCGCACCACCTCAGATTCGTGGGGTGATGCCTTTAATTTCAAGTATTCATGAACAAATAAATGGCAATAGATTAACGCTGCATTATTCGATTTGTGCAGAAGATCGAGAAGAATAATTTGATTTTCGCTCAGTAAGACTCATTCCATCATAGTTTCCAGTGATTTTTCCAAGTTTGTGAACCTGAAACGACTGATCTCGAGCGGATTGAGCGGATCGCCAGAGACTTTATTTATCTATTTATTATATGGATGTGTTAAAGGTAAAGTAAAGAGTCTGGCGTTAATCCGTTCTGGATGCTCCACCACGTTCACTTCAATTCAGAATCGTTTGAGGTTTCGGAACGTGTAACTGGCCCATAAAATAACTTGCGGGGGCTGGGGCCGACGGGTCTATTCAGTGTTTTTATCCTCCCAGACAAGTCTGGTACCAAGGGATATCGACCCCGGAGGGATGAATGGCTTGGTGAGCACTAAGGCGGATTCGAACCTCCGATCGCTCGTGCAGGCAGCGGAACCGACTCTAACCGACTGCGCTACACCCGCCCAAAATTTATCCTTTAAATCACCGATAGCATAGATTTTTTCCGGGTGCGATGTAATCGACGATGACTTTACCTGTTAGTAACGATCAATCCGGTAAGTCCGGTACCAATTTATCCGGACCCCGGAGGGATGAGCGGCTTGGTGAGCGCTAGGACGGATTCGAACCTCCGATCGATCGTGCAGGAAGCGGAAGCTCTAACCGCTACACTACACCCACCTTTGGTATGTATGTGTGTGTGCGTGTGTGGAGAATTCCACATAGGGAACGTCTAGTGCATTTATTTCGCTGTGAAAGCGTGTAGAAGGTGATTAGCTCTCTGTGTGTGAGTGTGTGTGTGTGTTTGCTGATTTTCAGCTGACTTCAACACTTCAATTCAGCGTCGACGTCGCCGTGAGCGCCCAAAAATTGGCGCACTCTCAATTGGTTCCCGCGCGCACACACACACACACACACGCGGGCAAAATGTAGCCGAGTGGTGAGCGAGTGGCGAGTAACGAGTGATTCCCCTCAGTTAAATGAAGTTTTATCCATCCACGTTACGAATGAGTTCGTTCGAGTGCGCTCGGTGTATGTGCCTCCGTGTCCACTTTCCTCTCTTTACTGCCACTGATCGATTTCCACACCATAACATCCGAAATTTTATTAGGAGAAAATCTACTACTTATCTTATTTTTTTCGTCGGATTATAAACAAATCATTATAAATCTTATAAATCTTATAAATGATTATAAATCTACTTTTCTTATTCTTCTCATCGGATTATAAATAAATAAACTAAATAAATAATAAAATAATAAGAGTTACCACTGAAAGATATGGCAGACACCAGCAAAAGACCTCTAAATTTTTTATAATTCATCTATGAAATCGCCGACGCCACACAATTTAAAAAAAAATATGTTAAAAATTCTTCGTCAGAAAAAAAAACTGGTACTTAAACTCAGACGAATTTTTTTCTTCCTTTCAATCAAAAATCAATGAAATCGTCGGACAGCTTAATGTGATTTTTTTCACAAAATTTGTTATAATTCTTCTATGAAACTGAATGAATATCTATGAAGACGCTATAATTTTTTTTTCTACGAATTATGTAAAAATTCCTTCGTTAAAAAAATTTCAAACTCAAATTCTGGGTAACCTTCTTCCTTGTCGGAAATTAAAGAAAAACAAAAAAAAAGTGTGAATTTAAGAAGCAAAATGTGATTTTTTTTTCTCAAATTTTGCACAACTCTAATTCAAATTTTAATTTTTTTTTTCAAATTTCAGTCAAATTCAAACGTACCACTTACAGTTTCAGTTCTTCAACGACAGAAAATCCAAGAAAATTACATGGAACTAAACTAACAAACACTCAAACTCAAATCAGACAAAAATGTGCACTGATGCATGTCTGTGTGTGTTTGTGTGTGTGTTTGAGTGTTGCCGGATGGCCGAGCAGGAATTTCTTGGAGTTTTCTTGGATTTTTCTCCCTCCCTATGCTACCAATCATCGTTCATTTCGTTTCAGCAGGCTGTATGGCTTTGTGACTGTTGCTAGGATTAGAAATTTTATGAACAATTAAGACATCTCCTCTTTTCTTTCAGTTTTTAACCAATTTTAATTTTTTTTTAAACTTCAAACAATTTTTTTCGATCAATCCATTCACCGTGTATAAAATCAAATGAAGCTGTTCTTTGTTATTCAAACTTTTTTGGATTTTTTTTCTGGAGTTTTGGATTTTCCTTTTTTGCTACGTCTTGGTATCTTCTATTGGGTCCTTTACTCTAATTTAGGTTCTATAAGAAATTATAATAATGTGATATGTTATTTAAAAAAACCTTAATGTTTCTAATTTTAAGATTTTTAAATTTTATTATTCCGACTTTCCGTTGATTTCGTTTATTTATTTAGTATTTTTCATATTACTATTACTACGTATTTTATGTCTTACATTGATCTGTATTACAAAAAATTATAATATTATATTTTGTAAGTTTTTTTTTGCTCAAATTCCATCCCTAATACTGTTCTCTTTAGAGATGGGATTTCACATACATTTTTTTCCGGGAAAAGAATTTATTTCTAGGATTTGCGGACGAAATCTTCAGTTATTCCCACTTTTTCCATTCTAAATCTTTCCCATAAGATAAAGCTTTTCCCAATTTCTCATTAAGTGCGGACCGCCCAACCCATAAAATAAATTTAATCTTAAGTTAGTCTTAAATTTCGGCAATTTCGTACTTTTTTGTTGACCGGCTCGATTAAATTCTATTTCCCATGCTTATTTTGGATAATTTTTCAATTATTTAGTCGTTATTTTTGTTTCTCACGTTCATCTATTATTTTTTCTTAGACTGTTCAATTATTAAACTATTTATTACTTGTTTATTATATTTCGGTCTTATACAATTAAATCATTGCTCATATTCGTCTATTCTATTCTATTTTTTAGCCAGTATTGATTGATTACTTATTTATCCATTTAGTTACGGAGGAGAACTTATATTTTTTGACTTTTTTGAAGCCTCGGTTGGTTTCTTTTATGTAAACGAGCGGGCACCGTTACTGCATTGAGAAACGAAAGGAATTTTTCTTCCAACAATCATATTTTAAGTTTTTTTTTGGCAAATTTTCGTGTACAATTTTATTTGGAAGTTAGCAGTTTAGCAACAAATTCCCAAGATCCAAATAAATCCAGTAACAAACATATTCAAAGGCTCAATGGTTATCTAATGGTCTCGAAACTAAAGTTATGACTTTTTGAAAAAATCAATACTAACTGATTTTCTTTTCAAAAAGTGATAATTTTAGTTTCGATGCATGTATACATAGATTTCTTCTTTTTTGTTGTATTTTTAAATATTCCCTTCAGGGCAAAGCCATTATCTCTCTTGATCTTAGCATTTTTTCTATTTTTTAAAATTTTAATCTGACTTATCAACATATTTTGACATATTTAATCTGTTGATAATACTTTATTATATCCATCAATTTTGAAATTCGACTTGCCTTCCCAGGAACTCTAATTCATGCGTTCTCTAGTGGAGATAACAAAGAACGTGTGCTTTATCGATTTTTCTGAGTTGTCCTAATTTTTGCTGATGATTAGTGCATAATTCTTCTAAATGATGACGTCAACACTGTGAAATTTTTCTTTTTTTTTCTATTGTCCAAGAATTTCCCTCAGGGTATCATGTTGACGAGCGTCATTCAGAGCGCCTATGAAGAGAGAGAGAGGGAGAGAGATGGAGGTGATGTTTTGGCGTGTCCTCCACGAAATTCATGTCGATGTTCACACCTGGACGAGTTGTCTTGCCGCCTTATTGTTCTCTTTTTGTTGCTTTCATGAATTTTTCATGTTCTTTACCACTTTCTTATCTGGAATACCTCAGAAGAAAATTTTCGAAACGAAAAAACGAAGCTCGCAAATCCAAGTTTACACGATTTTGTGAGCTTTACCTGGTACGAGTTCACCGCTAGTCTCGCGGAAACTCGTCCCCATCCCCTTCGTTCTATTATCAAGCATCCAACTTTAACATTTCAATCCAACTGCTGTCTTAGTAGTCCCCACCAGCCCCATAAATTTCGCTCAATTTAGTTTAGTCATTTTTAGTGCATGATTTATGTGGTTCTATAAATTTCTTCTCACTAGCGATCAATAAGTATCTCTGTTGTGTTGGGCCGCTCAACAAACATGACGACTGGCGATATGGAGTAATTTCCCGTGTGCTCTCCATTACTTTTTATATAAATTGCACTTTTACTTCAGAAACTTTGAATACGCATACATGTAGACATATCCGAGAATTAAAAAGAATTTTTTTTTACAATTTTATTTTTTTTTTAGAATTATGATTTAGGATTATTTGGAAGAATTTTATTTATTAAAAAAAAGAAAAAGAAAAATGCTCTTCTTCTAATCGTGTTCTAATTCTTAAATAAATATATTTTCTTCTCAAATAATTCTTCTTTTATTTTGATTTTTTTTAATAATTTAATTCTGATTTTTCGATTCCCTTATTTCTTTATTGTTTCCTGCAAAATTATTATTACGAAAAAAAATGTGCAATAAATCTATTACAAAGGATTTGAAACGATTCTTTCAGTGTGTTTTCAGTGGATAAAATATATTCAAAAAGTTTTGTGAAAATATCGGTTGCATGCATTTTTTTCTATTTTCATACGAAAAGAAAAGAGAAGAAAAAATAAGGGAATTTTCGTTTTGAAAAATAAATTAGCAAGAAAGTTCTCATTCCTAACTACGTATTCATCACTCCCTGAATTTATCCGACAATTCTAAATCCGTAGGCGTGGCTTCCTGTTGTCAACACTTGCACGTGTTGACAAACAAACACCAACGACCAAGCGTGTATGACATCAGTTTTTGTGGGTTTCGGCTTGATTAACGTATTCATTCCTCCTTTAAAAAATTTAGCAAATAGTAAATAATAAACAAATTTGAACTGCTATATAAGTGAGGAGGAGATGTACCCGTTCTACAACCACATTTTTTTCTGGATTAAACCATCCATGTAACATTTTCATGGTTTAAAGTGATTTTTTTTGCTACTACTTTGTATTTGTTGGATTTTTTTTTCTCTTGAACAGAGCGATTATGGTATTTTTTGTATATTTGCATAATATTTACCTACTTACTATTTACTTACAGACTCGCACTGCGATGTCTTCGGCTACTGGCGCCAAAAGCCGCCAGCTGAACATCACCGATGTGCCCGAGGGCGCCAAGTGCCGTGTGGTCGACTGTCGTTGCGTTGGTTGGTACGAACATCCGTGGAGGTACGTGGGGTTTTTTTTTTCGTTCTCGGAGGATTAGCCAAGGGTCAAAGGATTGAGGTACTGCTGTGTGGCTGCTGTGTCTCTGGTACGTTTTCCAAGGGCATCCAGCCCGGCAGTTATGATTTTATGGAGCCAGCTAGCGCAGATTTCATGGATTCAATTTCCGCGTTTTTTTTTCTTTCCGGAGATGGACTTCAATTGTAAATTTTCAAAATATTCTTAGACACAGGCTAAATAAAGTGGTGAAATCGACGAAATCTGTAAAGTCTGGAACTAAAACGGTGATGCGAGAACTGGTCTCCTACCGCTATCAGACTTACTACTCGAAGGATGGCTTTGTAGCTTATCTAGCTGTTCTATTATGATATTTAAGAAAAGGAATATGCAGAACGAAACCTAATTATCCGGAAAAATGAACCCAGTTAGGGTGAATATGAAAAAGAAGATCAGCTGAGTCCAATTCTTCCTCATGTCAGGTGTGATGAGGAGGTTTTTTAAGGATGCACGATACAGAATACCAATGAAACATTAAAAGCGATACACTCTACTCCTAACTCTTCTATTGAAAATCATACATTATCGATTTATTTCCCATTATTTTCCATTTTTTGATTAGTGGAATTTCTTGAGCGCTGTTGCTTACGTTTATTCTAAAATCTTACGGAAGGGATAATAATTACGCGTTAATTTCTTTTCCAGCGAACCTATTTTTTTTCCAGAGAACCTAATTTTTTCTTTCTGGGGAACCTCATTTTTTCCAGAGAACCTAGTTTTTGTTCAAACTACGTTGTTTTTCTTTAGACAAAATTGAAAACAACGCTCAGTATAAATTTGTCAATCATTATGCGAGAACTTGTCCTCTTCTCTTTGTTCACTTAGCATCAAGATCCACAGATTTCCTCAAATGTCAGGATGTTTTCTCTACCTGCTCATGGAGGGAATTTTTGTCCGATTTCGCACACTTCTCGCGCTGAAAAAACGTGTGGAGAACGATCACAAAATGAAGTATGCGCTTAGAGACCAGTTCTCGCCTAGATCTAATATATCATATGAGTTTAGCGAAAATGTGCATTCTGTAAGGAGATGTGCTCAGCTACATTGTTTCCCGACAATCTCCGGTGTAGGCTCCAGGAACTGACAGATTTCACATTTTTTTTCTAGGGAGGGTCCTGGAAATGGACAGAGCAGAAATCAATTGGTTTTTGTTGCCACGGGTGTAAAGACGAGAGGGTTTGCTGTAAAGTCAAGTTGATGTGGGCGTGTCCGGCCCACTTCTAATCGTTGAAAACAGCAAAAACAACTTCAATTAAACTTCACCAAAAAAAATCAATAGCAACTTAAATTGACTTGGTGGTTTGAATAAATCAAGAGCATTTCAACAAGAGTCGCCTAAATGCTGCTCAATCTTCATCAATTGTCACGGATTTTCTGGATTTGGAGGTTTGTTTCATAAATTTTAAATATTTTCCTTCAAAAAAAAACTTGGCTCAATAGGTTACCGTCACATGTGCTACGAATTTCTCAGCTGCTTTTCTGCTTCAAATGAAATTTCATGAAAATATAAACTTATTTAATAAAGTAATCGGGTAATTTCTGGAAAGATATATTGGAAACAAAGGAAAATTTAGAAATTGACAAAGAAAAAAAAAGAACAAAATGAAGAAAAATTGACTTAAAAAATTGTTGCCGCCTGAACAAATTTTCTTCTTCTTTTCATTTTTCCCCCAAAACCATCCTATATGATGACGTCATAACATAGTTGACCAGTCATAAAGTAGGGATCGATGTTATCAACGTGGCGATAGTATTTCCGGGAAATCCTTGAAAATTCTCCAGTAGGTGAAAGAAAATTTAGAATTGAAATTTGCAGGAAGATTTTCATGCAGACCACTTTTTTTGGTTTTTCTGGAAAATTTACCTAAATAGGGCTTTTTATAAGGAAAATGAAAAAAAAATAAAAATGAAAAAATATGAACGGATAGTTTGTTCCGATTTATCAGAAAATGTCATGAACGGGTGGCTTGTTCCAGTTTATCACTTATTTACGAGAAATTTTTTTTTGATTTAATTAGACATAAAATGTAAAAAGAACAAAAGAAACCTGCACTATCTATGAATCCTGGGAAGAACTAAAGGGCGTTACATATCACATTTCTTCTTTGTTTACACATTAGTTTCTTACTTATATGTCTTTCTTCATCATTATTTGAAATATCTGGTTTTTATTCAAGGAAAACCGTCATTTATTATTTTCTGTGAGCGCAAAAATTCAGTTAAAACAATATTTTAGTGGAAAAAATGGGCGTGGCTTAGCTGCAATTTCCAGGAGAAGTGTTTCCGTTGAGGCAACTTCCCTGATATACTATCTGAAAGCAATAAACTTAGGATAACTAGTGTATTATCGTTAAGATGTCACCAACCCTCGGTGAAGCATCGGTGACAGTATTCTGACAGACGAAATAGTGTGGTAATTAGAGAGAGACGTAGACGTCACAGTTTGCTTTTTGTCAATGAGACATAGCGTTGTTGGTGAGGACTCTTCCGGAATACGTAATTAAATCGTTGACACGAAACCACCACCACCACCACCACCATCACCATCACTATGCGGAGAATCTTCAGATTTGATACATTAACTGTCTAACTGTCTGCGTTCTCCCGCGTATCACATACTCTCTCTCTCTCTCTAGGATTCTTCAATGGTTAAAGCTGTGTTGTGTTTGCGCACGCTAAAGTCTTTGATTTCACGCCTCGGCTGAGCGCATGGACGATTTCAGGCTTAATATGCTTAATAATGTACTTTTTTCCATGAATTTTATGGATGTCTAGCTTCGCCCCATTAAAACTATGCCGCACAGATGCTGCGGCACAGTTCTAGAGGTCCCATTTGAGGTTTTGATCGTTTCTGCTAGTTTTCTTTCCTTTAAAAACTAGATCCTTCCGTGAGAAAATCGTCCGTCAAGTGATAAAATTGCAAATTTGTTGAGTTTCTGACCATTTAGCCAGTTTAGACCATACTTATAGAGAGCAGAACTACCGCAGCAAGTATAAATTATAAGTATAAATATGTATAAGTAAAAAGTATAGTATAAGTATAAGTATGTATAAGTTTTCTACTACTTTTTTTGTATAAGTAGAAGACGCCTCAGAAATTTTTTAACTGTTGCTTTTTGCCGCGCGTAATCCGTGGTTTATACTCGATAGATATATTTTGTCCTCTAATTGATTGAATCCCTATGATCTACGTGTAATTTTCTCGGGCTCACGTTCGCGTTTCTCCGTTTCTCTAACTCTAACATTTTAATCATGGAAAGTGGATATTGAGGAAGTTGAGTCCGATTTTTTTTCTTTTTTTTTACGGCGAGTCAATTTTGCAACTAATTATGTGATTAACTATTGATTATGAGTTCTTCGTCTGCATCTCTAACCTCAATGTCGAACCTCGAGCCTCATCGAAATGAATGAGATTTTTCGAAAATTTACGATTTCTCTTCTTCTGCCCACTCTCACATATTTTTCCCCTATCCTTTCATATTTTCCGCTTTATAGCAGTGAAGCGGAAATTTCATCTGGAGATGGCGAATTCACTCCGTGCATCACTAACCAAGGTACCATCCGGTTACCTCTGTTAGAGTATTAGAGCAATATATTGTTATTACTATTATTATTAAATATATAAATAAATTTTTATTAGTTTATAGTTATAAGTTCATTTATAATTATATTTAGTTTATTTATATTTATTAGTTTTTTTTATAAGAGTTACAAATATTGTTATTTTAAATTATTTTGACAGTTTTGAACGCTCTAACAGTGCTATGTCCTGCTTTTCTGTCATCCTGACGTATGTAGAACAATCATTTCCAGAAAATTCTATATCTTTTGATTTGATTTTGACTTGACAATCACTGATAGAGAATTTTATAACATTTTATTTAATTTTTTAAAATGATTTTTGAACTTTTGAGCCTTTTGGATGTGAATTTTTTTCCCGGCTAACCTTTGAATTAACTTATTTACACTAGCAACGACGTTCTCAGCAGTATTGTCAGAAAAAATGTTTTCAAAAGGCTCGAAGTATCAAAAATATGGTAGAACTCGTGGAAATCTACATTTAAAGATAAATTTAAGAGGATAGAATCATATTTTTGAAATATTAGCCAAAAAAATCACCGATTTTTCTCCCGTTCTACCCAAAATCCCCTGAGAATCGCTTTCATTTCTTTGTACTTGAATTCTATTGGTGGGGAACATGTAGAAATTCTCATATAAAGATAAATTTAAGAGGATGAACTTGTATTTTTGAAATATTAGAGAAAAAAATCACCGATTTTTTTCCCGTTCTACCCAAAATCCCCTGAGAATCACACTCACTCACTTCCTTGTACGAATTCTATTTTGATGATAATCCAGCATGGCATTCGACTCGATAAGAGATTCTCCAAGCGTCCCATGAGAATCGCGGCGTTGCATAACTCTCCCCCATACTTAAGCTCCTCTACGATAAACCAACATAACTCACTTGCTTTCAACGCTCAACACCACATCATTCCTATGGTTATTGATCATTATCGATTTGTAGACGTTACGGTGTGCTTCTATGGGAACGTTGAGCTCATTTGCAATATCTTTGGCGGTGTTTTTTTTTCTATCAAATATCTTATGCAAGTTGAGGCACGCATTTTCCCTCAAAATAGACCAAATTTAGGACAGCATTGGGGAATATGAGCCAATCAATATATTGATCGCCATGCGGGCAGTGTTTTTTGAAAGCTGAATAACATAGAATTCCGTAAATAACTTAAGCTTGTCACGATAAAGTCATGATGAGTTGCGGCAAAATTCTCGGCCCGATGACTTTTAAGGAAGTTTCTTTTCCTTCTTATTCTCAAATATTGCTTGAGTCCAAATAAAGATACAAAATCGATGTATCGATCGTCCAACTCATTGTCTTATCAGGCTATTGTTGGAGTAACATTTCTTCAGGATGGAGGTTACTTTGAATTTTTCCATGAAAAGGTGTCACCCTCATTACCGCCTGCAATCCAAGTAATAGAAATCAAATAAGCGCCAGAAGGGTCTCAGCCATGAAATCGCAGATTCCCATCGTTCAATTACCCGTAATAAGATGTACTGTTGGAGAAATAGGATCACACAATGTTGTTTCACACGAGTTTTCTGGATTACGAGTTGAAACTGAGCGTGATCACGCTCATTCTCATGAACTACTCTACTCTTTCTTCTCGTGCAGGGATCCGAAAATCGTCAATTTCAGCATAAGCTGCTTTTATCGTTCGTTTGATGATAAAGTTGTAAACAAATTAAGTAAACAGACATGTTAAGTATAAAGTGTTTAGGCCTTAAATAACATTGAGTTGGCAGTGAGGTTAGTGCAGGAGGTAGGTGTAAAATTTTACGAGTACAAAATTTCCCGACTCTACTTTTAGTAAGTTGTCAAACATCCATTATTGATTACGTGTTCAAAGCAGCGCTAGCAAATCAATATATCGACTGGCTATAGCGTATATGATCTACGCGGTGTTTTCAACTGAATTCATTTAGTGCTCTTCTAAAGGGAATTTTTATGTCTTAGATAGCAGTTTGTTTAAAAAAATTGATTTATAATTTGTGCTAATAAAATTTATGACGGAAATCGATATATTGATTTGTATTCTCTCTATGGAAATGCGTTCCGGATGTTCTGCAACGATCTTCTGGAAACAGACAGATCATTTAGAATTTTATTCTCATGCAACTAGAGCTTTCTGAAATTTCTCTAATGGACGGACCGTTTATAAATCCTGGAAGGACACACGTTTGAGTTCCCATTCGACATTATTTTATACGAATCTTTGAGAATGCTGAAATAGGATACGAAATCACGCGCAGTGACGAGATTAAATATCGTGCCCTAGGGCGATTTTTTTCCCCATTCTTAGTGGTGGTTGTTGTTATGGAAAGAGCCGGAGAGCGAAAGCAAACTGCACGTTTTTTTTTCGTTCTAAATGGCTAATGAGGTGGTGTTTTTGGAGTTTACAAGGATACTATTCCATGGAAAAGGGTCCCAGAACGCATCGTAACCCTATAGACTTCGTTTAGTGGATTGTTTCGAGGAAAACTATGCAACAAACAACAACTATGTAACAATTTAAAGCTTAAAATTGGATTTTTTCTTTGCACGATTTCTAGTTTCACCTGTATTTCCATATTTTCTCCGGATATCATTCTCTTCTTCTTCTGAACTTCTCTTTGCCGTGAGCTGCATAATTCCTATCCTAACTGGCCATAATTAGGATTTCTTCACCATAATTAGGATTTCTTCACAAACTTTCTACACATGGTTTCTCCTTTATATGTAGGTGCTATCGCTTCCTGATTTTTTTCTCAGGATAAATATTTATCCAGAAAACTAGCAAGTAAATACGAAGACAAAAAAATAGGACATGATATTTTTACCGTGACGAAATGTGTTACGCTCAATTTTATCATATTATAAATTGGGCCCGGGTTTTTTTTTCGTAAATACGAAGATAAAAATAAACTAAAGTTAAATAATAAATGAATAATAATAAAGTTTTCCCTTGTGAGGTCTTAGACAAATTATGTTTTTCTTTGTTTGTTTTGTTTGTTTTTTTTTCTGGTGCACCATTATTTTATGTATGTGAATTAATTAATTAATTAATTAATAAGCAGAAATTGTCTATTGTCTTTTTCATTTTTTATTTTTTGGAAACAGCACAACACACAGTATTTTCACATTTCGAAGCGTCTTTTCTTCAAATTTCGTATCCATGAAAACTTCCTTATTGAAATTTCAGTCACTATGTGTTGAATGATGTATTGAAATGAAAATTCCCTATTTTCGAATTCAAGGACATTTAAATTCAATAAAATGAGAAAATGTTCGCCGAACTAAAACACATTAGTGAAACCCACTAGAAAAACTTTGATTCTAGAATGTTCTCGAAAATGTTCTGTTATAGGATCATAAAAACTTTTTTTTTGAAATACCTATGGTAAGAGCAGTAATAGTAATTGGAATTTCGGAGAGTTTATCAAATTTTCTTCATGGCTGGGAAATTTTATTCAAATAAAAACAAAAATGGTTCACCAACTTTTCGATGATGGTAATTTTCAGGCGGCAGTATCTTTCTGGGATAATATCCTTGAGAAGCACCAACCAATAGCTATAAAAACAAAGTCCAAGAATTTTTTTATATTTGGAGAAAATTTTAAAAAATCCCATCTTTAACTATGTTATGGGTTTCTGGAACTTGAAATTTGAACTCTTTAAGCACTTTTCCGGGCACTTTTTTGGTTATCTCGGATTTTTTTCAAAAATTTCCAAGAAATTTCAGATTTTTGTTATTCTTCTGCTCTCCTTCTGACTTTTTCAGCGAAAAATCTGATAGTATCATGCGAAAATTATTCGCATGCAGCCTTGTGTGTACTTTAATTCCTTCGTTGACTTCGAATAGTTTATTTTATGCTTAGCAATGGAAACTAAACAATGGTCAGGATTAAAATTGTATATAATTCCACGATCCATAACGTACTACGAAACTATGAATGCGTTCAGTTATTTTTCCGCACACATTCCTTCAGCGATGCGTATTTCGATGAATTCTCTGGATTTTCTTTCTTCTCTCTGCTGAGAAAATTCTTCCCATTCAAGTTGTTTAGGAATTTCCCGCAGTGAATTCACAACATTTCTTAGTAGTATTGGATGTGGGTGGGTGTAAACGAAACGATTCTCAACTTCCCCTACTGCAATCAGCACGAAGTGAGCTTTTCCGGTTGGCAACCGCTGCTTCGGCGAATCGCGGGAAGCGGTTCGTGGACCACTGACACACCACGAAAACCGAATGAGAGACTTCGGCTGCTGAAAATCCCATTTTCGTCGTGTGTTTCGATCTCCCTCACTGGCCTCATCAGAGCAACATCCTTATTCAGTTTTTGCGGTCATCTTATTGAATTTTAGCAGCCGGATTACGCTAACTTTTCCTCATAAACTATTGATTCGGTTGACGAAGAAATATAGCTTTGGAAACTCTTTGAAAGTATTTGTTGTAGACGAAAATGAATAAGATTACGGTAATTTAGCAACCAATTAGCGCTCCGAAACTAAGGAAACAATTCTTTTTCAAAGCACAAACCTTTCTATTTGTTTTTTTTTCGAAAATTTCACATCCTGTTCATTCTTTAAAACTTTATTTCTCGAACTTTACCTCGTACCTCCCTACCAAAAAAAAATCTAACTATATTAGTGTAAAATATTTGCAAAAAAAACCCAAAAAAATTCGGACTATTTCCTAATCTCTTTATAAATTTAGGATTTATACAAGCTAATCAAAGATGATAGAGTCCTCCTGAAATTTTTCGGTCTTCTTCAGATTTGTTGAATTGTACCAATTTTTCTTGAATTTAATAAGATACGTGTAGTAGTTATTGATTAATTGAAAATCAATTAATGTACGTTAATGAGAAATTTCTACAATTTTTTTCCTTTCAGCTCTTTGTGCTACGCATTTCGCCCGAATTATTTTTGAAGATTTATATTTAAGATTTAAAGGGAAAAAACTGCACCACGCACTCAAAAATCAACGTAGATAGGATTAACAGAAAGCTAATATTGTAGGGATTTAGCATTTACCTCATTTCCTTCCAGCAATTAGGCTAAAATGATTGGTTATAGGAATTCCTCCGAAGAATTCTCATAATTTCCGGAAATTCTTCGACTTGAAGTAATTTTTTTTCTAAATCGAAAAAGGTGAAATTTATTTCTCGCGTGCTGGACTTGTATCCATTTCTATATTTCATCTGTTTAATTCCACTTCTTAATCAAATTCGTGGAATATTTTTGGATTAATTGTAAGTTAATAATTCATCCAAATAACTCTAATTTATCGCTCTACTTTTCTGCTTATTTCTCACTTTGTTAATATCCGGAAAAATTTCCTGAGAGTGAAAGATTTCAAAGTGGATCTAGTAATAGTTTTCCGGGAATATTGAAAGTTATTAATATGTGTAAGGAGGGAGCCGGAAAACATCTTTCCCATCTTTCCAAAAAAAATTAGATCACTTGTTTCTTGCCCACAAACATGCAGAGAAACTTCAAAAAAAAATAAAGCTAGGATTTTTTCCCAAAAATCTTTCACTTTAGATATCATAGACTTTCGATCCATGATGATGGGCTTATCGATCAGTTAGGATGGAAATTCTGCGGAATTTTCTTCCGGTTTTTTTTTCAGGGATTTTTTTCGTTTTTTTTCGTAATTTACAATGCTACAAAATAGCGCGCAAATCTCAATGTTTTTTCTTCTCAACAAAATGTTATTCTTAATAGATCCCTAACAAATTTTCAATAGAACTCCGCATTTTTTAACGGATTTTCGGAACATGTGAGGCTGTGCTCTAATTGTTCCCATCGTTTATGAACAGTAATTAAAAGTACAAGGTCATTGTACTACCGTACTTGTGCGGTTTTAATAGGGTTTCTAATTTTTTAATTCTTTTTTAAAGGTAATAAATGGTAAAAATAGCATCCCTAGAAAATGCTTAGAAAAGAAATGCAATGGCATATTTTTGACAATAAAATGACAGTAAAATTTTTATTAGTTGTAATTATTTGTAATGTTAGACCTATAAGGATAAAAATGAAATTCTTAACGGAGCAAAGACGAAAAATAGATGAAAATGAATTTTAGAACGAGCAAGTTCTAATATTTACTAATTTGACCGTATTTTCACCTCACATTGTCAATTATCTCTCATTTTCGCACAGCAATGATAGAGTTTGAGAGCTGTTTTAATCCAATTATCACGGAAAAAATAAAAAAAAAGAAAAATTATTGTCCCATGTTCGCGAGTCCATTACCTTTACGCAACAGTTAAATGATTAGAATTCAATTATTTAATTGTTTTTAAGCTTCCTTTCAGCTGAAAAGCTAATTAGTTTACCTTTGATAATCTTTAGAACCCGTTTTCAATTTTTTTTCTAAAGAGTCCTGCATATATGTAGGTTTGAGGAAATCGCTGTTGATTAAATGGAAACATAGGCTTTGAACTTCATGTAGACCCTCAGGATCATCAGGATTTTAATCCTAAGATCTTCTCTTTTTAATTAATTTCTTTTCAAACTGGTTTAAGATCAGTAGGGGTGAGTGATGAAACTTAAGAGATTCGTCGTTCCCACCGTTTTCAACTATTTAAGCCCCCATTCAAAACTCTTAAACAAATCCTCATTTAGCCCGAGGAAAATTCCCCAGAAGTGCTTTTGAATAAGAAATTGTCCTCTTGCCTAGTGTCTACATTTACTCACTTATTGCTCAGTAGAACTCAATAGAATAGTAGTAGTCTAATACAGTAGAATAATAGAAAAATAGATTAGTATAAAAATATAAGTAAGAATAAATAAGAAAAAATAAAAATATATAAAGAAACCTCAATGGAACCACATTTCATAACGATATTTCACGTTATTGTGCGTTTCACAGGTAAAGTAATTAATTAGTTATCGGATTACTGTAACCCAGTTTTAGTGCAATGTTCACGTTGAACTTAGTTGAATTTTCATTGCGATGTTTACCTTGTTTTGCAAATTTTTACTCAGAATGTTGTTGACAATGAGGATATCGAGTTTAGCGACGTTTCGACGAAGAAAAATATTTTTTAAAACTAAGTTCAAAATATAGAGGTTTTTTATATGTATGTATGCATTTATATTTATATTATTTATACAATTATTTACAATTATTTATATTATGTATACAATTATTTATATTATGCACTTTTATATGTATTTACGTAGTATATGAATACGTGAACGAGTTGAGTGTCGACGATAAAAGCACGGCCATTAATAGCTTCGAATCATCCATGGACATAGATGTGGCGCTATCCAGAATGAGTCCCGAAGGCTCGAGAGAGCAGTTCTGCAGCTCATCTGTTGTTCATCTTCTACGAAAAAAACAATAAGGACGGCGCAAGGCCCTAAGAGGGACTCTTCCAGAATTCGGAAATGGTGTGGATACAACTTACGCGAGGATTTCGTGCACTTTCTTCAAGTACATCTATGGATAGCAAGGATATGAGGAATGTGTTTCGACGATTTATCCGAGTTATTCGCTCCATTCACGCTATAATTTTCGATGAAATATTTGAAATGATTCGAAGAATTCATTCAGTTGTGTACGCCGTCGCCGTCTTATTCTGGATCGCTCATCCAGAGCTCTTGTGCACATAGGGTTCTGTTCTTCGAAATCTTGTTGAACCGTCATTTCTTCCCCGGATTTCCCTTGATAGTTCCAATGTTGCATGTGAAATTCGAGACTTTTCCTCCGTCTATACGAAATGAGTTCAATTTGAAGTCGATCAATAAGCATCCTAAAAGTAGATCCAGTTAACTCGAAACTTTTGTATCTCTTCCAGAAAAAAATGTGGAAATTTTGAGAAATTGAAATTCTTTCCATGGCTACAGTATTCCCCTTCTGTTGTGCTTAATCACAATCCATTCAGACGTAGTCTGGAAGGCATGCAGTCACAAAATTGCTAACGTGCTCCTTCGCCAATTGTTGCTCCATGGACAATCTTACCCTAACCTTAATATTGGCACGAATTTATTTTAATTTAAAAAAAACTCCAAGAATTGCAATGATTTGAGTTAGGTATGGACTTGAGCGTTAAAAAAAAAGATGTTCTGGAAAAAATTGTTTTGAAGGAGAGGAGAAAACTGTGGATAAACGATCCTTTAGGGTGTGGTTTTGAAACAATGACTAATTTTTGCTGCACATAATTATTCGAATCAGTGCTCAAAAAGTAAGAGAGGTCACAATAATGAATTAATATAAAATTTGAAAAAATATATACTATGATCGCTTGAATACTTGTAATTGATGGTTCCAGTTTGATTAAAAGACTGAACAATTGGTCATTCGAGTACTCGAGTAATTCGAATGTTTAATACCCTGATTATTCGAATATCTGAATATTAGGAAGCCGCTGTATCCGTGGAGTTGTACGTACCTCCAAAATCTTGAATAATAAGGATTGTTATTGATTGATTGGCCAAAATCCAAGAAAAAAAAAGATTTTCCATTTCCAAATAAAAACTGTGAGTCGAGTTCATGGATTGGATTCGGGAAATATTCATTGAAAGTTTTGACGGGAAAATGGTACTTACAAAGAATATTGCAACTATTTTTCTTCCGGAATTTTCATGGAATTCACTCTCACCAATTCCCTCGCGGTCATATAACAGCGATCAATAGTGTTCCAGAAATAAATCACAGTCAGAATGTCTTTTTCTTAATTACATCTCAGCTTTGGCGTATCATTTATCTTTTTTTTTCTTAGCGCTTTCTGGATGAAATATTGCATCAGATAACCCGAGGGATAACTGGAAAGCACCATTTCATCGCTGAAATTTACCGAATTCTCAAGATTTTCCTCGTTTGATTTTGATATCCGTCAGATCCAGGCATATCCGAACTTTAAACTCAGACCTCAGAGGATCAACAGCTGGATCATTAGAGACACGACGCAGAGTATTTATTACAGTTAGTCATGTGGTTTACGAGTTGTATTTGCAGGGGGGGATGCAACTTTTATTTACTTTATAAAAAATAGTTTGTTGTGTAAAGTGTAATTGTAAAGTGTAATATGCCGATAGCAACTTTCTGGAATCTCTGGACATCCTTGGAAAATCACCGTTATCATCAACGCCAAGATAATCGGATGTGTTATTATTGGAAAATCGCACATGGCACAGCTGACGTCGTCGGAAACACGTCGCACCGTTTGATGGACGAGTTCTTACGGCAAAGTGCACATGAATCGGTTATGATTGTTGTCGTTTTGATGTATTAGTACGGATCGTTCGTTTATAGTACAGATGCGCTGAGTCGTGTCGCTCGCAACACGTACCGTAACGTGGAACACGTATGGGTGCTCTTCGATCTACCTCTCTGCCGTTCTGTGAAAACTACGCCCCGCCCATCGCCAATATATCCTAATTCGACTCGGCGAGTTTTTCCGCCGCCGCCGCCTCTGCCAGCGTCAATCCGCAGCCGCCGCCGCCGCGGCTACTCGTCGGCTCTTTGTCACATCTTGCGCTCTCGCGCTCGCGATTCGCTCCGCCTACCTCGCCTTCCCGCATCCGCCGCCGCTGCTGCCGCTGACGCTGCCGCCACCACCACCACCACTGCCGTCGTCGTCACCGTCCCTTCGTTTTCCACTCCACTCGCCGCCATCCTGAGGGCAGTCGACGCCACGCGTGTGAAAATTCCCCGTCCGGCCCCGCCGCCGACGGCAATGGCCGCGCGGCAACGACGCGGCGCACCACGAATTCGCGCCGATGTCGCTGTGTAAGTGCTTACTAACTACTTGTTAGCTGTTTATATTCAAAATCAAATTTCCCGAAGAGAAGGAGCTGCTCTCTTTTTGAGGGGGCGTGGCTTTGCATTTTACTTTCTTCTACTTTCTCCTACTTTGCACTTATAAATGCTGCGATGTCAATCGTTGTGCATCATATTTTGGAAAAATCGGATTATTGCTGATTTCTTTTCCGTGTTTCCCCCGGAGGAAAATTTTCCGCCGATGTCAATCTAATAACTATGCTGCAAATTGTTTTTTGCTTCTGTTTGTTCGCGCCATCATATAAATTTCTGGGACGACATTTTTTCAAAAAAAAATTCTATGGAAAAATTTATATGGACTATCGCTACCGTATCAGATCATATCGTGAACTCGTGAATTCACCTTGGGGGCGATGTGATCTTCGATAATCGTGCGTTGTCGGTTGTTGTTCGCTGACGAATCGCACTCCATTTTATCAGGGATTCTTTGTGCGAAAAATGTCGGAATCGTTGACTCATACTGACATTTGATAGCAGCTACACACTCACACACTCTCATTCTCGACTCGAAATTTCTTCCACATATCGATTTTTCCATCCATTATAGTATTTGGTACTAATAGGTATCTATGGATTTTTTCTCCCCCTCACCCCCCTCTCCGAATGATATATTATACTAAGCATATCGTGACATATGGACGCTTCGTGGACAATGGATTTTCCTATATTTACGTGGAATTTTTCCACGATTTATGCTAACGTTTCGTTCGCTTTTTCGTTTCGATCCACGACACGATCGTCCAGTGTCAGGTTTTCCCATCGTGTCACCCAACGGTCCCAGTGCGGACCGGATGGTTTTGATCTACTTATGTTAACGCGTTTAAGGTACGCGACTAATAAAGCTTTAAAACACGTTGAATCGCGTTGATCGTGAACATGTTTTCTCATGATCTACATGTTCTTAACTACTGCAAACCTGTTACCACATGATAAGACAGTATCAGTTCTGTTAACATTGTTAAAATTGTTAATTTCCGAGGAAAAAAATCGATAATAATGACATCTTGACAAACTTTTTGTACTCTTGATCTACTACTGTTGATCTGCTGCTATTTGCTGCACGATGAAATATTTTTCATTGAATATCTTTTAATTAATCTACCATACTCTTTAGATGCGCTCTAGATCACTGTTCTAGGCTTAAATTTAGATTTTTTAAAATAATTAATTGGATTTAAAGGTTCGGCTCGTTTTCATATACTATTTATGTTTTTTTTTTCTAAGCAGTTTAATATTCGCTAACCAGGAAATCCTAATAAATGATCCTAATCCTAAAAATCCTAATGATAGAATAATTTGTTTTCTAACACTAAACTTTTCTAACACTAACTTTCCAACTTCTTCTAACACTAAGACTAAACAAAATTCTAAAGTACATGTCCTATCGATTTTTTCTCGCTTAGTGTCGTTCCGGATATTTTGAAGACGCAGTTATAAAGGTAATTCATAAAAAGTTCGATTAATCTACTTAATTTAGTAACAGCAGGTAGTTACCACTTTGTTTGTTTGTTCACTTTGGTTGTTTATTTACAAATATTTATTCTAACGTATTTGTTGTCTTTTTTTTTTGGATGGAGACGATAGCATATGTAATTCTATACAAGTTTAACATGTTAGCGATTAACTCACCGAACAATAATTATTTTCTTGTTGAGACCTGAAAGTGACGTGTAATTATCGAGTCCCAACACGTTAATCATGTTCAAAAGTTGTTTTTTTTTTCTTTTCGAGAAAAAACCCAATTCTTTCATTGAAACAGACTTTTTTGCGTAGCGCAGTTTATTGTTGCTTACACTGGAAACAAATCTCGATCAATAACGGACTCGGACAAAACCAACCAGCCTCAAAATTTTCGGATTTTTCTTTTCAGAAAAGTGCACCACCACCAATCACACACATCCATGCTATTCTAACACGTCAGCACAGTTGTTGTTGTTTTTTTTTCCCTCAGCATCCAATAAAGCGCATTTTGTTCTCGCAGCAAAATTTTCGCACGTTCTGCCCAACAGCGTCGCCGGAGCTTCGAGAAGAAAATCTCGACTTGTGTGTGAAAAATCCCACTGATTGAGTAGCAGAGGAATATTTGACTGCAGCTACTGGTCGCGCATAATTCGGTAGGGGCAGACGGGCTAAAATAGCGGTTCGTTAGTGATGACATACTGGCGTCGGGCAGCCGCCCGCTCGACCACATCAAACCATATTTCGTGCAGAGTTATAAAAATTCCTTCTAAAACATTCCCGAGCAAACTTTCAAGCGCTTAAAGGCATCACTCCACGAATCCGGGGTGGTACGGGCTTCAGGTGGATTATCCCTATACGGGGTCATAGATTATGGAGAAGAGGGTGATTCCGTCCATTTCTTCCTAATTCCCGCAAAAAAAAAACGGCCCGGAAGACGCGGCACGTGCACAATGCTGGCGCGCTCCAATCGAACTTGTTGTGGAAAATAGCGCCCCGGGACGATCGAAGACGCATCTTTTGGCCAGTTTTTTTACAGCGATTAGGAAGAAATGGACGGAATCATCCTCATTCCCATAATATACGACCCCGTATAGGCAATGGCCACCATGAAAGCTTTCGATGGTAGTGGGAACTTTTTACGGATACCCAGGATAAACACAAATGATCCACAAATCTTGCTGGGTAATCTTTTCATGAGAGATTTTTGTTGAAGCGTTTTCATTTCATTGTCCCACTCATTACGGTAATTTTTTAAATTTATTTGCTTTAAGTTTTCAGAAAACTGTGGCACCGTTACGTTATGTATTATTTACTGGATCTGTTCCATCCCAAGAAAAAACAGTTGTTGTATCGTTTATAGTGGTTATCATGTTTTTGTGTAGATGTTTTAGAAATGAGCTATGAATTTCTTGATATTCCCAGAATTTTTTTTGCTTTCGATATTTATACCTACATTTATGTACTTTTTGGTGAAAATTCTGAACACCTTCCAGATTTTTTTTAGAAAAAGCCAAACATCTCGAGCTTATTTCAGTAATTATTCAAGACTATGATTAGATGGAAAATAATGCCGCAATCTTGAAGATGGTCCATCCACTGTAACAAAAATAATTTATCATTTTTCTGTCCTTTTATGAGATTAATCGACATATCATCTCACTAAAATAAAACTTTTTGATTGGAAAATTATGAAAATTCAGACACTATGCAAAAATGGAGTGGAAATATTACGTTTCAAGGATCTGTGCACGGTTCTGGTTAATTACAGAACTTTGTTTGAATTCTGGCTACACGAACACACGATTAATTAATGAAATATATGAGTTTTTGACGGCAGAAAATGAAAAAAAATGGATTTAAATAAAGAAATGAATCTTTGTGGTGGTAATAAAATTAGATTAATTTAATGATGCCTTTAATTATATGACGATCTCTATTCCTAGCCTCATCACTGCTTTTTTTTTCTCAATTCTGAATTCAAATAAACACTGAATATAATAAAGAACTCATTGTACTCTGGCCTATCCTCTCCGGCTCTGATTTCTGTCACCTCCTTTGTTGACGCACTATTTCACCAAAATGATTTTTACAACACGAAAGTCGGATAATTCTCCAAGCTATCCGGGAATTATTCGGCTACGTGTGGGAAATATCCTGATTTTCGAAGAAAAACCAGGGAAGCAGATACATAGCGGTTTAAACTTAATCTATGCCTGGGATATTGGCGGCCCACAAGAGTCTGGATTTTTTTCTTTGAGACATTGAAATTTTACCATAAAGCACAGTGTGCCCGTCAAAACATCTTTTTTAATGTTTAACTGTTTTTAAATTCTTTAAACTGTTAGTAACTAAAAATTTCGTGTCTCTTATTTTTTTGGATAAATTATTGTATGGCTATAATTGTGGATTTCATATATTTCTAACAGTTGGAGAATTTTAATAAAGAACCTAGTTCTAAACTCGTCTAGTGAATCAAAATCATACATCATTTCCTCAAATCCACCACCTCTCGGCACAGCTGTTCCTGTTGCTGTTACTGCTGCTGCTGTCAGTCTGGATCCTCATTATCCAGCAGCAGTGTGAACGCGCGTCTCATAACCCGATGCACTCTCCTACTCGTTGGGTTCGAAGCTCGGAAATCCCACTGCGCCACCGGATCGCCTTATGCTAATTTCTAGCGTTTAGCTGACAGCAATGTCAGTATTATAATGCAATGAGTAACCTCAACAGAAGCATATATTTCCCTCCGAACAACACCCTCCCCCGCCGAAACTCCCCCCGCCGGCCGTCATCTCATCGATTTCAATGGTCCTTTAAATCCACGCATGCATTGCAATGACGGCAAATTGTCATATCGCATTCCAGATTGGCATGTGGACGAGATTATACGGTGCCATGTGTATTTATGAGCATGAAATGTTAGTCCTACTTGAGATGTTCTCAATAACGAGGGGAATTGCGGCCCTCATAACTGAGGGAGCATTTTTTCCCCGCGATTTGAATTCCCGCGCTTCCACACAGTCAATGCTCGATAATCGATTGGTTACACTAATTTTACTGATTACCAATTGACTTTAATATGTTCTCTTATAGCTCGTAGCTATGCTAAGGTTTTTGGGATTTTTTTAATGGATTTACCTTATAGCTAATGACAGTAGATTCCGAAATTATTGATTAGTTAATGTTATACGCGCAGTAACAGTCAATAATTGCACTAATGACATCCAATAAGTACGCGAATGTTTGATATGGAACCAGAAATAAAAAATCTAAAAAAAATGGAAAAAAATGAAATAAAATGAAGGAAAAAATAGAGAAGATCATTGTAGAATCCAACGTAAAATTACTAGTAACACGGGTACAAGTTTTTTTTTTAAGTTCAACTGGGATTGACTCCGCCCCTTGAAGGGATAGGTTTACATCTAACAATTAAACCGCAATTAAACTTTAAAAAATTAATTTATATGCTATTTAGTATTGATTTTTTTCATTGATAATAGAAGATGTTCGCGAAAATCCTTCTTCGAATGGATACCGCTGCGTACCTGCGTGCGTGCTAATCAATAATTGATTGAGTGCACCTGACACGAAGTGCCTGGAACCGTGGTGGTTTTTGCTTTAAAAAAATGTTGAAAAAAATGCATCCTAATTTCTTTCAAAGCTATACCTGAAGGAACTGATCGATAATCGATCAGTGAGCAGCTTCTTATAGATTATATTGTCGTGCACATACATATAACGCTCAGAAAAAAAGTGATAATATTCGGATTTATAGTGAGCCTCCGAGTCCAAACATTACTACTGACATATTATCATTGAATAATCTACCGTACACCTTATGTTTCCTCACATACCACATCCTAAAACGTTACAATAGTCGGATGTTCAGCATTCCAGCAACTCTTTCTAGTTACTTGTTTCCCGAATGTGAAAAATACATCGTGGAGAAAACAAAAGAAAAATTCTGGAAGAATCAGTTTGCGTTTCTTTTCCTCTTGAAGAATAGTGGTTTTATCCGACTTCTTCCCGAATATAAATCACCAATAATTCTTCTAAAATAAGTTTTTATCACGTTAATCCATCTCAGTTGCAGTCTGAACTGACGCGGCTTCGATTTCACTTTTCCCACAAGGCATTAGTTTTTTCGGTTTCGATTTCTTATGACGACGGAAAAGGAGTCGCCTGAGAATGAACTTAAGCTGTTCCAAACACAAATTCCGGAAATTCACTTATTAGTTATGATCACTAAATGGCAGGCACGCGCAGATTGTTGTTGAGAATGATCGTAGAGAGAAAAATCATGAAAATGTTGATAGAGCGGCGATATTTCGATTGTATGAAGCGTTAGTCATCTGAAAACATTAGCGCCATGTGTTTCTTCTGAGGATCGATTTTATTTGCTGCTGCAGTTACAGCTTCACTTCTTATTTTATTCTAAACAGGACTGAATACCTAGCTGTTCGTTTTAATTTTATTCTATTCATTTTGCACAAAAGAAGTGTCTTCTTATAGAAAACAGCGGTAAAAAATGAAAAAAAATGTGTATAAAATACTAAATTAACAAAATAATTAAATAAGAAATAGTAATAAAACAAATAAATAACAAATAATAATGAAACAAAATTCAAGAAAATTACCAAATCAACGTTACTATATAGAAATATTTTTATTTAGTTCTAGAAATTTACATAGTTTACACTGAAATTTGTCTGCGATAGAATCGTAACTCACTAAATGACGGATTTTTCTGTTTGGCTCATGAAATGAAATATTTAGCACGGTGGGAATCCAAGCATACATATTTAGTCAATTTTAAAGTTGATTAAATTTTTGAAAACAAGCACTAAACGGCATGCATATGAGATGTCATTTGGTGTGGTAGTTCTTCTTTTTATGTCCTACAACATGAAATATTTTGTAGAGTGTGAATCCAAGCATAATAGTCATGTATGATTTTAGTGAAATGTTTGAAAATCGGCATTAAATGTCATGCATATGAAATTTCCTTGCATATTACGGTAGTGGAACTCTTCTTCATTTTTTTTCGCTCACAAAATGAGAAATTTATTGTTATAATATAATATTTATAAATAATATTCACAATAATATTTAACACGGTGCGAATCAAAGCATATTAGTCAATTCTAACTTTATTGAAATTTTTTGAAAATCGCTTAGCAAAATGGCATTCATATGAAATGTTGTTTGGTAGTTCCACTGTAAAAAAAATTGTCTTTCTAACTGCCTTCTGAAAATTAATGGCATATATTTATCAAATGTAAAATCCAGACGTGCTTAGGAAGAGAATTGATTAGTGCAATTCGCGGTTGTTGTTGTTCTTTTTTTCGGATTTTCATGCGAATAAATCCTGAATTTCTTTTGTTTTTCTGCGCTCGGACGTAAAACTGAAACTTCTTCCGACGTACATACGGGGTTTTAATTTTTAATGGTTTTATTTTCATTAGTAGTAAAGCGTAATGCCAGGATTGCATTTAACTGCAATCTAACTGATAATTGTGCATTTTTTTGCAAAAATTCCAATTCCATTGGCTATGTTTGCATGAAAATTCTTCCAGGAAAAATTAACGAATTCATAAGTTAAGTGACATGAGTGATTGAGTGACATCCTAAGGTTTTGCTCACTAGGATGATAAGAAGCCACGCCCATGTGCTGCGGTGCACTTTTTTCCAATACATATTGACATTTTTGCTAAACGTTACATATTTATTGATGCTAACAAATTTTCTATATTTTTCCTGCTCTTTTTCTATTCTATATTTTTATCGACATTTTTTTATATACATTATATATACATTTTATATTTTTATCCATATTTTCTCTCCTTTTTATTTTTTTAGTTTTTTAAAAATGAATTCTTGCATTTCCTCACTTCCAAAAATCTTGTCCTTTCGTAATGTTATAAATAATAAATTTCAGTAAATTAACGTCTATTTTTGTTGAGGACTGTCCGATTGTTGGTCGAATGGACGATTTTTCAAGAATTTTTTCTCTGAAATTCAAAAAGTCCAAAGTTGCCAAGTTCAGATAAGAAGCTACATATTTCGGAAGATCCTCGCTTCCCGAACGCGGATCGAACTCACGAGATATTGAGTGACCACACACTACTTCGCTTTATATTATGAACTCAATCATTTCGCTTCGACGCACTTAGAGGCGGAAATCGTCGATTTTTTTTTCTTTAATAATGTGAGGATCGGAGGAGAGGTGGGGAAAGGTAGAGCAGCAGAGGAATCATATGAGTTTTGTATAAGAAATAGGTATCTATTGGTTTCTGAATGCTTGAAAATTAAAAATGAAAGTTATCTCCTTACAAATTTTTCTTCGAAATTTTTCCTGCTTCAGCGTTGCTATGAAATCTACTGATTTTCTCGGGATCGATTAGTTCTCCACCATTTCCACTCTCTCGTTAGCGATTTCGCTAAACTTTCTTCTCGCACTTTCTTTTTCTTTTTAATTGATTATTTAATTATTTAATTTAATTCTTTCTTTTTTAATTGAGCCGAGTGCCCTAATGAGAGGACTTGTTCCCATAAGTGACTTAGTACGATTTTCGTAAAGCAGTCGTTGCTTGGGGGTGCAAAATAACATCAACATTCGTTCACGATCTGTCAACTCGTCCATTTTTTCGACACTTTTACTTGATTGCTCTTTAATGAGGACATCTGTCAACAGCGACTGATTGCTTATTGACATGCGGGTGACAAAATTGCGGGAATTGCAGAAAAAAAAAAGGAAAGAAAACGCTGATCCTTACATTTAACACAACTTTCCATCATTTCAGTGGAATAAAGACTTGAATTTGGATAAAAGGGTCTTCATTTGGTTCGACTGTAGTTTTGACTGTACTTTTAGTTTCTTACTTTGTCCTTCTACTTACTTTTTTTACTTTTTGTCTTCTAGGCGGGGTTGAAGTTTATGCTTAAGTTCTAAAAAAAATAACAAAGTAGAATCAAAGCAAAAAATCATCTAAAGACTGAAAGAAAGTGCAATGCTTAGAAAAAAAATAAAAGTCTTAAAATAGAACCTTTAAAACCTTTAAAATTAAAAGCAGTAAAGTCTAGAAAGGCGAGAATAGCTTTTGTAGGTGTGTTTGTTTTTGGATTCCTTCATTCACAGCTGTCTAAAGATCTTTTTCTAACATATTCTTATGTTTTTCATTTTCCTACGCTTTCTATTCTTCCGTCTTTCTTTCTGTCCGTCTAGTCCTCATCAAGTAGCATGAACTTTTCCTCGCAGGAAATCCTAGCAACCCACCAGCACACCAACCATCTCCTTAAATTCTTAGTGCTCCTTAAATCCTTAAATTCTTCGCCTACGAATTTGCTCAAGTACAGTATACCAATCTTTATAAGACCAATAATTGCAAATGAATACTTCTTCATCTTCATAACAGCCGGGAAAATTCGGGAACTAATATGTTGCGGAGACCGATAAATTGTCGAATATTCCTATAATGAAATTTTGCCAAATAGGATAATTTACCGTATCTATTTCTAGGTTTTCCTCTAGAATAAATATATTATTCGCCAAAAATCCCTTTTTGATGGATTTCAGGAAGTTCGTTCGCTTTCAAGAATTTCTCAATACAGTTGTATTATTTGAATATAATTGGAAAAAAAATTATGATTTAAGAATCTTTTCCTATAGTAAATACTTAATATCCGTGAAAATCTACGTTATTTCATTTCGGTTAACAACATAACACGTTTCGGATTTCATTGGTTTTGTGTTGTTTTTTTTCGAGACAGCAATCCGCAAGGGGTTGCTTGGAAACTTCCCGACTTCCCGACGCGATAAATCGCTTTTCTTAAGTAAAACGAATGATTGTTGCTCGGAGAAATTTATAATGGATGACGTCATTTGAAAAGCACACTAACAGGGAGCCGTTCAATGCAAAACTCCAGAAACTCAATTGTTGTAATTTGGGGCAGGAAAGGAGCAGGAGCAGAGAAAAAAAAAGCGGTCGAAGTGCAGTGCTTAGTGCTAATGGTAAGACTCAATTAACGGGTTACGGTAACTGCTTAAAACTGCTGTTATTTGCGACCCCCCAAAGAAAAAACAACAACAACAACAGCTAGTTGGATTCATTGGATTTGTTGGTGATGTTTTTTTTCTTCTTTCGGAACCGATATCCGAGTTGAGCTTAATTCATTTTCTGTGGCGGTTGGGGAACATACGTTGTGGAAATTTTAGGAGAGGAGTTTTTTCCCTTGTAAAATTTGATTAACTCCATGGATAAGTTGGAAAACTCGTCAAGGAGATTTCATTTCGGTTTTGTGGATTGGTTCTTCTAATTATGAACTTATCCAGGGTCAATAATCAGTAGCATAGCTGGAGATATGCGGTTAGTTAGGAGTTGCGTTACATCATGAAATCATCTGGGAGCAGCACAAACGATGCCGATGAGCCGCGAATTTTTACGAGATCGAAGCGGACGTAAATTACGCTCTCCGGATCCATACACACTCTATGACGACAGCTCTGTGTGTGCGTGTGCACGCGTATGTCTGATTTTATGCTTCAGTTGTGCGAAATCCTCTCAACAACGCGCAAAAGTGCTAACAAGTCCCCCGTCCAACTATCACCAAATGAATGAGGATGGGATGAGAAAAACACAGAGGGACATGAGTTCACACTAAAATTTTTCGCAAGTTCATTTGATCTTCGACGGTTTGATCTTCTTTCGAAAGTGTTTTAATCCTAATTTCTAGAGTATTTTCGTTATTATTCTTATAATTGACGATTTCTCACCTGAAACTCCTGGAAAATCCTCTTGGAAATGCTTCAAAACTCAAAACATTTGCTTAATTTTTTGACATTTGACATTTGCTTAATTTTTGTCGCTGGCATGGAAAACTAGCACATACTGAAACTTCTAGAAAAATCTCCTGTACAATGTTTTAAATTCAGGACTTTGTGGCTGGCATGGACAACTAGCATCTCCTGAAACTCCTAGAAAAATCTTCCTGAAAATGTTTCAAATTCAGAACTTTGTCGCTAATAGGGACAACATTGATCCACTTCCCATCATGTTTTAATTCTAATTTCCGGTGTATTTTGGTCATTTTTCCTAGAATTGATTATTTTCCACCTGAAATTCCTGGAAAAGTCCTCGTGGAAAGGCTTCAAAATTCCAGACTTCTTTGCTATGTAAGGTCGCATTTTAGTTATTTTTCTCAGAATTGACGATTTCTCATCTGAAATTCCCGGAAAATTCTTCCTGGAAATGCTTCGAATTCAACATTTTGTCACTAATACGGACAACTAGCACAAAGTAAAAGTATTTTTACAATTTGGACCATTGACATTTGCTTAAATTATGATTCCATAGCATTTCCAGGATTGGAAAAAAGACGTTTATTATCAAAAACTATCGGTTTTTTTGTAAACCACGTTTATTGTTCAGGTGGAGCTTTCATTTTACGATTGCGGTCAATATTACAAGAATGACGGAATATTATTAATATTATAAAACTCAACGGAAAAAAATGGAGGATTTTTCTTGGGAATAACCATAGAGTAGTAAATAATAAATAAATGGAATAATAAAGTAAAGATGGAATCAAATGAGGAGCACGATGAGAATTTTCCGACTTTTTTTAATATTAGAAAAAAACGTTATAGCCACGCAGTATTGCGGACTTTATTCCAGTTAAATGAGGATATTGTAAACAACTACAACTGTATGAAATGGGTCCCAGAATTCTTTTCTCCAATCGAAATCCAAAAGCAAAGAGAGTCTCATCGGCAAGCTGGAAACAGCAGATCTGGTGAAAAGAAATACCAAATCTGTGGAAAAAAGTGTAATTTCGTAGCACAAGCGACAACATAGTGCATAGAATCACGTAATATTGAGGACATAATGGCTGTGAGATTTGCTTGCAAGAAACTTCATTACTTTTCAATACAAATACAAAAAAAAATCGAAAAATAGCGTTACGAAATAAAAATTTCTTCAACGCATTTTCTTCTACAGCCACATTTTTCTGGAAAAATAATCTTAACATCAGGACAGTCATCACGTAATTTTGCGGACATTTAGCATGAAATAAAGAAAAAAAGAAGATAAACAAAGAAAGAAAAACGAAAAAACAAAGATAGTGAAATTATGAACCATAGATGATTTGATTTCTGGATTTTTCATATTGCGTTTCTATGTTCGGTAAGGAGAACTGTCACAAATCCAATCAGATCTCCCTCAAATGAGGATCAAAGAGATCCTCAAATAGTCTTTTGGATCTGTTCTTCTTGTCGTCTACGTCAAAGATTGTCGGGAGTTCGAAAACTAAGGCATATGTTCCTTGAAACGGACCAAGTGCGTGGGTATTCTATTAAAATTCTGTTCTTCTCTTTTTTTCCTTGTCTTTTCCACCTCTTCTCCTAGTGTACTATATCGCTAGGTGAGATTTACAGCTGATGCTCTTTGCGGTAGAAAATCCGCAAAATCATTGAACATTTCGTCTTCTTTCGGCTTGTTAACAGCTGCTGTTACAGGACACTAAGAATCCTGGGGCATATGAGCAGGGGGAAAAAAGAAGGAATTTCCAGGAAGGATTTTGTTAGTTTTCCGGTCGGTAAAGTCTCGCGGTCATACGGTGATTGAATACGCAGATGTTACCGAGTGAAAGTCCGGAGAGTGGCTCCATGTGTCTATTGTCTGATTGGTTGTGGCTGTGAACTCACATCCACTCTATCCGCATTCACCGGCTCATCAAGTTAAGTGTCCTGCCGGTACACTACTCTCCAGCTACCGTAATCCACTATTTCATTAGTCGTGATCATGGATGATTATGAATATGATCAGGATATTGATGAATTAATCCGGCAAATGCATAGGTATGTGAATTGAGTGTAATTCTGTAACTTCGCCCATTTTCGATCACTTTACGATGAAGAAATTCTGGAAAAATATCCCCTTGAAGAGCAGTGTTGATCACCTTTTGTGAAGAAAAAGTTTCTCTTTCATTTTGTCTTTTCAAAACTTCTCCGTTTTTTTCCGGATCATATTTTTTTAAAAATAAATTGCTAGGGAATAAAATACTCGGAAATTATTATACTAGAAAAAATAATAAAATAACCGTACTATACGATTAAGGAATTTTTTTTTCAGGATAGCTGAGTTGTAACACCATGAAACTACATAAAGCACTTAATGATTATTTTCTAGACGTGTTTTTTTACTGCTATAAATTTTTTGACGATTTATTTCCCCCTTTATGACCAAGTTTCTATATGACTTTTGCTTTTAAGTTGGGCTCTTCGTTACTTAGTTACGAAAATGAAATTTTGGAAAAATGTCACCTTGAAGAGGGGTGTTGCTGTCACTTTTTTGGGGAGAAAAATTTCGTCTTCATTTTTTCCTTCGAAAATTTCTCAATTTT
Source organism: Necator americanus (assembly GCF_031761385.1). NCBI lineage: Eukaryota > Metazoa > Nematoda > Chromadorea > Rhabditida > Ancylostomatidae > Necator > Necator americanus. The sequence continues at coordinate 32,409,267 of NC_087371.1, read as the reverse complement.
GTTCCCAAATCAGAGTTTTTTTATTAAATTCATGTGAAATAAAATATTTGCAAATTATCATACTAGAAAAATAACAAAATAAGATAAACAAGTAGTAAAATAAATAATAAAGAATAAAACAGCTAAAAAAATGGATAATGGAAAAAGTTGATTAATCTGATCTTTTATGCGTGAATTCGTGAAATTTGTACACGTGAAATGCGTGAATTCCGATTTCAGTGGCTGTGGTGGATTTCAGCTTGATGGTCTTCTACTTTTTCAGGATATCCACAGTCTTGGTGAATAAATGCCAGAAAAACTCTATAGATAAGAATTTAGCGAATCAAAAGGGAATTTTTCTAGTTTTTTTTTGTTTCACTGAAACGGGACGCCTTCTTATGTACTCACAGTTTACTGCATAGGAATGTTTTATTGATACCTTTTAGGCAGTTTAGGTTTAGGTTTAGGTTAGGTTTAAGTTTAGGTCCACTTTTTCCACTGTTTATCAAAAAAACTGGGCGGTGCTACCTAAATTTTACTTTTAGTTACCTAGTTTACCCAATTTTTTTGTTTTTGTCAAAAAAAAAACAAATATGGATACGTTAGAGAACTCTCGACGCTTCGCACCATTACAGCTTCGACATAATAGATTTTAAAAAAATTCTTTTTATTTTCCAGAGTAAATAAAGTCGTTGATCCTTGACCACTACACCTAGTTTCTATCGGAATATCGGAAAAACTTTGTGTTTATATTTTGAAATTGACGAAACATTTGGAATGATAATCCAACGAATTCTGGATTCAATTTGTTGCTTTTTTCGAATTTTCGATGTTTCCAAAATCTCGATCCTTGGCGCTTCTGGACAGTCGAAACTTTTTTACTCTGTTTTTTGAAAATTATTTTTAGTTATTTTTTAAAATATTTTCCTCCAATTTTGATAATTTTGGACTTTGAATTAGACTTGGAACCTTACTGGTTGCTCGAAACTTGCCCGTTTTACCTCAGTCGAGTCCAATGCATGCAGGAGTACGGAAATGGTCAGTGCGATATGAATAACTCGTCCTTCTAATTGTTCCTTTGATAGATTCCATGTGAATGAAGGATGTGACTTCGATGATTTGCATAACCCTGTTAAAAATTAGATACTCGAATCAACTGGGGACCAGTTTTCGCGCAGCACTAAATTTTTCTTTGTCATTTCTCTTCAAATTTTCTAGAACTTGGGGCCAGAGGATTGATTCTTAGTGTAATAAGAAGAGAAAAAATGGCGAATAGAAAGTTAGATGCAATTTGAGAAAATGCTAAGGAAAATATAAAATATGTATAATATATAAAATAAATTGTATAATGTAATTATAAATTTTATAAATAAAATAAAATAGAAAATATGTGAGAAACCTTCCTGAAAATGTTTATGTTCAAATCAAAGAATCAAAGATCAAAGATGGATCAAATGCGCTTAAAAAATTGAAATCCAAAAATTTCTCAAAGGATACAAGTAGAGGATGGGACTATTTTAATAATTATGAAAAAATAATTAATAACAACAAAATCAGATTAAGTAAGTGGAAAATCGACCGATAATTATAATAATAAATAATTATGTCCCATGGTCTGTTCAAGAACGTGCTGTACGATTCTCCCGATGACAAAATACGTGCGATGCGAAGTTAATGGTTTCTTTTCTTATTGTTTTTACGCCTTTTTGATAAAATACCCTGCTGTTGTCGTTTGACAACAAAGCAAGAAATATCCCGCATGGAAGATTTATATATCTTCTCCTTGAATTGAAACAGCTTCAGCGGGATTTCCTTCCTATGGATTTGTTTGTTTTTTTTTTTCGTGTTAAAATAGCACGAAATTGAAGCTGTAATTCCTTGAATGCTCGCCAAATGGGATGTTTTATCCGTGACGGGAGGGGAAGATAAATGAGGCACAGAAATGACTATGAGTTCGACTTCGATTCGCCTCCGGCGCAACTACTCGTCCATCGGAGCGTCCGAGTTGTCCCTGTCTGACTGCTGTGCAAAAGTGGTCCTTTGGGACGTGAATGGTGTGTTGTGTTTGGTGAGAATCATTCACAACAACACATGTATTTCTACATCGTGCAGTGCAGTTACACCCCCGCAGCCATATTACGGTACCTAGTCGTGTCTACTGTGTTGTTCAATACGTGGACAATATTGATGATCATCACCTATTGATCGATCAATCCGGCACGAATCACATCGCACCTGTTTGACAAGCTCGTCGTCAACAAATCACTACATCCGGGACAAGTTACTCCAGCCACTTCGTGACAGCCTCGTGAACTCTTCCCATTCCTCGCCGAGGCTTCCACTCCCTCCTCTATCCTCGTTTAAGGCCTTAAAAAACGATCAATAACGCTGTTAAGGCCTTAAACGTCTTCAACTAAAGGACATAGACGAACTCGCAAAATAGAGTTAGATAAACAGCCGCGTGTGAGGGAGAGAGTATTGACTGAGCTATTCGGCATTTCGACTACCTCAACTGAAACTCATCATCCACGAATTCCATAAATCTCTCTGGCTGGGTCCCAACAATGGCTACAACATTACGTTCAAAACGCAGTCGTCTATACAGGATATTTAAAACGTTGTAAGTTTTTTCCGTATCGATTTCTATATGCGAAAAAAAACTATCCGAGATTCATGGAAATCGTCTAGGATATGCAAAATCTCTCTCATATCACATTCTATTCTTATTTGATTCAAAAAACTCATAAAGTCACCTCAACTCTCTTTTTTCTGTGTGAAGTGAATAGTGAGTTTTGACTTGGAGTGCTGTCAGAAGATAGCTGAACTCCATTTCAAGAGGTTCTTCAGCTTGCCGGCCGAAATTACATTTTCCCTCGTTGAGAACGTCTCGATTTTCTCAGCGGGTTAGCGTCAATTAGTAGGGAAAAGATCCGGAAACTATGTGGGAAATTGCTTATATCCAGATTGTCACACGCAATTCTGGAAGGTGGACGTAAAAAGTAGTCGATTATAGCTGCCCTTAGTTGACGTACATAGGACGTTTCGAGATTTCGGATTCATGCCCAGATTCCAAGATTTTCTATTGAAGATCAGCTCGTTTTGTAAGACAATGCTAGAACATTCTGATCCGGATTTAGGCAATTTTTTTTTCGAATAAAGTAAAACTGGGATCTTTTTTGATTAAAAAAATATATTGTTTTCATGTGATACAAGAATAGATACAAGAATCAGCTGAATAGATACAAGAATCTTCAATCCGAATTCTCTATTTATTTGCCCTGGGGGAAATTGAGGTTGGTAGAAAAAAAAGTATAAAAAGTAACATATTTCTACTCAAATATAGCCCGCCCAGCTTTCTGTTCGATTCGTTACTTTTTTTTAAAATTTGGATAAAACATTTCTCCTCAGGGAAATCAACGAAGGCTCTGATGTGGTTGGATAAAAAATAAATCACGGACGAGCGGACTTCACCACTTTGCTCATACTTTAATTTATTCGTAAATTAGACTTATCCTCCCGAAGTAATGCTCATCTCTAATATGTATTTGCTATTATTATTTATTTTATTTTATTAATTATTTATTATTCGTGTATTTGTAAATATTTACGTTTCTCACACAGAAAGAAGCTGAACCTATCTTATGACCTAAGGATCAACTGCTGATCCGCCTCAGTACTGTCTATTCCTGACGCAGAGCGAAAATTTTGATGAAAAATGGAAAAAAAATAAAAATATAATAAATGAAAATAAAAATAAAATAAGAATATAAAATAATAAATGAAAAATAACCGAATAAAACCAACTAATCAGTTAAGTTAGCCGTATACCTATACTTGAGTCAAAACGACATGACGTACGGACAGTTGCGTAAGCGGCTACGCGCTCGAAGCGGCGCGGTTCGTGATTAATAAAAAATAATTATAAATTAGAATAATAATAATCAATAAAGTAATAAATAAAAACAAATTTAAATTAATTCAACTGCATTTCAAAAAATTTATTGTGTATTGGGGCGGGTGTAGCGGTGGTTAGTCGGTTAGAGGTTCCGCTTCCTGCACGACCGATCGGAGGTTCGAATCCGCCCTAGTGCTCACCGAGCGTTTCATCCCTCCGGGGTCCGGATAAATTGGTACCAGACTTGTCTGGGAGCATAAAAACACTGACCTAACCCGTCGGTTAGCCCCCGCAAGCCACTCTATAAGCTACGAAATGGTTCGTAAACCTCAAACGATTCTGAATTGAAGTGAACGTGGTGGTGTGGTCCCAAGCGGATTGACTGACGCCGGACACTTTATTCTTTATCCTTTATATTCTGTATTGTAAAAAAACACTGGTAGAGAGCATTCGTGCGTTATGGTCAGTACTTAAAGGTGGATCCTGAATTGTACACCTATCGGTTGATCTCTTAACTAATCCTACCCTTATGCTGAAGAACTTGGGGGCTCTATGAATTCGTAATTCTTCCGGGAAAGGATTTTTCGCGGAAAATCCACGAACACAATCCTTAACATTAATCATATAGCTAGCGTGAGCTCTAGAAAGCGCGCGAACTTCTCTGTCAATTCATTATTCATCCAGTAATTTGACATATACATCCGTAGTTTCACTATTGACATTGTCAAAAGGGGGGAATCTCTTTGTGCCCTCGCCCTCAACATTACGGGCATATTTTCCCTTTTTTTTTGGTTTTGTCGTTTTCATTTCGCCGTCTCGTCTCATACATCTTCGAATTCGTTGGGGGAGAAAGTGCGATCGGGTCCCCCTCCGTTGGGGATAGTCGCTGGCACATCTAAGCGCTGAAACTGCGCGCTGACTGAGGCGGCTGTGCGGATCGCGGCCAGTCCAGTCGGCTACTAGCCCCAACTAATTGTATGGATCCCTGGCCAGTTGTTTGTTTGTTTTTCAGAGTTCTTCCCAATTTGTTAGTCCTCCGCCCATTTATCATACTTCCATAGAACACATCCAGAATTCTTTACTGTTTCTCCCATGTGCATCATATGTTGAGTCAGCTACATACACATATGTTGGTGCTATGTAAAATAGTGCAACTCAAGCCACGCCCATTTTGAGGGTTCTATAATTTCACGTACAAAAAAAGGTTATAGAGGCAAGTGCTGTCTATTTTTTTCTATTTAAATGTGTTTTTTTTTTAAATTTCTATTTTTTGCTTCTGGAAATTTCTATCTCATTGATCCAATTTGTTGACTAAAATGTAGAATTTTTTTTTTACTTAGTCCTCTATACATATTCATAAAGTACTACGTACGGAGGAGTTACCAAAAAAAAATCCTAAATTTTGGTCAATGTATTGAATCAGGATTGGATTAGGAATAAGCACTGCGTAACCACTTTTCTTTATTTTACCTTAATTTTCCTAGAATTTTTCACTCTGAAAAAGCTACCTGTGCATACCGTATGCCAAAAATCGTTTGGCATATAAAAACAATTTAAAAAATTATACATACAGCCTTTTCTTTATGTCACCTTATTTTTTTCACTGATTTTTTTTCACTCTAAAAAAAATCTATCGGCGCATACAGTATGTAAAAAGTTGTTTGGCATATAAAAACAATGTAAACATTTTTAGATTCATCTTATTTTATTTTACATCATTTTTCCCGGAATTTCTTTCATTCTGAAAAAATCTCTTATTCTTCCCTGCCATAAAATTTTGCGTCCCTCCTCAAAATGAAGAATCCATTTCTGGAATATGCTAGAATCTGCCCATATATCTATCTATCTGAGTGTACTAAAAATCCTTGTTATTGCACACCATTTATGGATTAACGGATACAGATTCAAAGTGCACTAGCTAAGTTTTCTTTGCTTAATCGATAACTATAGAAAATTTTCTTTACAAAGTTTTTTCTACATGAATGGATATGGATTTGCATTCACATTTTTGTTACAGTACTCTCTAAGTGCTTAGAAACTACGTGAAAGCACTTCCAGTAATTTCTCCCTATATTTTTTGTTTATTTATTTATTCATTTATTTATTTATTTGTTGAAAACACCTGCAACAACGTTCTATAAAACAAAAAAAAATAATAAAAAAAAATAACAAGATGGAAGAGAGTTCACTAGAATATCCTGCGCATAGATGAACAGTAAATAAGTAAATAAATACAAGTAAACGAATAAACAAATCGTCATGATGCCGCCTTTTACAGCTCTTCTTTTTCACTATGTGGTTATCCTGCAGACTTCTGTCCCTACTGTATGACAGAAAAAAAAAAGTCGATTTTTCTTCCGCACCTTCATTCGTTAACGTTAATCCACCTTCTAGAAGACTCCTCTTCTTCTTTATCTTCGTTCCTGCACTACTTTTCCGAAATCCTTCCGATATCGCTCCGGAAATTCGGAAATTTTTAAGAAACCTCCTACTTCTCCTGTAACTTTCGCGCAGCGTTTCCTTTCGAGCTTCGAGCTCAGCTTCTTTTCTTCATTTCCTCGCCGTAATGCATCTCAAATTTCACCATTCGCCATCCTGAAATGAAATCCAACACATAAGGGACATTGGAGTTCCACTTTGGATGCTGGCCTTTGCCAAAATTGGTGATGACGGTCTTGGCAATCATCCCAAAACAGCGTTGTTGACTCCCATGTCTCGGATTATGGATACTAAGTACAATAAGGTCATTTATGGATTGTTGCTATGACATAGCTTTTGACTGATAAGTGCATTCGAGAGTAGTTCTCCGAAACTTCGTTGGCGGAAATGCACTATACTAAGAATAGTGCGCTCCAATGCCATTATCTGACCTAATACAAATTCAATTAAAATTGATGTGGGGTGTCGAATGTAGCCGAAAAACGAGAATGAATTTGTCCCTAATTTTTTCCAAGAAAATTCTCACCACGTTTTTGTAATTCCCCAGTAATCCTCAAATTTCTTGGATCATTTTTAACTCCATAGTTTTCTCTGTACACTTTATGCTCCGCCCCTACGGTTCTTCTGGCAATATTTCGAGGTATAAACATCTGTGTAAGCTACAACAGCGACAGCAGCAACACCTCTTTTCAGTATCCTTTGACAGAAACCTCCACTAATCAATAAATCAATATCAAATCCATCGAATTTCAGAAAGGTTTGCGTCCATTGTAAGTGTGACAAGAGTGAGCACGAGTTACCGCCAAATCAGGCCGGAAGCGTCTACGAACGACTAGGAATCAAACCACCAGGTACGGTAGTACTATTAATTATTTCCTTCGAGTATTTTTTTCTAATTTTTTTTTCTAGAAAAAATCTGAAATGTCTTGAAATTTCTGTCCAACTCATAGTTCACGTTAAACCCCTTTTAGCAACATTTTTAAATATATTTTTTATTTTTTCAAAATCTGCGTCACATGCACCAAACGGGCGCTGGCTGCGTTTTAAATCATTGCAAATTTCTTCTCTGTTCGTCTATTGGCGGCACTTTCTAAATTCCAACGATCTTTCGCTTTACGTTACTGTATGTTGTAGTTTAGGTCCCTTATGGAAGAAGACTGAAACTGATTTATTATTTTGGAAAAAACCCTGTATTCTTTTTCCTGATGTTTATTTATCTTCTTTGTTCCTTGTATGCTCCGTTCATCAATACAAGGATAGCCATGTAAAGAATAAACAAATCAACTAATCAATAAGTCAAAGAATTGGATTTCCACGAGATTGCTAGGTGTATGAATCAGTAATCGATTTTTCACGTATCACTCGTTAGAATCTCTGCTGAACAACTCTTTTCGACTTCTCGATTTTCGAACCGGAGCTCTCTCAGGGCATCCTGGAGAGCAGAGCCAACACCGTCCTGCCGTTGTGATGTAGAATTTTGCGCCCACAGCTATTTTTTTACTGGTTTTTTTCCCGCCAAAAAATTCGCGCAATGTTTCCACCTTCGCTACCGAAAGTGACGTCATTTGGCTAAGAGTGGGCTTTCTGCTTCAAAACCATACAAAAATATCCCATATGAAAAAGTATGGAGCGGTGTAGCGCAGTCGGTAAGAGGTTCCACTGTGGCTACAATCGATCGGTGGTTCGAATCCGCCCTAGTGCTCACCAAGCCATTTACGGTCATCCCTTTGGGGTCCGGATAAATTGGTACCATACTTGTCTGGGAGTATAAAAACACTGCTACTTGATCCATCGGCTGTGCCCGCAAGACATTTTATAAAGCTGAGTTCATGTCAGGCTTCATGAACCTCAAACAAAGTCTGAGTTGAAGTCGAACCCGTAAGCGCATCCCCTTGGGGTTCGATCAACGCGGTGCACTTTATCCTTTATCCTTTATGAAAAAAGGATTTATATTTTTCGAATTTTTCCCAGAGGTTGCCGCGGATACTGAAAACGAACTCAGTTTCGTGTCCTGAACACTTTCTTTTCTCCATCAACGCTTTTCGCAACAAGATATTCTTAATTAAAACATTTATTTCTTTACTTCTACTGTTCAAACATCTACGGCTACTGGTTAATTTTTTAATTTTTTAAATTAAAAAAAAATTAATTTTAATTTTTTTCCCAAAAGAGAGTATCCACTCGAAAAAAAAATGTCCTCATGTCTGTTCCCCTTAACAAACACAAATGAGCCTATTGCTGGATTATTCGCTCCAAAAACGGGGCACGACAAGAGCATTTTTAAAAATATTGTTAGAATTTTGAAACGAATTGTTAGTTATTGTTTGAAAATTGAAACTTTTCAAAATTGAAATTATTATTATAGTTTCATTGCCTGTTTGATCGGTCTCAAGCGAAAAAACAGGTTTTTTAAACGTTCCCCAAGAAAAAAAAAACCTCTTCTTTTGGGTAGTAGAGGGATTTCTCTTTCTTTCTTTTTCTTTTTTCTATAAAAAATTTCTTTTCCTTTTCTTTTTCTTTTTTCTTTTTTTTAATGGTAACCATGAACATCAAAAAGGTAGAAATTTAACTGTGAGAAAAAAACCTCAATAATCATAAAAATAATAATAAAATAAATAATAATCATAATAATAATAATAAAAACAATAAATAATAGAAATCTCGATAAGATAGAGACATTGTATGTGATAATTCCAGGCACGTGCGTCATTTTTTGCGAAAATTTTCCGGAAAATCCCACAATCACATTGCATAGCTATTAGGGAAATGCTCTCTGGCTCAGGCAACTACAGTAATAACCAGTCAGCACACTGGATTTTTGTGTAGTGCATTTAAGCAATTTTATCGAATCTCTGCAAACACTGCGCATCCATTCGAATATCAAGCCGAGTCCCATAAATTTAAATGTGCCCGCGCAATTTAGTGGTGCATGGGGAGAACTTTCCCCCATCGAAATAGAATCTAATTTTATGATACCAGCCAGCAAACGAAACGTCACATACTTATGGAATATGGACATCTCTCCAGAGAATAAAATTTTTTCCATTCTTATTTGAAGAGAAATCCTGGAAATGGGCTCTAGGTTTTTTTTTCTAAAATTTCACGGGCTCAAATCACAAAATTCTATCCATTTTGATATTTGCTGTTGTACGCTAAGGTTTGATAACTTTATGGACTTTAGCTGCCATTTTGCTGCATATTCTGGTCTGGTTTCTGTTTTATTTGGCGCTAGTAGCGGCCTGAATGGTTTTATCTTTTATTATTAATATTTTATTTTTATTGTATACTATTTTTATTACATTTATTTTTTATTTTTTATAATAAAACTGAATTTTATCATTAATAAAACTGAATGATTGCCTAAAGGTACATTTTAAAATGCCGCTTTCGAAAACTTTGAGAAAAAAAACGTACGGGAGTACTGACACGCGGTAGAAATTTTCTAAAACTAATTAATCTTCTTTTTCAAAAATTAAATTAAATATTAAATTGTTTTTTAATTAAAATTATTATCAAATATTAATTATTATTAAATTAAATTAGTACAGTGTAAAGAAAAAAGTAAGAAAAAAATTATCGAGTTAAGTAAAGATTATGATTCTGCAACTATAAGCTATCCTTCCCTCTTGAAATTTCTTCCATGAGAAAAAAAAAACGCAAAATCTTATCAAAATAAGAGGACCTTGATTTCTTTCTAACCAATTTCGATCTTCGTTTTCTTGAAAATTACTGATTAAACTTTATATAGTTGATTGAGAATTGAGTAAAAATTGTTGAAAATGTTATTCCGTTTTTCCTTCTAAATTTTGATTACGGTATGGTGAAAGCTAACTGAGAGCGGTAATTACGACCAGCCGCAAGTGGTTCATAAACCCTACAAATCAATATTGATTGACTGTTTATTTACTCTACTAATTGTCATTTACAGCCAATATGCCAATTAGCAACACTCGTGACGACGCACCCGGTTCTGTAAGCCACGGTTACGCATGGGTCCCACCTGGATTGACGCGTAAGAAGGTTAGTGTACATAATATGTTGTGAAAAAGGAACGAGAAGTGTTTGATGGAAGCAACGGAGGCGCATTACAGTAAATACAATACTTGATACCGTAACCCATCGTTAGATATTGTGATCGGGTCCTTTTTGGAAAAGATGTGTTAGCATTCCTGTCGCGGCTACACAGTAAGATGTTCGGTTTTTTTTTCTAGCTCAGGATTTTATCGTTTCTCTGCGTCTCTCTTCACCGCAACGTATCTATTCCTATTCGAAATAATTCCTCTTCTTTTCTTACCGATCTGGCATCGTTTCAACTTTAGCTCCAGCTCGGGAACAATTTTTAAAAATTTTTAAAAATTCAATCGGACATTTTTTTCATGTGTTTGTGTCTCTTCTATTTTCTAGAGCTTTTCTCTTTGTATTATCGTTTAGTATTTGTGTATGTTTGCGTAAAAATCCCCTCCTAATCTCTGCTTTGCTCTCTCTCTCACTCTTTTTTCCCTCACGTAACTCTTCCAGAAAATCATTTTACAGTAAATATGTAAATGTCTTTCAAGCTTATTGCCGCTGTGGATTAGTGCCATTGTGCGGCTGTGATTTTTCCGTAGTTTCTCTCGTTGTGTGATGTGTGTATGTGTTTTTTGTGTATCTTTGACTGTCTGCAAATTTACGTATCTCATCAAATCGTGCGCACACACGCACACTTTGCAAATTGTCACGTACCCACGTACGTATCCTAGAGAAAATTCACGGACATCAACGAACATTAATGTGGGACATTAAGGTGGATCGGGCTGGGCGGGTGTCTCCCAGTGAAGAATTTTTCAAGAGGAGTACCTCTCCTTTTATTTTTTTTTTCCTTTTTATATTTTTTTATCGGCTTTTCATTTTATACTCCCCTAAATCGTGCACCGTAGGGATTACTGTCGCTTTTTGCCTCCGTACATAAAATCCTCCTCTTCCTTAACACCACTAAGGCCCCTTAACAACACTAAGGTCATTCACTCTCAAATTCATCCAAATACATTTTTTCATCTTCTTTTTTCTTCTTTTCTTCTTTTTTCTTCTCTTTTTCTTTTTCTTTTTTTCTTCTTTTTTTTCATTTTTGTTATCAATAGACAGTTGAAATAGATCATTTTGTAAGATGCTCTTTTTTACATTTTTTTCTTTTTACTCTTTTTTACATATGCTCACATATCTATCTGGTCATCTATCATTGATTTATGTTAGATATCCACTGTTCCTTTATCTCTGTATATCTCTCTGTTGTACTGTACATAAATATTAGAAGATCCTAAGATGTAAATATTTGCTTCACTCTTTTATTCCTTTCAATTTGTTCACGATGTACATACTCTGCTTCTCTGACGCATTCTTTCTCTTCTCCTCGTGACCCACACATATTTTATTTCAAATTCTGCGTCTATGCTCCTCACCACTAGAATGGTTTTAGATTTTTTTTTCGTTTCTGTATCTCTTCTTGAAAATTTTCGTATGCTTACTCAGCCTCTTCTCTTTTTCGATAGCCAGGATTCGTCCATTCAATTTTCTTCCTATCCTTGCTTCCCAATCCCCGCTATCCTAGCCATTTGATCTTCTTTTCCCTATTTTTCTGTTCTGGATACTAAGAAAATGGACAAAAATTTCCTGTGAGAATGAATCATCTCTTTCGCGAGTCGGGCTGTCCTCTCTCTCTTTCCAGTTTGCACTCAATTATCCTCCCCTTCCTTCCCTCCGCTCTTTATCTCCCTCTCTCTTTCTCTTTTCTTTTTTTCCGCTTTCTTTTTTCTTTCTCACTTTCTTCTACTCTCAGTCCCATTTTTTATCTATATATTTTTCTCTTTTCCCCTCTTTACTCTTCGCTATGTCTCTCTCTCTTTCTTTTCCTTTTCCTTCCCTCTCTTTCCTCTTCTGTTCCTCGCTGATTCGTGACCTATTCATTTCCTCTCCCTCAGTTCTTGCTTCCTATCCTCTTCACATTTGCGACCAGTTCCAAGTGCAGCGTCCGCAGCGCTCTTACGTTCTCTTCCTATACTTAGAGCCCTCCCCCTATTTCCATTCCCCGACTATACATCACTACCGAATGGGACCTTTTTTCCCGCATCAATTCTATTTATTTTTCCATCTTTGTCTCTATCGTAACCTCGTTCCGATGAGCTGTTTATCTTCGGATACGGTCATAATTTAATTATTTTTTTTTTCGCAAGCCGATCACATATCATCGGCTAATGTGACACGCTTTTGATGTCAGCCCATTCCGACATGGGAATTTAGTGATCCACGATTAAAATGTAGGTTTTCGTGGGGGGGGGATTCTCGTGATCAAATCCTTCGCCACATCTCCGGACCTTTTCTTATGATCGCATTCATTTTCATGTGAACGCGACGACGACGGACGAAGGTGCATTGTGGCGGTCGGTAGGGTCGCCGAGACTCAGCCGCTACTTATTCGAATCCATTTGTACTCCTTGCCTGCTGGTCCTCATGAGAATTATCCTCACTTTTCGGGACGAGTTTCTCCTTTTCAAAATTAGATACTATCTGAAAAAAACATAAAAATCCACGAATGCGTCTGGAATTTTTCTGATTTTACCGAATATTTACTCAGCACGTAATACTCCACTCTGTGTACATAGTACTTTATCCTGTATTCAAGGATTTCCGTATATAAAACATGAAAAAGATGCGCAATTCCTGGAAAATTCTACGGGTTTGGCCCACAACGCTCTGAACATGATATATAGTTGCTTGCGCTTTGTTTTCTTTTCGTTTCCTAATCCTAGAAATATTGACTGGTTAACAATAGTGGCTTGAGGTCGTAAAAATTTTTTTTCGAGGAAATTTCTCTATTTTTTTTGCTAAATGTCCATGTTGCTGAGGAAAATTCTAGAAAAATCTGATAAATCTCTCGAATAATTTCTCTTTTCTTTCTATTTTGATTTTTTTTTTATTCAAAAGAAATTTCGTATTGACCGGTAATTAAGGAAATAGGTGCAGCTTGTTGCTTATCAACAATAACGGGAAAACAAAAATTCCTAGTGCTTGGAAAAATTAGCCAGAAATTATTTCTAAAAATGTAAAATATACGTAAATAATTTAAAAAATGCGCTCGTTTATTTTCAGATTTTTATTTTTATTTTTCGTTTCGAGCGGCTAGCCATAATCATTGAAGGGGTTCACGAGAGAATTTCAGAAATTTTGCAAATTTTTCTGGATGCGTTGGTCTTTTTTTTTTAAAAATTCATTACAGTTAAGATCCCAGCTACAGTAGCGAGAAGATACTCCAAAGCACCTTTGAATTTTCCTCGCAATTTTCAATTACTTCTTGTGGATTTCTATCAGTTCACTTAGGAAAAATTTTAAATTTTTAACAGATCAAGTTTTAGTAAAAAAAAAAAGCCAGAGCTAAAACACACAATTTGCTATCCGTATTATGAGAAATATCCATCTACTTCCACATTTTTTTCTGGAAAAAAAATCTTCGTAAAACTCGTCTAACCGGTACATTTTTCTTGAAGAGAAATCAACATGCACTTGGATTATACTTAAAAGAGACAAACGATCGAAAAGAGAGGATTCCAGTCTAGTCTGGATGAATAACCACCGACCGTACATTATTGGATCTTTTCCGATGCGTCACACAGGCGAGGCGCCTTAGTCGCTTCATCTGCAGATCTATTACTGATGTGTGTACTGACCGGACGGATACCATCCACAAATTCTCTTCGCAATTCTTTTTTTCTTCTCTCATTCGTTCTTTACGTTTTACTCAAAATTTCTTCGCCCTAAAACTCTGAACAAAAGTTTTGTCGAATTTTATCGAATACATATTGCTGACTTGGATTTTTCTTGAAATTCCTGAATTGAATGTTGGAATGCATGAATGAATCCGTGGAATTTAATAGGTACTGAAGTACAGAATAAACTTTTCATAACGTTTGTTTGAGGAAAATCGGCTGATCGTTCATTTTTCGAAAATTAACGTATGAAATTAATTTCACAACCATTTCACACCACAACTTTTTTCATAGCAAAGTTTATCTTTTTTTATAACTTCATAACTAACTAACTGTCATAATTTAATTTATTCAATTAATTTATGAATCATTTTTTAGAGTTTTTCTTCCATATTTTCGAAATAGTAATTTTTGAGGAACTAGCGAAAATCCAGAGCGAATGCTGTCCGCGTTTGCGGTGAATTTCACGACAAACCTTGGATTTTGAAGTGAAATAGGTGAAGTCAGAGCAAACATCGAATCGCCGTGTCGTTTCACGTGAATCCTAATGTCTTCTAATTTGTTCAGATGGGCGGTGCTTCTAGTTTACGCTTGAACTATTACTCCTTTCGCGACGTGACGTGTGACGAAAAAAAGCTGGAATAAATCTCATAACTCAACTCTAAACTGAGAAGGAGCTACAATAAAACGAGAGAAGCATAAAATGTAGTGGGCGGTGCTTTCGGTTAACATCCGGAATAAAATCCGACCGGAACGACGGTAAATCTTAGCTATTTATTATTGTTTAGGGCTAATTATTGGTTTCTGGGCTACTTCCAGGTATAATCTGCCCTTCCAAAGATATAATTTCAAAAATTTGTGGGTAACCTTATCCTATCCGTCCTCCCCCTGCTCTTAATTGGACATCGTCGACTAAGTAGCTGTTCTCGTTATCCGTTGACGACGTTTCCCCGTTTATTGGTATTTTTATTACCGTTTTACCGCCAACTTTCTCTCATTTACATCAGTTATCGGGCTCCGCCCATTTCTCCCGCATTCGCCCCCCGCCCTCTATTTGTAGGTATTCAAACCAGTTTCACCAGTAGTAGTGATGATGATATTTTTTTCATCTATGGGAAAGTGTCATTATCCTTGGAGCATCCGTTTTTTTTTACCTTTTTCTTCTCCTTTTTTTCCCGATCACTACCAGTTTTGATCCTATTAGGAACTGAACAATTTACGGCGCGCATTTTATTTATGTTATGGAAAAGCTGTGCTGGTATGTTGTCGGTTTCGTGTGTTAATTCTCTCAAATTGCAAACAGTTTCCGTTCGCGGAACTGGTCTTAGCGGTGGCTACGGGTCCGTATACTCATCTATGTGTTTATGTGTTTGCGCGTGTGTGTATCGTTGTGTGTGTGTTTATACTATAAATAGAATTTGTAGTCAGGCGAGCGGGCGACGCGAGCGAGCGAGGACGCGGCGGACGCTTAACTCGCCATTGGCCACTGTTTATGTAAGGGATTAATAGCGCAGAAAAAAAAACTGCTTTGGAATGAAAGAATCCGCCGCCGCCGTCGCTGTGTGCCGTTCGTTCGTAAATCTGTAAGTGCTCCTCCGCCTGCAGGCGAAAACGTTCCTCCTTGAGTCCTACGCACGCATCAAACGTATGTCATATCCGTTCATTACGTTACGATGTTGCCCTTGACATTTTCTTATGTGTTGCTCGTTTTTGTTTATCTCAATGAGTTCATGCTGCTAACTCTGGCCTTCACGAATATCTTAAAACTCCGCCCAAACTTAGTTTACACTCATGTCTTCTGATCTGAGTTCTAGGTGAACTCACTTTAAAATCTGTTCATATTTTTATAATTGTGCAATCCTGCGGTTGTTCCACATCTATAGAACGCTCTATACTTGTTCACAACGAAAAGGAAATCCATGGGAAAAGAACACAAAAAAAACAAATTCCTCTCTCATCGAATACCAAGCAACCAAACTGAAATTGTATTTATTCTACAGAAATTCCGATTTGGCAATGTTCACGTTGTCAGAAATTCCTCAAAAGTGCGACCTCTATGTGATTTTTCTCCATAATTTTCCTAGAAAAATCCATATTGGAAAATCCGACAATTATTTTACGTCATATTCATGTGTATATGTAGAGCTTAATGTATATTTTGAAATGCTCGGAGCTTTAAAAAGAAATTTGGCGTGGAAAAGATAAGTAGAGAGTTTTCGTTTTGTCATTTAACTGTTCAAGAAATTCCAGAAAATTTCAAAATATGATGTGGATATCAAGTAGTATTGGATTATTACATAAAACATTAGGGGATTAACTCACTTTCTTACGGTAGCTCATGAAAATTGATCGTTAAAAAATTTTTTAAAAAATTTGAAATTGATCGTTGTGTGTTCAATTTCATACCTTAAACTATTTAAAACCTCCAAAAGAGAATAATAATACTAATAATAACAATAAATATAATAAAAGAATAATAATAATAAGAATTAAGAGAATATAGAAGCTCAAGTTGAAAGGGAGGATTGTTTTGCCGCTTCCCAGGCGATCCCAGGCGAAATTAGATTAGCATCCCTTGAGACGGTCCTGATGTGTTTCCAGAATTATTTCGCCACCGTATCGGCCGCAAATTATGTACAACATAAGAGCTAGGAGTTATACTTTTGTACGGCGGTAGTACCGCCAAATCCTAAATTACCACAAATTCTAAATTATTATTTTAATCTTTCGTCAAATCTTCTATCTTCTTCTTCTTCTTCTTCTATCAAATCAATCAAATCTTTCGTGCTCATACTGAAGAAATCGATAAATCATTACTTGTTCCCATCACCGTACAGATTCGCTCGTAGATCACACATCTTTTGCACCGTTTTTTCTATTTTCAAGCATTAAACACATTCATCCTTTGCCTACGGTACGGTACAGTTTGCGGTAGTACCGCATAGATCACCAATAATCCACCGGAGCTCCTTGACGTTACCTAATCAGCCCACTTCTGCGCCTTACCTTACCCTAAAAATTAGGACAACGGTTGTCGCATCGACGCGGATTTTCCGCTGCGCAGTCGACGTTACCACCATCAGTTGACGTTTTTCGTGACACTTTTCCAAAATTAGTAGTCCATAGGAAATTTTCCAAAATTAGTAGTCCATGAAAAATTCGGATTTGTTTGCATAGCGTTCAGATGCGCTTTTCTGTGTTTATTTTGCGTTTGTTGCTGGATATACGGTGTTTTTCTTTTTCGTCTTTCAGTCCCAATGTTGCACTTGTTGACATCAATCATAAGAAAAATCTTTTGTGTGCTCTTAAGTACATTGTAAACGAATAATCAACATGGTTTTATTGTACTAATCGATATGAGGGCGTCGAGGGCGTCGAGGGCGACGTGTTCTATGAACTTTCTGAAGTGGCTGTTCTTCTGAAAATTTGTGTTGATGTCAGCAGAAGCGTTATAATTTATTTTAGTAACGTATTTCTTTACTTCTTACCATCTCCATCTCTCTTCCTCTTCTCTTTTTTTTCGTTTTCTTTTTCTTTCTCCATTTCTTCTACTGCTAGTACCCTTTGTAGTTTTTTCTACTCATTTCAAAGTATCATATGAATCCTGAAATGGCAGGAGTCGGTCAGTTGTGATCGTTTCATTCATATATTCACTGCTGAAATTTTTTCTGAACTTCTTTTCCTTTTCGATTTTCTAGGATTCTTCCAGTTTGTGCTTGTTGGGCACAAAAGGGCACTGTTATAGGTATTAGAACGTTTGATTGGATCGATAATTGATCGTTCAAATTCCACATTAAGCCGCCTAAATTTAAAAGCTGATTCTTAGGCCGGAATTCCTCAATGGAATTCGGCAATGAGAGAGTTCACCTCTCTCATCGCCGAAGCGTTTAGGATGTCTGTCCTTTGAATGCGGAACTCAGAGTAAACTTAGAGTTTTGATTGAAGTACGACTTGTCTGATATTTGCCGTTCTGCTTCGCTTTGACGTTAATTCGTTGTCCATCTTACTGTGTTGCACTCGACTCGACTCGGGAATGCGGCTAGCTACAGGTGTTTTTTTCTTTTCTTTTCGAAGATTATGGGATTACTCACGGAAAGTATGTTGGATGATCCAGCAATGCTAAGATTCATGTTTGAAGTTGGAAATATTCATTCAAATTCCGGCAAAGGAACATGGTTAATTGATGTGAGTTGAAAGGGAATGGTCCTGAATGGAAATACATACATACATAGATCATTTGAGCGCTTATGAATTGGAATCAAAGGCATCACTCCACGAATCTGGAGTGGTACGGATTTCTGGTGGAGTATTCGTTGACGGGATCGTAGATTATTGAGAGAGGGATGATCCCGTCCATTTCTTCCTAATTGGCGTAGAAAACAGCCCGGAAGATACGGCTTCGAACGTTCCGGCGCGCTATTTTCTACAACGAGTTCGATTGGAGCGCGCCAGCCTTGTGCATGCGCCGCATCTTCCGGGCCGTTTTTTACAGGAATTAGTAAGAAATGGACGGGATCACCCCCCTCCCCCCTCTCCTTAGTCTACGATACCGTATACGAGTACTCCAGCGGAAATTCGTACCACTCCAGATTCTGGAGGAGGGATGCTGCCTTTAAGCTACTCAGTTGACTCAGTTGAGTTCATTTTTAGCTTTTTTTTAGGTCGAAGAATACATGGCACAATTACCGAATCATATCGTACCAAGAGTGAATTCTAGCGGTGAAAAACATCGCGAAAAACAGCTCCTCACTCAGCTACCACGGCAAGATTTATCGGTCGCCTACTGCCGACATCTAGGAAATAACACTGAACGAAAGGTAAGCGCACCTCGTTTTTCTCCGGTCATCATATGCTGAAGTTCATTCGATCTACATCTGTAGATAGAATAGGAGGGTCCCTTTTAATGAGACACTTGCTTAAAACTCTTTTATCTCAATGGATTTTTTGATTGGAGCACATGTAGCGAAATAGAGGACAACAGCAATAATAGATATGTAGTAATAAAATAAAATTTGAAGAGAAAAAATGAGAAATAAAAAAAAGAAGAAGAAAAAAAGAAAACTGAGAAAGAAGAAGAAAATAAAGTAGATCTAGGAGAACAGTAACTAGTAAAAATTAAATAATAAGTAATAGTGGAGTAATTTGTATAGTTCCTCCATGAATAGATACTCTACATACACCTTCACACTCGTTATCCTAAGGTGAAAATTTAAAAACCTTCATTTTTTTCATTTGAAATTTCGAGATATGGGCATCTTAAGAAAAACATGGAATAGTGCAGTTTTTTTTTTTTTGGATTTGCACAAAGTCGAAGGTTGCCGAAAAAAAAGAGCTGTTCAAACAAATTAAGGAAGATTGGAGTGGAATTATTTGACTAAAACCTTGCGTTTCAAAAAGATTCTTGTTGTAAAAATTGAATCCAAGAAAAATGAGACCCCGAAACTCTTTCAAGATTTTTTTCAGTCTTTTTTCTCCTTTTTCAGACGCTAAGTCATCGCTTTTCGACCTTTCTCGTTCAGCATTTTCAAAAATTTTCTTTCTACAGCTACACCCACGGAGAACCTGTTTGCTATTTTTTTTCTTGTAGAATTTGATCTACTTCTATAGCTTAAACGTAGTGATCAAAGAAACTGGATAAATCGAGTGGGTATTGCTTGTGGGCATTGGAAAAATTTCCGAAAATTCCCACTACACTGATTTAAAAATTAATTATTCCATTCCAATGACAAAACTCAACTTTTGCTCTGGAAGACAAAAAATATTCCTGGTAAATTTTATACAAGGAATTTTTTTGAGCCTTTCGTCTTCAATAAATCTGTATAATCAGCGGAGAAATGATACCGTAGGCGCTTTGCTAATACTTATGCTCGCTGCCAGAAAATGATGAACTTTCCTAAAATTTCTTCGATGCCCAACAAGCGCGAGAAAATCAATAACGAGGGGGAATGGATGAAAAAAGCACTCAGCAGCACGCAAGGAAAAGAGAAAGATTAAAGACTCGAAGAGAATTTGGAGAATGGATTGAAAATTGAGACGGAAAAGTTGGGAGTAGACAATTGGATGATCGTAATTATTTTCCTTTATATCCGATGATCCTGACTTTCTGAACAAATAGAATAACACTGGTATTCAAAAAAAAAGAATCCTCTTGATCAAGCTTTCCGGAGCGGTAAATCCACGATTGTAAACTGACGGGTAAATCCAATCAAAAATACCAGGACCCCACCAGCACAGCCGCCAGAGTGGTCCGTGCTACCCCCGATTCCGGATTATTCGGACCTCCGTGGTTCTTGTGGCGGGAATCCTCTTGATCAAGCTTTCCGGGGTGGTAAATCCACTATTGTAAACTGACGGGACTAAAAAGGAGTGACCTGGTGAGGAAATGACTCAATGCCCGGAATCTGAGGAAAACAGGAAAACTCCATCATCAGACTGTAACCTCGAAATCTTAAAATGACTGTTGATGTGATCACTGTTCCCGGTCTTCCGGTGGTCATTTACAGTAAGCTTAAAGGAATCGAGAGGATTAGGGAGTTAAAAAAAATAAACTTTTGAACAACGAGGATGAATAGTTTGCTGATGTTCACATACTAAAAAAAACGTGAAAAGAAAACGTACACAAACAGCCAGTACAGTCCATTCCTCTTTTTTTTTTGTCTTTTTCTCAAAACAAATTCTCAAGACAATAGTAATTGGTAAACAATCCATGCCATAGACGGATTAGTCTGCGATCCAGTTTTTTTCATGAGAAAAAGTCCAAGAAAATTGACCTGGGTGCATCCACCACCATTTCTTCCAGATTTCAGAAAAAAAATTCTGAAACTTGGTTTTCTAACTCAGTGAGTCACCAGTGTCTCAAATCGCTTGAAATAGTACTAAAATATATAATACATATAATATAAAAATAATATATGATACTGAATAATATAAAACATTAATAATAATATAACATAATACGGAATAATATAAAAATTGTAGATGGTCCATCCAGGCTTATTGGTCATAAAACTACAACTTTCTAAGGTTCGACAGATGTCAAGCTATAGACACCAAGTAAAAATGATGGTCCGCATGAAGTGTGACGCGAAAAAAAAACTACCCACAATTTTACATCAATTAATTCAAAAAAGAAATTTTTTCTATTGAATAATCAGAAAATTCTACGTAGGTTCTCACACCTTACAGAACGACCGTCCTTAGCTTCATTACTAGCATTCAATCTCTTCCGGAAATTTTTGAGCGCCATCAGCTCCCCGTGCTCCATGCCTCATCCAGAGCTCCTTTCAGCGAATCCAACGACTTCTACCTATAAGAGCAGGCTTTCTGGTCTAGAATTGATCAAATCGCAAAATCCGAAAGATTGAAATCGGGCGAATTTGACGACGACCAAACACCTTCGTCGAGAAATCCAGAAGATTGACACCTTCGCCCGGAAATCCGGAAGATTGACACCTTCGTCCAGAAATCCAGAGGACTGACACTTTCGTCCAGAAATCCAGAAGATTGGTCTCACACCACTCCAATGTCTTCTTTCACCGTGGGCTGGCGCTCAATTTCGCAGGAAGGTCAAGTCACTGCCCTTACCGGTTTCTTTGGCTCGAGGAATCACCACATTTCTGGATTTTTCGTACCCCGCGTCACACTTCATGTGGACGAGCCTATATATTTGGTGTTTATTCTAAACTATTAGTTTTTTCTCCTATCCAAATCTTAAAATCTAAAATTTCTTATTATAGTAATATATTATTATCCTGGTTACACTATTCTACGACCACATCCATAACAAAGACCCCATCGATCGATTTATATTCCAGGTTTATGAGGAATTTATCAACGCCCGGAATGAGATCGCCCTCGATATCGGATATGTAGCAGCAAATATACCGAAAAGAATGGTAAGTGTTTTTCAAATGACGTCGTTAACATCCATTCGAATTGCGGAAAACTCGTCCAGGAATGTCACAAATGCTCCGGAATTTTGGAACGTGATGAGATGGCTGTGATAGCTCCGAAATTAGGCGAATCAACCGGTTGGCATCCGGCGTGTTTCACTTGTACCACCTGTGAACAGGCACGTTCTCGCTAATTGATCCTTGAAAAAATACGAATCAATAATCGATTCTGTTTCAGCTCCTAGTTGATTTGACATATTGCGTAAAAGATGATCAAATCTATTGTGAACGTCATTACGCCGAATTGCATAAACCACGTTGTGCAGCCTGTGATGAGGTGCGTTTTTTTGTATCCGGTGCATTGCGTTTTCAGGATTTGAGTAGATCAGAATCGCAATCAATCGATAGCCGTGTGATGAACACAAAAAGCTCCAAAAAATTTGAGTTCGAGGCCTAATTCAAAATTTTATGTTGGTGTTCCTGCCAGGAAGATTATCTCTTCCTAAAAATCAGTTATTAGCAAATTATTACCAGCAACAGGATAATTTGTTCCAGAAACTCTTGACTCTTAGGGTTATTTATTGGGGTATTTCATCAATGGTTCTTAATTATCAAAAAACGAGAATTTTTCTACATTGTTTCATTGACAAAATTAATTTTGAAAAATTAAGTAAAAATTTAAAATCAACTAAAAAATTAAAATTAATAGAGTTTGTCGTGTTTATCAAATCACGAAGGTATAAGATTAATGCAAATAACCACCTTCCTGCCTTGATACCGGCGGCTTTTTCGGACGAGTTTTCTCGTCCCAGTTAATTGGATAACCGTACAAGTATAGCATACTCGTCGAAAAATTTACTACTCAATAATCCGGAGGTAATCAATAATCTATAGTAAACTTTGTCCTGTATGATATTTTATTTGATCAACTCGTGTACTCGAGAAGAAAATTCTATCAGAAAATTCAATCTGCTGGCTCGCTCCGTCAAATCGATAATTGATTAATGATCGGTGTGCAATAGCGATGCTTCTCCAAGAGATCTACAAGCACGAATTTGATCTGTAGATTATCTCAACTGAAAAGGACCATTATATTACACTAGAAAAACATAAAATAAAAATAAATAACGTAAAAATAAATAAAAACAAATAAATAAAAAATCTAGCTCTATGCCACCAGTAAGTATTGCCGGGGTCTCAGCGAATAATCGAAAAATCTGCTTTTTCTCCATCCATACTAAAATCCCCCAACATTTCTAATCATCGTACGTCAGTCTTCAATCTTTGTCAGAGAAAAACACAGCGGGAAGTTCGCGAAGTCTGAAGAGGTCAGCAATTAGCGCTTGCATTGTTATTCAGTGAAATCAAAGATCACTGGTAGTACAAGTTTCCAGGAATCGATTTCAACCAAAAAAAATCTGCTACAGAAATTAAATGTAATTTTCTTAATGTAATTACATTAATTCTGCCAAAAATTAGGTTTAAAGCACGTAACTTTATTTCTCCTGAACTTCTGATTTGCCTCAAAAGAATCCTCGGCTTTCCCTTTCAAATTTACCCCAGGCCTAGATTTACCCTAGACGTCATTACTATCTACGGTACATATCAAAGGACGCAACCCAAATAAACTTTCAGGTGGTTTTTTTTCAAACGAATCCATTGCATTGCCTGTTTATATAAGGTTCAATTGAGCACTTTCGTGAACACTGGCACGTGAAGATCTTCTTCGAATCTGCATGGTTTTTTCACAATTTTGAAACACCTGTTATTGTCCTACGGTAGTACCGAGGTGCCACCAATCAATTATTACTGTTTTTCTGGACAAAAATTCCTTTTCCAGTGGATATTTGTTTTTTCATTCACATTTGGAATCACTTTGCGCTTTTTTTTAGCTTATTACTTCCCTTTTGCTGGATTAGCTTATTACTTGCTTTCTGCTGCGGAAGTACCGATAATACTAAGCGCGCCATTGTGTGCGACACACACACACACATACTGAATACTCTAGAAATTCCAGTATATTTACGTTCCATTGTTCAAAGTAGGTCAAAAATTTCCGTAAAGAATTTCTTTGTAATAGAGGTGTTGCATTAATGCTGCGGTTGTACCGATAAGCTTCATAATTACCTACGTTTGAAGTTTCGGTGGGACCTCAGGTGCGTCTATCGATCAATAGAAATTTCTCGTGAAAACATAGCCCCATGTATTACTAACGAGAAAGTATTTATTTATTTATTTGTTGGAATCGCACCTTGATTCTTTATGGGACCCACTGTTTAGCAGAATTCTAAAGCGTAGAGTATAAACGAATTGATAGTGTGCCACAAATATGGGGCAACATTTTGTCTGTTTACGCTTAACGCGTGGACGACGACGCGTATGCGTTTTCTTCTATTTAAATGTAAACAATGAGAGGTGGATTACGTCTGCTGCCTTCTATCAACACACATTCATCGTCTTCGTTCGTTCGTTCGTTCGTTCCGGAATGGAATCGACGTGTGCTGCTCACCGTAGGCGGCGATCCGCCTTCTTTTTTAAGGATGAGGTCACAACATCGTTCAGCTGTGCCGGCTTCAATGACGGCGGCTCCAACGACAAAAACAATGCAAATCACCTCCTATCGATGTCCGGGGGGGGGGAGGCTTATTTTGCTTTGAAACCTGCCAGATGATGGTGTTGATGTGTTTTAGAAACGCTTTGAAAAAATTATTCTTCGCTAAATTCATGGTCCAAGAAGATTTTTCTTCTCTGGATTTGTGGTCAATGATTGAGGTCATGTGAAACAAACGTGACATCATCTGACTGACTAATCAACATCGTCTGAATTCACTTCTTCTTCTTCTTCTTCTTCACATCGTTGACGAAAAAGAATAGGTTGAACATGTTGGGTGCCATTGTTGGCAGCGACAACAATGCCCCTGCCGACGGTTGTTATTCACCAGCTTCCGCTCCCAACATTTCGTCAAAGCTGTTTTATGACTTCCGCTTCGTTTCTCTCCTTTTTTTCCCCTCCTCCCGGAATTTTTAACCAGTTTCTCCTAGAAACAATCAACTGTTGGCATATAAATGAGCATGAAAAAAAAGAAATCTCGGATTCTTCAGCAAACCACCTTCAAACCATCGTCATCATCTTCCTTCAGATGTTTTTTCAGCTTCTGAATATTCATGAGCTCATTTAAATATGCATTTTAATTTAAGATATTTGAAAAGATCGGGTTTCTGAGACGATCTTTTGTTTTAAAGAAAGGATTTTTCTCACCAGTCGAAAACAGCTTGCTGGAACCTCTCTGAGTATTGCCATGTTCGACTTTCTTTGAATCTCGGCATGTTGAAACGTAGTTTTAATTGTTTTCCTTGAGCTGTAGCCAAGATTGGTAGATTCATTAAACAACGGCTAACGTTTCGGCGTTATCGCCATCGTCAGAGCCCGGAAAATTCAAAGTCATTGGTGATTTATCCCTTCAAGCGCCTCATCACCCTACAGAAAGCCACCAAACGGTAGGCAAACTCAAACAGCAACACATTGGCTAGTACTTACCTCATTAGCCAGACAGACTTGTTAACGCAGCAGACCACCATGCTCCGCCTGGGACCTTCCACCACGTTCACTTCAATTCAGAATTGTTTGAGGTTTACGAACGTGTAACTGGCCTATACAATGACTTGCGGGGGCTAGCCGACGGGTCACGTCAATGTATTTATCCTCCCAGACAAGTCTGGTACCAATTTATCCGGGCCTCGGATGAATGAAAGGCTTGGTCGGGACTAGGGCGGATCCGAACCATTGGCCGTGCCGCCACAGTGGTCCTCTAACCGACTGCGCTACACCCACCCCAGTACGACTAGTGAGCGAATCAAATTGATATTCTGGGGTGATGTGGTTTTTTTGTATCCGCGTTTAAACTCTTCGTTTTGGGACCATCACGCCTTTTATATGCACGACCAACATCGAAAGTGCATAGTTTTGTTTGACTCGACTGACAAATGAAATGTATTACCTTCTAGAAGAGTAAAACCTATGTCAATTCATAAAGGATTAGTCTGGGACGTATCCGCCCATTTCAGTCCCGCCCCTCGCTATCTGCTGACCAATAGTGGTACGGACAAGCAGGTAACTGACTATGTGAGAATAAGCCAGGGTAATGAGCAGGAAAGAAAGAAAAACCAGATTAATCTGTAATGAAACAGGAAAATCTAAGCAGACTTCATTTCTTCAAGAATTTCGCAGGAATTTAAACAAAGATTTTTTCGTTTGCTTCTGAAAAATTTCCGTAAGATTTCCCTGTAATCACCTTTGGATGAAATATTCGCCTATTCAGTTTTTAATCATTGCTTCCGTCCGGAAACGAAAAGAAAGAAGTCCATTGAAAATCGCGTAGGTAAACAGCGCGATTAGATCCAGCGTTATTCACAATTGGCATGTAATAACTCGGAAATTACTTTTCTTTACATACTTACGAATAAATTTTCCTCTTCGTGGAAACTATCGATAAAGTTCTGGAAGCGGTTAAACACTGTGTTCACTTCAACTAGACACGTAAGAGTTAGAGAAGTTAGTTTAGGATTCATGGTATGTGCCTTGAATGATGAGTTTTAGATACATCATAGTTGCTTCAGTTAATCATTCCTGAGCAGAGGAAAAAAAGAAATAGAATACAATCCCGAGAGACCCAGGCGAAGTAAACGCAGTTTTCCTTCTGTTACAAAAACATGCACATGCAGTACATTTAGTTAGTACCTAGGGATAGCATCAATTGCTGGAATGCCAATCGATACGCATTTCATACATTGGTTTGAGTGAATGAGCGTAACGTGTCGTTGGGGCTAACGTGTGCCCGGCTAATTTTCATCGTGATTCGGATGCGATCTCGTCGTCTCGCCATCCTTTCGACAACCGCTGCTACTACTACTACTACTGCTACTACTCGAAAATCCACAAATGCGCATTGATTCACATATCCAGCGGTGCTGGTTGCCTAACAATTTGCCGGGATGGACCAAGAGAGCAAGTGTTGACTGGCGGACAATGCCGAAGCAGCGAGAGGGCATCCATCCGTCCATCCCTCTCTCTCTCTCCTTCCATCATTCATCAAACCACCCGCCAGCCCATCCCAGCCCGCCCAACTCAACAGCCCGCGCTTTGCAGAACGTCCGCATCCATGCGAAGCGCTGAGCTTTCCCGTTCATTTTTGTTTATTTGTTTGTTTGTTTGCTTGTTTGCTTGTTTACACTTCTCATCATCCCACAACATCTGAAATACATTTCGGTATTGATTTGTACGTTTCTTTACAACTATAGCTGTGTATCGGCGTAACATCTGCAAAGGACGAGCATTCCATCTCCAGGATCATTAGGAATCTTTTTGACTGCTCAGCTGCCTCTAAGGACACTTTTCTCTCCGGATGTAGTCCAGAGAAATAGGAGATAGACCTACAAATAATAATAATAAATGTATTCCAGAAACTTCTGTGCAATTTCTGCAGCTAGTTTTAGAGAAAAGTTCCTGAAAAAAGTGAAATTTCATTTTAAAAAATTCGGGCTTCAAATTTTAATTGGAATTTCTTCTCTTCAGATGAATGACCGCTATTTTTAGTGAAAACACGAAAATGACGAAAATATGCATATTCTAATGAACACAGAAATATGCAATCCTATAATAAATTCTATAAATAGATAATCAGATTCTAATAACACAGAAATATGCATATTCCAACGAACATAAAGAAATAGATCTTTCCTTGTATTCTGAAGTTTTTCTCACTTAAAAAAAATTCCTGCAAAGAAAGAGGCTATACAAAAAGTGTACAAATTGCCAGAAAGGAGTGTGTTATTCCGTGAAGGAACTTGATAAAATTTATGAAGAAAAAGCGAATAACTAGGAAGCATAAAAACTATTTTTGAAAAGTGAAGAAAGAAGCGTCGTTTAGCTTTATTTCATAGCATTCTCCTTCTGAAATCCTTTACATGCACAGACGTTTTCAGCAGAATTTTTAAGTTTCCTAGTCATTCATGTTTTTTTCTCATAAATTTTATCGAATTCCTTCACGGGGGAACCAGGACATTTTGAAGAAATGTTGAGAAGCAAAAAAAAAAAATTGATTTTATCACTTTCGTAATTTTTTCCCTTTCTGATTCCCAAAAAAACATATTTTTTGTTTAGAAGTTGAAAGTAGTAGTACGCTAAGCTAAAATTGTTGTCAAAATCATCTTTTCTCAACAGAAAGCGCAAAGAGTCAGATTAATCGGAGTATTATCAGGATTTACTTTGTCCTGAGAGAACTTTTTCCAGATATGCAGCGAATTTCCGATGGGATTTAGTTATCAAAGCTCTTAAATACTATTTTTTCAAAGGAAATAAGAACGATAGATAGTGGATAGCTTGGAAAAGAAAAGGAAAAGGTAAAGGTTTTTTGCGTTGTTTTCAGAGTTTCGGGCTACTTCTGGATAAATTATCTTATAAAATATATTTGGTGGAAATTTCTGCTCCATAAAATGTTACCAGAGGAGAAATTTTTACCAAATATACTATAAGATATTTTGTTCATATTCGAGGAAAATATGAAGAAAATTTTATCTTGGTCCACCTATCGCCATAAGTTTTTTTTTCTTTAGTAGAACGATTCACTTCGAATCACAAAAAATTTGTGATATCCTTAAAGCGCTCTCCAGTTTCTCTTCCAGTCAACATATGGTTGACGCCAGTCTCCAGAAAAGAAATAAGTCAAATTTAATCCTGATTAATTATTGAGTTAGACGCTTAACTCATTCATTCTTTACATCTCTACCCTCTCCGCATCGCGGGCGCGTGCTCTTCCCGTCTCTCCTCAACCGTCGATGGCGTCATCGGATGCTGTTAGAAGAATTGCCGAGTTTTTTTTCCTCCCCGGACGTTCAGGGAATTTCCTGCAAATTTGTGCACAGCTTTTGAACGCACTCCTTCTTCTTCACATTTTTTCACATCACGCTAAAAATTCTATTCAATATCGTCAAAGCAGTACTTGAAAAGTGGATAAGGAGAAGTTTCAAGTTTGCTCCTCCTTCTGGATGTTCTCAATTTTATTTATTGTTGTTTTTTCATTGAATTATTATTAGTGCTGAACTACTTGGAGGCGCTGTGACACTTGAGGATTAGAAAATGTTTACACTGAATAGGTCAAATCTCATGCTTTGCAGTCGGTCTTTCACTTGTTCTTTTGATCCTCCTTTGACAACTGTTCCTCTCGTTGCTTGTTGCTCGTTCGTCGGTGATGGTTGAGAAGGGCATAAACCAATAAATGAAGTTTAGTCAGCACTCAGGAGTTTTCAGAAGAGGAAGAAGAAGAAGAACCGTTGTTTTAAATTATGCATCAGCAGCAGTAGTGTTTTACATGTCCCCAGAGGTCCCACACCATCGTATCCGATGAATAGAAGTGGAGAAAGAGAGATAGAAGTAGGAGGAATAACAGAACAGTAGGAGAAGAGTAGAAATGGAGAGAGGAGACTCCCCTCTCCCTCCCTCCTCCTCTCGCTTCTGTTTCCGTCTTCACACACACACACACAAGTCTCAAGACTCAATCTCATGAACTCACAACACACCGCACCATTACAGCAGCTGTGTCCCATCCCCATCCATCCACCCACCCACCACCACCACCACCGTCTCGTCATCATACTTGCAGTGGATAGCTGTGAGCTGAAGCGAGACATGACAGAACGCCACAGTTAGAAATGATTTAATGATTGAGATATTGATTTATCATTCTCCTTTCTTCTTTCCGCTTTTCTTCTTCTCACTATTCCTGAAAGGAATTACAAGATGGGGTGAATTTAATCCGTTGTTTCTCTTGAAATACAAACAACATCGGAGTATTGACTGCACACCTCAAGTTACGTTCTTACATTTGACTTCATATTTGGATTGGTTTCGAATCCACTCGAAACTCGTTCGGAATCTTATCTGATCTGATTATATCCACTCTATACGTTCTTCCCAGCTATCCTGAATCATATTTACACTCATACTGAAATCGAAATGTTTAATGTGATATTTATTGGAAGATTTCAATTTTTCCCTAACAATGCACTTCGATAACGTATTAAGAGAACGCAAAATCGCTTACTAAACCAAATAAAACCTTAGTTTTTTACTTAAATAAAACCTTAACCAAATAAAATCTTACCTAAAACCCTTTTTCGTTACTAGAAAGAACCCACAGTAGCCGCAGCTCATTTGTATGGATAGATCCTGAATTTCTTTCAAATTAGCTTGAGTTCATTTTCAAAAAAAGACAAAAAGACAAAAAAAAGACACAAAAAAGACAAAAAAAAATACGCCATCACACATAACTCCAACGAACGAACGTACACATAGCTCCGATCCCGGATACTGGATAGACCGCTACCATGACCGGTCTAAGAGCTGTGTACTAAGACTTCAGGATTCTGTAATTCTTACGGTTTTCCGAGAAATAAATGGATAATCCCTTCCATCATATCTTTGCAGTAAAAATTACAACCGCTTACTAGCACAGAACCCTTGTGGATTTTGCTTCACTTATTGAATCGTAGTTATAAAAATGATTGTTAACCACAGTGATGGTGATGATGGTCATTCAATCCCGGATATCTACCATAAACCCCCCACTTAACCGTCTATTACATACTTCCATAAACCTATAACCTATACGTATAGCCCGACTCATATAATTGTCATATTATTCATATTATTGCGTTTATATGGAGTCCTGGGCATTTTTTAGACTCCACCCATCCTAGTTCAGCTATGGATCCGAATAGCGACTCCGCACAATTATTTATTTATTTAATTTCTATTTATATTTATTAGAAAAATCTTTATATTTATTAGAAATATTTGTTAGAAAATCGGTTGGAATAAGAAAATTATTTAATGCATAATTATCTTATTCCAGCTGATTTCTTCCAAAAAAAAATTCCGATTCCAATTTAAATGAATCTTAGAGAGAAAAAAAAAACAGGCCCACTCATTGATTATTTTAAATCCACGAATGGAATAATGTTAGCCTCTATGTGTGCATGCTTTATAGCGCTTTGTTACTGGAAAAGCAATAGAAAAATACATGTTGTTTGGCCGAAATGTCATGCAATGTCGGAGCGGTTTTTGATGAATTTTTGCTGTGGTTTGAAGCGCTCGGATGGTCTCGACATTGACGACGATTTTTATCAAATTCATTCATTCATTCAAATTTTCAATTTCAATTCATTCAAATTCCGAGTTGAAATTTAGCTCCAAGACTTGTTAGGTAAGGACTTCCTTCAACCTTATCTCCTTCTCCCAGAACTCATTCCAGCACAAAGAAAAATCAATCCGAAATGATTTAACCTTAATTTATTCATTTCGGATTGAATTTTCATTCTTGGATATTCTCGTCACCTGGGTTTTCCAGGAACTTGTGGGGCAACTACTCGGATCTGTTCACGCCACAGCTGACATATTGTACTAAGGTGTGAACGACTGAGCACGTACCTGACACATTCTCTGCACATTTCCTCCGTTTCTTCAGCTCTTCTCTTAATAACTATCATTACCTCAGCTGCTGCTTGGATCTCAGCTCGTCTGAACTCACTTGACACACCTCAGCGCTCATCCTGGCTCATTCTCAACGTTCACTCGTTTTTTAAAATCATCATCATTATCACAGCGTGGACGTAGGTGAGTACCTTGCTTTCCCATTCTATTCCTGAGCTAAGCCCAGCTGACACCATCCCTCATTCCAAGCAGTCCTACGCCACCAATCACTTCAGCGTTTTTGTTAAAGGCATCACCCCACGAATCTGAGGTGGTACGGGTTTTAGGTGGAGTATTCGTATACGGGATGGTAGATTATGGAGAGGGGGGTGATTCCGTCCATTTCTTGCTAATTGGCGTAGAAACGGCCTGGAAGATGTGGCGTGTGCACACGGCTGGCGCGCCCCAATCGAAGTCGTTGTAGAAAATGGCGCGCCAGAACGCTCAAAGTCGTATCTTCCGGGCCGTTTTTTACGGCAATTAGGGAGAAATGGACGGAATCACCCCTCTCTCCATAATTTACGATGCCGTATACGAATACTCCACCTGAAATCCGTACCATCTCAGATTCGTGGAGTGATGCCTTTAAATTCCCCATCTAATCAGTCGACATCACATCCGACATCCAGTAAATCATGCCTTAATCCACCAGCCGAATATTTGCTGTCATAAAATTCGTATTTTTTTTCTCTGGATATGGATGGGGTCTAGTACGTCTTCTGTCTTCTCTTTCAAGCACTATAATGAAGATTTCTGCCAGGAACACATCGAAGTTGGCCGCGTCAGCTCGTCTCACTCTTGTCTCTCTCTCTCTCTTTGGTCGTAAAGAGAAAAACTCTCGTTCTTATTCAATTCATTAATTTCTTCTTTAGTTTCTTTCTTTCTTTTTTGATTTAATTTTCAGTTCTTATTTCTTGAAATATAGTCTTAGATTAATCAGTGCTGAGGTGGTGCTTTCGCGCAGCTCTCGCGGTTCGACTCCAACTTCAGGAAAACGCGTTTCCGCTTCCAGATTCGTGTTTTTATCGATATGTGTCCGTCTCAACATATTCAGGCATTGAAGGATTACTTCGTGAATCCCAGAACTTCTCTAATAGCTTGGCTATTGCTCAGAATCAGTTCACTTCTTACTTCTGACCTTTTTTATTTACTTATTTTTCTAAAATACCACATTCCTGGGCAAATATACGAGCGCTTACCCATATTTCCTGCTGTTTTTCCTTTGCGCTTCATTCTACTTACCGTATTTGACCGCATACGGTGAGCTCTGAGGGTTGCAGACAAGAAAATTTTAAATCTTTCT
The DNA here is from genome assembly GCF_031761385.1 of Necator americanus. Lineage (NCBI taxonomy): Eukaryota > Metazoa > Nematoda > Chromadorea > Rhabditida > Ancylostomatidae > Necator > Necator americanus. The sequence continues at coordinate 32,376,497 of NC_087371.1, read as the reverse complement.
TAATTAATTTTATCCTTCTTTATTTAACTTAATTTTTTTATTTTATTTTGTTAATTAATTAGTTTATTCTCTCAAAAAGTAGTACACAATTAAACATTCTGAAATTTGTGGACAACAAAATTTTAGCTGAACGGATTCCCCGCTGATCCGCTGCTACCACTTTACTTTACTGCACCTCTTCTATGGGACTCTCTATGGGGCCTTTTGGCTCACTAGTGAACCTTTCAGGAGCTGCTTATTTCTCATGTTGTTCCCCCGTCGATCACGTCATACGTGCATAGCATTGTTTTCTGGGTTGTGTATGTTGTTTCTTATACCTTTCACCAATATACGACACAGTAATTTGCCGTTTTGTTGGCATGCGCATATGCTAAATGGCCAATGTTCGACGTTAAGCCGTCGCCGACACCACCACCACCACCGCCGCCGCCGCCGCCGCCGCCGCCGCCGCCGCCGCCGCCACTAACCACGCCCCATAATCCTGGGGAATTTTTGACGAGATCACTCTTCCCCTTATGACATTTTTGGACAGGTTCTTTACTGGCAAATCTTTAAGCTACATAACTTGCTGTGCTCTTCCTCAATTCTTCTCCGGATACCGTCCCTGACGTTGTCGTTCTTGCCGCGCGAGTATACGGTACCATTGTTCAATTGCTTTTGAGATACATACGTAACGTAAGACCAGAGCTACGTAGAACATTTTTCTTCCATACGTACACTATTACGTACCACATTATATTACTAGTTTTTAACTGGATCCTGCAGCTACAAACCCTGGCTAACTGGCCACAAACACATCCACATTCAGCAGCAGTAGCAGTTGACAGGCGTTCGTCAGTTCATCTCAGGAGGTTCTCCTCTCGCTCGTTCTTTCGTTTTTTCTCCGGCTTCAGCAATCGGCAAGATGGTGAACGGCATCCCGTTTGTTGTGTTGATGTTCGCGGCGGCGAGTTTCCTAACCAAATTAATGGTTGTTTTTGTTCGAAGAAATATAAGTTCGAATAAGAATGATGTGTAAATGTTTCGATTCTAATTACAGCACTATACTTCTTGCTTGGAGGCTTCAATTCAATACATAGGAACAAATCCATAATGTGAAAAATCCCTAACTTTGATCGAATAGCCTATTTCCTTGCTTCGTATAACGTTCAGGAAGATAAAATTACTCATTTTCCTCCGTTTCATCCTTTATTTTTCCTATTTCTTTGATTTTAAGAACATCTTTCGATCCCTATTTCAGCAAATTTACTCATTCATCCCTGCTCCAACCTTTATTCCTTCTATTTCACCCGATTTTAAGAACATTTGTCACTTGCTGTGTACATCCGAAAAATAGGTCCGTGTAAAAACAGAAAAAAAAAATCAAAAACAAAAAAAATGTGGAAGTTCGTAACTGTGATCAAATAGCCTATTTCCTTGTTCCTGGTATAACATTCAGAAAGATAAAATTACTCATACAACCCCATTCCACTTTTTTTTTCTTCTATTTTTTTTTTATTTTAAGAACATCTATCAATCCCTATTTTCCTTATTTCAGCAAAATTACCCATCCACTCCTGCTCCAACCTTTATTCCTTCTATTTCACCCGATTTTAAGAACATCTGTCACTTGCTGTGTACATCCGAAAAATAGGTCCGGGTGTGTGTGTGCACCTCGCACAGCTGTCAACCTATGAAGCTCTGACTCATTAAAGTACGAACACACCCCTACATTACATACCTTCATTTCCACTCTACTACTCCTGAGGACAACATATTTTCCCTGATATTTTTAATCTCAACCTCCTAAAAATCAATATACATATTTATTATTACGCTACGAGATTGTATTATGTGTTGTGGTAGTGTTAGCTGAGAAGCGCATCCCCCTCTTATAATATGTGAGCTTACGCGCGTTATCCTCATGGGACCTATGGCACATCCTCACTACGATCGAAGACAACAAAGTCAGCATGGCTGTGATATAGCTTACGCAAAAAAAAATGTTCAGATAAAGTAGAGACTAGTTGCCATTTCTTCCTTCACCTCATTATTTGACCCACCGAACGATCATCATCCGGAGGATCCGGATGGATTCTCCTCTTTGAACTTGTCAACCGTTCGATTCATCACAATGTTTTATCGCTGGATCTCGACGATTTGTGACAGTTGACCGTCCATGCTCGTGTTCACCTGGATATATTACACAAGTGAGAATTGCATATTTTGAGCACCCCCATCCTCATGTATTGTCCCATTCCCTCAAGTCGCTTACATAGTTTAACTTGCGTTTATACTATACGGGGAATAATAATAAAAGGATAAAGTATAAAGTCACTGGCGTATCGATCCACTTGGGATGCGCCTACGCGTTTTACTGGTATTCGCAATCGTTGAGGTTTTGGAACGCGTGTTGGCCTCTACAATGACTTGTCTTGGAGGATAAATAATAATAATATTATTATTATTATCTAAAAATATAATAATATTATTACAATAATAACGTACTGGTGGGGTGGGTGTAGCGCAGTCGGTTAGACGTTCCGCTACCTGCACAATCGATCGGAGGCTCGAATCCGTCCTAGTGCTCACCAAGCCTTTCATTCCTCCGCGGTCCGGATAAATTGGTCAGATTTATCAGATTTGTCTGGGAGGATAAAAACCTCGACTCCACCCGTCGGCTAGCCCCCGCACGTTGACGAACTGCAATGCAATAATTTCCATGTGCGGTCCTATACGGAATGACGAGCCGCAGACGACGCGTGGAGTCGAAGTGGTGAGTGCAAAATGTCTTTCATTACTCAGGCCATTTACACATTCGTGAACCTCAACGGATTCTGAATTGAAGTGAACGTGGTGGCGGGTCCCAACCGGATTGATTAAATCCAGGCACTTCATTTGTTTATTTAATATACTGCTACCGTTCATAGTCATTCCTTAGAATCCACGGGACTTTTTTTTCGTTTGTGCTTGTGCTTAGTATTCATCCTGGACTATGTTTCAAATAATACACCATAAAGTGGGGCCAACATCGCACTGACTCGCAACAATGTCAATAAAATTATGTTCGGCACCTCCTAATCGGCTAGCCTCACTTCGTCCGAGTTTTATTGCTTTATTCGAATCAGTTTCTTTTTTGAAGAGAAGGCAGCTGTTGTTTGGTACACGATTTACTGGGAGAATTCACGTAACTTCATAAAGCTGTCATAAAGTTTAACAGCTTTCGGCATTTACTCATGTCCGTAGTTACTGCCTTCCTACACTGAATGGGAGTGGCTAACAACAGTCAGCTGTACGAGTTGTATCATAAATATCATGAATATCGTGAACATCATGAACATCATGGATATCACGATTTCTAGATATAGTCCAGCGCGTACATTTTCAAAGAAATAAATGTTTTGCGTTCACAACTCCTTCGTAAGGAGTTTCCTTCGCATTTGGACGAGTTGCCTCGGTTATCAGTTCTACAGCTTTTACTGAGTCAGCTGTTGCTTATTGCACGATTTAGTGGGGAATTCACGTAACTTCATAAAGTAACTCAGTAATTAGCATAAATACATAAAACTAGTATGAACATAATTGACCTAATAATTGACATAAATAACATTAATAATTTCATAAATAACTTAATAATTCACGTAACTGCATAAAACACATAAAACAACATAACTGAACAGTAGATTGCCCGCTGCCCCGTGTTGCTCGGAACATTTGACACGTGTTGTCCAATTTCACATATTTTGACTGCCGTTAAATCTAAGGGGCGGGGTTTATTCGCCTCAACGGTTCAGCTCGAACGTGCTAGCTTCACTTGTCACCTATACGATCTTTTCTCGTTAAGGGTAGCGTGTCACGAGTAGATAGAGGAAGCCAGGATGGCTCCGCTAATCTTTCCCTAACTGTCGTGGAAAAAAACCCGCGTGGGAGCAGTTTTAATTCCTACGAGATACGTTAGAACGCTCCTCTATGTACACGTTCCATACCTATCTGCAGTCTATTCATTGGTTTTACTTGAATACGCTGGTGGAAAGGCATAACCTATCTTCTACCGTTCACACCGGAATACGGTACAATCGTGAAGCGTCGCAACTGAACACGTTATTTAAAAAAATGGAACCATCCACGCCGTTTTTTTTTCTACGACGTTTAGGGAAGGATGAACGGAATCACGCTGAGATCCGGAATCTACAGTCCGAACTTGGATTGTAGATTCCGAACTCTACGCTTTTGTTGTGGGTTCTTCAGAACATTAAAATCGTGATAAGCTGCCTTTAAAACTCCACGACTTCAAGGTTTACACAAAAATACGCCAATGTTGCACATAAAGTAAAAGGATAAAGTGTCTGACGTTAATCAATCCGCTTGGGATCCACCTGTCACGTTCACTTCAATTCAGAATCCGTTGAGGTTCACGAACGTGTAATTGACCTCTACAATGACTTTCTATCCTCCCAGACAAGTCTGGTACCAATTTATCCGGGGCCCGGAAGGATGAAAGGCCTGGTGAGCAGTATTCGAACCTCCAATCGATCGTGCAGGCAGGCAGCGGAACCTCTAAACGACTGCGCTAGATCCGCCCTTAAGGTGTACATATAGGTGTAAATTTAGTCCACAGCAGACTATAAAGATGCCTACGGTCGTTTTTTCCCCCTTCATGTTCTATGTACACAAATCCTTCAAAAATTGTAGCATTATTGATCCATACGCCTGCTTCATTCATATAGCTAATCGCTAGCACTAGCGTGGTAAGCACACACCAAGGATGCGTTCCAGATGTGCACTGACATGCGGTCGATAAAAAAAAAAACAAAGATGCTGACGTCACATTCTATTCTACAAAATTTGCATTTGCTGTGTCGTTCATTCCAGAAACGTTTGAGGTTTTTTTCCTCGCCGTCAGCTATGTAGGCTGAAATTCTAAAATACCTTCTGGAATCCGACATCTCCACAAAACCACGCCCACCTGACGTCATTTGCAATTGTTCGAATTGCCTGAGGGCAAACTTCGTGCAGATGATTCTGTGGGGAATTTTATTGTCATCCGTCTAATTACGATATGTTTTTCAAAATGAATTTTGTTTGACCTTAGCTTGGTTTACGATTTTAAATAAGCATAATTAAGGACAAAATGAATTTTTATAGTTGTTCAGTTGCACATTGATGACATCGTGGTAGGTAATGAAAGGTCTGAGACGAGCACAATAAATAAAACTATGCTATTTTTAAAAAAAAAACTCTAACATCAATTCACTCTGTTTCTCTTCCTTCCTGGGCACCTTCTACGTCCCAGGCTGGACATTTTCATCCGTAAAATGACTATTTATAATTTTCGGACGGTACATTTCTTTTAAAATATTTTATTGAATTTAGATTTTTATTAAATTAAATTTAAATTATTACTAATTATTATTAATTATTTTTTTAAAATATTTTCGCAACGGAATTGTTACTGTAATTCCATTAAGTCCTCAAACTATCCCTGTATTCTCTCATGGACTTTTTTTCTAAAATGAAAGCGATCTCATTCCGCTCAAGGAGAGTCATAAAATGTTCGGGAACGGCGCAAAATAAATAAATAAATAAAATGCAACGTGCCACAACGGATGAAATAACCATCCTTTCAGTATAGTCAGCAAATATGGAAAAAATTCTGGAAAAGTGAATCGTATCAGCATTTCCGCTTCTCTAACTGTAGCAAAGTAGAAAAAGCGGTTGAAAGTTTAAAATTCCCGCCTTTCGCCGCATTTTAAAGTTTAAAATTAAAACTAAATTAAATTTTAAAAAAAATCATCAATCTTTCACTTTGATCAGATCATCAACACGTGAAACTATTTTCTCTTTCAAATTTATTTATCCTCTTTGTTTGTTTGTTTTTCCCAGTACATATGAGTGCACTTCCTCGTATGGCTGACAACAATCTCGTTGATGCACTCCGAATCGTGTGAATTCGATTTGGCAACGAGCCAATATCAAATTATTCCCCTTTAATCCGTGGAAAACCTCTGTTTCATCGATGTCATGCAAAGAGAAATGAAATTTAACGCTCAATCTCTTTCCCCCAACGAGAACAGCAGTAGATTTTTTCTTTGTGCTTCACTGCACTTCCGTTCGAAGTGTTCACCGGAAAATGTGACGTTTCCGGTTTTTGCGTAGGATTCGATATTCATCGACTCTAATATGTGCTATAAATTTACAGCTGAAGCTTTTCCTTTGTTCTGTTGTTTTTTTTTTGGAAATTCAGATTTTCAAGCGAAAATTTCCCTTAACTTACCATGAACGTCCTTGACGGCTAGTTACTATCAGTATAAAAATCAATAAATCATTAATTTATTTACTAATGCTTTGTGTCTTCATTTTATGCTGACAAATATGCGTAGAAGATCCCTCTTCCCACTATTTTTATAAGTCTAGCGAACTTTTTTAGGATTGTTTTTCTTACGTGTCTCTAAATCCTTTAAGAAATCCTTAAAAGTAGGTTTCGTTTTTAAATTTAAAGTTTTTCAAGTTTTTTAAAGCTTCGAATTTCTGGAAAATGAAAGAGAATGAAAAGAAAAAGAATTTTTCAAAGTTTCTTGAATTATGACTACCTAACTAAGAAAATGCTTCTGAAGCCACACCGGTCAATCAACTCGTACCCGGAAAATTCTTGTCGGAACACTGGTATTCTTGGCTTGGAACATTTTCCTGAATAATCATCTGGACCTCTGATCTTTAAAAAAAATTATCTGAAAATTTCCTGTGAAATGAAATTACGGAAGCGGTTAATTTTTGAATGAACGATTTTGATGTGTTAATCGATCGATTTCAACGAAGTGATGCTATGTCTACTTTTAGCACAAACAAAAAAAATAAAATTGAACCATCAGTGTTCTGTAATGTTCGATAGGTCCCTTTAAGAACTGGTGCACTGTGTTTTTTGTAGCACTCGCAGTCATCAAAATCGTTGGATTGTAAGAGTATGTGTTCGATTAGGGATTTTTTCCTTAGTGCCCAACGAAACAAATGTTTTTACACATAATTTTGTTTTTATCTCAAGTCGATATAAATTATTGATCGCACCAATTCCGCACAAATTATGAATGCTACGCACAATGGATGTATTATCATCTGAACCTCTGATAAAAGAATCACAATCGATCCAGAGTAGATCAAATTTCACTCGATATTGGTCTTCTCCTGATTGCTTGGGCATTCATGATTTTTTTTTGTAGATCACGTGAGTCTGCACGTGAATCATTCTAACACTTCGAAGTTCGAATCGTTCGAATACAAACAGCTTATCGATCATTTGGGCAGAGAGATCAAAGTATTGTAGATCGCTGGAGATCAATGTAGATCACTCTCTGTTCATTACAGATCAAATCAGTCCAGTTAATCTGTGTGAATGCACCGGATCACACAAGAAATCAATAATAGCACCAAATTCTAAGTATTGATGTATGATCAATCCAAAAACTCGCTGCTACATTGCCTATGTATGGATCACATGTGACCACGTGCGCTGATCAATAACCATCAGTTGATCACCTGAAATCAATCTTTAAAAAAGAAACATGTAGTTATTATTGTTAAAATATTAAAATACTAAAATTAAAGTATATTATTATTATAATATGTAATTATATTATTATTATATACACATGGGATAAAAATACAGTAATATTTAACAGTATGTGATTGTATTTATGAGCAATATGTTACTAATTTTGTCAGTATTTATGCAATGAACGGAATCAGCTCTTTACTCAATGTCATCGTGCTATCGATTGATTGTTCTCGTGTCTTCATAGACGGACACAACGTAGAAACACTCCAGAAATATCATAATCGATTATTGATCGATTTTACAGCTCATCTTTGCCGGTGAGTACACAAAGGCGATGAATAAGGATTGGCACAGCGATCATTTTTGCTGCTGGCAATGTGATCAAACACTAACTGGACAAAGGTACACCGCCTTTTCATAGTCTTCTCCTCGCCAATCAATATATCGATTTTTAGGTATATTATGCGAGATGAGCAGCCGTATTGCATAAAATGCTATGAGGATGTGTTCGCGAATCAATGTGATGAGTGTGCTAAACCGATTGGAATCGATTCAAAGGTGATTTTTCTTCTTATCGATTGAAACACATAGGATCAAACTTAAAGGCATCACCCCATGAATCTGTGGTGGTACGGGTTTCAGGTGGGTTATACCTATACTGGGTCGTAGATTATGGAGAGAAAGGTGATTCAGTCCATTTCCTCCCAATTGCCGTAAAAACCGGTCCGGAAGACACGGCTTCGAGTGTTCCGGGGCGCTATTTTCTATAACGAGTTCGACTGGAGCGCGCCAGCCTTGTGCGCGCGCCGCATCTTCCGGGCCGTTTTTTACAGCAATTAGGAAGAAATTAGGAAGAGGGGGTTGATGCCTTTAATGGACTTCCGAAATACAAAATGCAAAAAAAAAATAAAATGTGAAGCAAACGGAAGTGAACACGGTAACAAACTAATGGAAATGCACTTTTTTCACCTCGGCACTCCACATTCCACGGCTGTCGTTTTTCCTCAATGGGAGCGCCGCCACGTTCAACGAGATTTCTAGAGTTGTCCGACAAGTTTCTGCTTTCGTTGTCATTTTCGCCCTCACTGTTGCCTAATTCTATGCGAGTCTTTGCCTAAATCTTTGCATTTTCTATTCTTAAATGAAGCAGAGGCAGCAGGAAGGTACGTGGCCGTTGTGTACGAGTTGTCCTGTTCCTATGGTCCCCTAACACCTTATTCATTCATCTGGGGCTGCAACATATTCATAAATCCGCTCTCATAATTGTTTTTCTCCTGGAAAACTAATCGAATTGGTAAGTGTTTAGGGAAGATAGGGGTGAATGGACGCGGTTTCCAGAGAATTTTTAAGTTTCTAAAAGAAAATTAAGAAAATTAAAAAATTAAATTTAAAAAATTAAAAGACTGGATTTTTTGTCATACGTTAGTTATAATGACTCCATGTATGCTCACGCTCACTATGACAAACTCAAAGGTCTGATTGGAATATGGTGTTAGTTTGAAGGACCTGGACGTATTCCAAGGAATCAGTTAGCTGGTGAGCAACACGGTTCTCGGTAAATTATTCTGATATATTATTTTACTCCCATTGTGTGATAAAAAAATATCAGAATAATTTACCTAAAAAATTAAAATTTTCTATGAAGTGTTTGAAATTTTTGAAAAGAAAAGTTGTGGAGGAACGTTCTAAATTTTAGATTTGTGAAAAAAATTCACGAGAAGCCCATAACTTAATCATATTCTAGTGAGCTCTGTTCCATCTTTTTTTGTTTTATGGCACACCTGTAGATGTTTTCAATAAATAAGTAAATAAATAAGTAAACTTACAGATTCTTTGAACATATGAACATAGCTTTTGGCTGTACGAGTTTTCATGAAAGTGCTTGTTTTCTCAGAGAAATGAAACGGGATGCATAGAAATGTTCTTTGAAAATACACTTTTTTTCCCTCAAGTTACCGTAAACCAAACTGCAGTGCTCCTAACTCGGAATTTTATGTAATAGTTGTTCGTTACATTCAGACAGCTGCTCTCCTACATATTGCATAGTTCTCCTTTTCCTTCTTCTTTTTCCCCCCTTTCTCTTCTTCTCTTTTTTTCTCTTCCATAAGCAGTTGTTCAAAACGCTGACAAGTACTTGTCAAAATAAAACATCGAACCTTCGGATGTTTTATTTTAAATGATGGATGTCTGAAGATTCGTTTAAGACTTCTTTTTTTCCCCCTTCGGAAGATCCATCCACTCTGAAGCTGTTCAAATCCCCAACGGGCGTTGGCCTTGCTCGAAAGTGGATTCAACGGTTCGAAGTGAAACCGCCTCTATTTGCGATCCACTTTACCTTCGAAGAATTCAATGCTTTAAGTGGACGAGTTTCAACCTCTCTAGTAGTAAAATGGCTTTTATTTACTTGTAAAGGACATTAACGATGCTCTGGATTCATTCGTAGAAGAGGAGCGGAGGGGTTTTTGAGAGACAGCATTGATGAAATAAATCGATCTTGTGTTTAGCTTCTGCTCTTTTTTTCACAGTAATGGTTACTGTAGTCGTAGTTTATACAGTACTTAAGCAAATTTTCCTTTAAAAAACCATCACTCTAATAGTTCACTCTGTAACAATAAAAAAAACCCCTGCGTTTGAAGATTTTAAGCTTAAAGGCTGAGATTTGACTCAGAAAAAAAGTTTAAAACTTTGTTATACGACATCGTTATCTCGCCATCGCCCCCCTCCTCCCACCCTCCTCATACTTCTACCGTACATACGTTCCATTTGGGACCAAAATCAAGCAGTTTCAAACGAGAACACCGTACAAATACCGTGCCAAGACAGCTAATCCATACCATTTTCCGGAATTCACAAAGTTTTCCGAAATATTACTCCTAATTTCAAATGGCTTCTTCATTGTTTTCATGCACCATACAGCTAACCTTTGGTCGAAAACCTCAAAAAAGGTCAATCGATGGAAAAAAAATCACCACTAGCATTCACAAAAATCAGAAAATATAACAAATAAAATAATAATAATATATAATAGAATAAAATAGTAATAAATAAAATAGGGAGTCCTCCTTAAAAACAACTTTTCCAGAAAAGAAACGTCCCTTCAGATGTTGCTCTAAAAAATTAGATTTAAAAAAAATTCCGGAATCGAAATTGCTCAGCTGGAGCACCTTCTTGAAGAGGAACTACTGACAATACATTCAACAAAGAAACTGTTCTCACCCTGCGAAGCGAAATTCTCAAAGATTTCCTCGATCAAATTTTCCTTTTTCGTTTTATGATCATCCATTTTTCTTCCAGACACGAATAATCCGACTGCACATTACACATCTCAAAACAAGAAAAGCAAATTGGTATTGAAAAAAAGCAGTGCGCTTAGGTTCCCTCCAATTTTAATGCGATAAATTTAGCTCTTTTCCTAAATCACAAATAAAAGAAACTTGTTTGGAGTGTATTTATTTTGCAACTTTTTTTTTTCACTTGCGCCGCATTTGCACGTAAAATCCATTACCGTAGTGGAAATGTTAACACTAACATTGAAAATGTCCTCGTATCTTTTTTTTTGTTCACGCAAAATCTGGAAACACAACATTCTAATTCCACCACATACACTTTGATTGAATAAACACGCCTGAACTGACGTTTTTCCCCCAATGCTCCGCCCATGCCCAACATTTCGGCGACGGTAATGCAGCACTATGTTAACAGGAAAACTAAAATCTTCTTAGGTCTGAGTCAGTCGACGAACCGGAAGAAAAACCTATCCGATATGGATTACAAGATGTTTTTCAGAGATCTACGTATCTGGTGGTTTTGAGCGCCAAATTTTACTTACACTGTTTTTAGAGTGACCATTAAAATTATGTATTTAATATTGGGGGACCAGTTTTCTCGCGCATAACCTCCAAAATCCGACTAGGATTAGGATTCGACCATATATCAAAGACATCTACAGCTTCGACGTTTTGAACCTCTTTCTTTTTTTGAACCTGTTTCTGGAGGCGAGGAAAAAAAGTATTTGAAGTCGGTCAGGATGTTTTCATCCTTTCTTCCCCCTTCATCCTCAGATTATCATATCCTACCGTAACCTGATTATTTTTCGCATTCCTGCACACTCAATAACTGCACGCATTTTCGCACGCATTCCGAGCAAAATTCCTCGGATTTCAGGGAGGTTTTGCCGTAATTTTTTGGACTCAATGTGCATACGTAAGCGCGGTGTAATTTTTCTTTTGCAATGACAGAAATATGGACTACTGTAAAATGCTGCTGGTGCTGTTTTCGAGTCGAGAGGACGTTTTTCTAATATCGTAAATCCGCGTACGTATTAGAGTGACGGTATGAAAAATTGCTCTGCGTGGTGATGTGGTTGATTTGTTAGCGTCCGTACGTACAATCGGGAAGGATTCATTATTTTTCGACGGATTACGGATCACAGCGGTACACACATATGAGGAGGACCGGAAAGGAGGGGAACGGGGAAATGAGTGTGGGGGCCAAAGGTGCTGAACACCTGGATTTTTCGCTTTTTTCAACTTTATCGGTCTTTTAATGGCATGTTTTCTTCGTTATCCAACGGGAATTAACGAGAATTTGCGTAAATTCGTTCTGATACGGTGTGAACGAAAAGAGTTCATACCGTACCAGAACTTTCAGAGAACTGGGACTACTATAAGATTTAGAGAATCGTCGCAAAATGCATAAATAGTTCATTTTCTGCTTTTTTGCCCAACTATTTCTATGATTTTTCAAAATTTCGAAAATTTTTCAAAATTTAAAATTGTGCTAAATTCCTCTAAATCACGTCTTAGACTCGGCGGAATCCCACAAATCGCCCCTTACCCATTACGTTACTGTAACCAGCACGTTCCGCACGCTGCAGCAGAACTACGCAGGCTCATAAATAAGCTGGCAGCGTTATTTGGTTGACCTTCGTTTCTTTTTGATGTCGACCGTCGTCGGAAACTTTTAACGTTGTGCTCGGCTCGATAAGAAAAGACTGGTTAATGTCTCAGCCTCAGTAGGTTTTAGCGGCAGCTCGGCAAACAAATCGTCGCAGTGTTCTCAACGCATTAAACGCAAGATGACCGCGGTAAGTTGTTGTGTTCTCTTCCAGAAAATTCACCAACGAATCATCCGGAATCGCTGAGTGATTTTTCTGATTCTTAGCTGTTTTGCACGCCGATCATCCTCTGATCTAACTCTGTACTAGCTCTTGGTGAATTCCTTCATAGACACCCTGATCATTCCTTTATTGCGACGCCACCAAAGTCCGAGATGTCTTTCAATAAAGTACAAAAAAAGTTGCCGATGAAATTTCTTTGATTCTCTACAAGCTCTAAGTAGATTCCTTCCTAACCACCCAACCTCAGGCAGCAACACTAAAAAGCACTAAAATCCCAAAGTATCCTGTAATTTTTCATCCTATAATTAGTCGTTAAAGCATATTACCGTAACCCAATGTACGCTGGAAATGATTATGTTTATTGTGGCGGTACTAAAGTGAAATTTATCTTTGAATAAAGCACGAAAAAAGCAGCCGTTGAAATTTCTTGGATACTCCTTCCTTAAATTTGTTTTGTGTATGTCATCGCTCGCTTTTTTTGCTGCGGAAGAACCGAATTCTAAAACCCAATTTTGAGAACCCGAGGGGATTTTTTATAGTTCCGCTCAACTGCATTTTATTTTATCGAGTGAGGCGTGACGGTTGTAGTTGGTAGCTATATGTTAACTTAATATATATTGATTCTTGCTTTACCTGCTCGACATAGCCTTGGTAGCGTAGGTTACGGTAACATGAAAAAGAGCAAATAACGCCAAGATCTTATTATTTTAATCGTGAAAATTTTGTTTCAAAAAACCTTTTTTTTATCGGATTTCGCTCAATGCGCTGCACTTAATTTACCGTTTTAATTTAGCTAAGCAAGAGGCGGCCATACTTGGACCAAAATCCAAAAAACCAAAAATCAAAATTTTATTTTTTTTTTATTTATCCACAATATCCAACTGCTTAGTGTTTGCTTACTCACTTACTTATTTATTTATTTATATGTATATTTACTAATATTTACGTAGTATTTATGTACTTCTTTAAAACATTTTTCTTCAATACCAACCAAAATAACTTGAACTTTTTATTAATATATGCGAAAGATTGATTGTTTTTAAAGGAGAACGCTAAGAACTAGGATATATTAACGTGTTATCACTTTATTTCGCTCCGGTTGTATTTTATCATGACTATCTTATGACAAACGACATTCGTCAAATACGGAGTTCTGGAATTCCACAACACTACAACATTTGTATTTTGATTTTATGCTGTTTATAGAGCACCACAGGTTCGGGTGTAGCGCAGTCGGTTAGAGGTTCCGCTGCCTGCACGATCGATCGGAGGTTCGAATCCGCCCTAGTGCTCACCAAGCCTTTCATGGCTCCGGGGCCCGGATAAATTGGTATCAGACTTGTCTGGGGGGATAAAAACACTGACTTGGCCCGTCCGCTAACCCCGTAAGTCATTGTACGGGGCCAGTTTCACGTTCCTGAACCTCAATACGATTTTGAATTGAAGTGAACGTGGTGGCGGGCCCCAAGCGGATTGATTGACGCCAGAATTTCCATGTGGTCGTTGATACGAATTACTGTGTTCACTTCCTAAATGCTTACGTGCTCTAAGGTCCCCATATAAAAAAAACGTACCTAATCGTGTAATCGACGGCAATTACTGTTGAATATCTTTATAGCATATAGTACAAGTCAACATTCGAACTAAAATAACCGGAAAAAGAAAAAATAATAATTGAAGTACCGTAGTTCAGTGTCGATCAAATTAATTTCTATTCATTTCAGGACCTTTCATATAAGGATAAACATTGGCATGAACATTGTTTTCTATGTAATATGTGCAAAATCTCCCTTGTCGACATGCCGTTCGGTAGTAAGAATGATCGAATTTTCTGCTCGAATTGTTATGATCAAGCGTTCGCCACACGTTGTGATGGATGTAATGAGATATTTAGAGCAGGTTGGTTAGATAATTTTTTTTGTTCCAATAATAATGTATCCGATTATAAAATACTGAAAAAAAATCCATTAAAAAAATGATAAATCAGGATAGTTTCTTAACTATTACCACCCCGTCCTCAGTATTTCCCAATCTTTCCCCCCATTCTTTAGTGCTCATTAGAGCTTGAACATAAAATTGTGCTGCGGTAGGTCCCATCATTCTACCCTTACATCTGTTCATACATTAATAAGACCTATTTTAACTATTATACAGCCTCTTAAAATTTACACTAAAAGTATTTTTAAAAAATTTTTAGCACCTAGTACTCCTTATGTTTTCACATAAATACCTTCTCGTCCTTCTGATTATTTTCAACTGTCGCCTTCTACTTATGCTCGAATTCCTTTCCCTTCTCATTCTTTTCCTTTTTTTCCAGTTTTCGTACCACTTCCATTTTTTATTTTCCCTAGGGAATGGTACAAAAACTGCATGCTTAACAAAAAATTTCTCGGCTAATTTTTGAGAAGGTGTTAGTTCAGGAAAAATTATAGGGTATTTCTATGAAAAGAATTTTTCACTATACCATTTGATCCCGGACCTTACTAGTTAAATCTTTGTACTTCTAAGTGCATGTAAAAGTCACTCTAGGATCAATTTTTCAAGAGATCTGAAGCGTTTCATATAATTCCTTTAAATAATTCGTTCTTAGAATAAGAATCTACGAAAAATCCGACGTTTCAACGTTACAAAACGCTTGAACGTCTTTGCTAAGTGAAAGTGTATTTCGACAAGTTTTGTAAAATATGATTACTATCAACTCTTTATTTTTTTTTTGCTTTTTAAAAAATTAACTCTCTTTTTTTGACAATTTCTCTTTAAATTTCCGATAATTTTGCTGCAAGGTACGTACACTGCTGGTCATTAGAAGTTCGTTGATCATTGAATCATTGAAGCGTCTAAAACCTTATTTAAACTTTATTAAACAAATAAACATTAAAAATAAAATCTCATTAAAAGTAAAAGATCATTCAAAAATCATTAATCATTAAAAGGTCATTGAAAATGTTTCATAGTATAGGTTCGCTCGAATTTTTCTCGAAAAATCAGTAATCAGTTCTTTCCGAAAAATTCCGAATAGCCTTTTAAAGAACTTCTGGATATCGTTTCTCAATAAAAGCACCATTTCTCTCTTGCTCTGCTCTTGTACGGTTCGTTTTTTCTTTTCAAATTCACAAAAAAAAACATATTTTGTTTTTTTTTGTCTTCTGTTTCAAGAGATTTTCCTTTGTCTTTTTTCAGAAGGCGAAACCCCAAAGAATGTGTTTTGCATGAATATATAAGTACGACAAGATAATCCTAGTATGCATGGATCCATGTTTCGCTAGGATGACCATATAAGCTCAACTGGCTGGCTTACGTGGCCATCAAAAAGAGATCTCTGATCATCTTGGATGATTCTTGGCGATTTGTACGAGTTTCCTCGCCATCGCCGAAATTCTGTTTGCTGCGCTTTCGGTGTTATTTTCGCAGTGATTTGTGTGGCTCGTGGTGGACGCGCTCATGATGCGATTAGAATCTGACAGCTGTGTCAAAATACTGAAATCCCTAAGTTCTAGCGTGTCTTTTCCCTTATTCGTCTGTATTTTGTCTTATTTGTATAATTTCTGGAGGAGTGTGGCCCATAAGATCTGATATAAAATACGAATAGGGAGGGGACGTGGCTCTGGTCCCATTTCCTATGTCCCATGTCCCAAATCCCCAAGCTTTTCTCCCAAATTACTATTTCTATTGTGAAAGGCTCCTTAAAGAGGGGGTTATGTGAGCATTATAGCCTCTCTACTGACAACTTTCATGGGTTTAAGACAAGGAACATCAATCAATCGCCACTTTTATCATTGGGACCCTCGCGCCCGCTCCATTTCTCTTGGAAATTTTCTATTTCTAGATTTTCAGCAGATGCTATTCAATCTTTATGAATCACATTCTTTTTTTGTATAGGTATGAAAAAGATGGAATACAAAGGAAAGCAATGGCATGACAAATGTTTCTGCTGTGCACATTGCAAAAATCCGATTGGTACCAAGTCATTTATCCCGAAAAATGAGGATGTCTATTGTGGATCGTGCTATGAAGAGAAATTTGCTACCAGATGTAATAAATGCAAAAAGGTTAGGTTATTTGTTGTTATTATTATTATTATTTCACATATTTTGGACCAGTCATCCAGATGAAATATCCCTATCGGCTCCAATTTCAGCGCGATTTTTTGCAGACGATTTATGAATTTTTTTCATTCATCCGCAAGTTCAAATCTAAATCGGAACGGATTTCACCTGAATGAGGACGAGTTGTCATGATAAAATTATCGGAGAAAATGACAGTTTGTCACGTTTATCAAAACATATATCTTTCAAAAATGAATTGAGTTAAAATGTATGGAGGTTATTCGCGTATTCTGCAACTGTTTCATAAAATTATCGTCAGATATGAACCAACGAAACAAACCACGCACAAACTATGCGTTACTGTAACTGCTAAAAGTTAGCTGAACAGCAAATTCCCAATTAAATCCTCAGGTCATTCTCCAAACTCTTCGCTACACGCAGTGACATCTTTTCCGTAGAATTGGACGAGTTGTCATGTCTCGTAACATAGACTCTAAGACACATTAAAGTTGTAAATGGTACCACCACATTGTTTTCTTTGAACCACATAACTATAGGATATTGAATACAAACCGTTTCTCGTGTATTACGACCCACATTGCATTTGCATGCGTGGACGAGTTGTCCGCTGCAGTCACTGCTCCGAAATCAGCTGCGTGACACTAATTTGACATAAACAGTCTGGAAATTTTTCAAAATATGTCGACTGAATTCTGGACCTCTTCCTGCGTACGAGTTTTCCTAGTAAAACGAAAGTAAAGAAGTACTACAGCACACGTTTAGGACCAACCTCAAACACTAAGATAGCACAACTGGACGAGTTTTTACGTTATTCTCTAGCAATATTCACAGACGCTACCAGTAGAAACTTCATCTCATAGAATAAGTGATGCTTTTAGCAGTAACAACACTTTTGCTCATAGACGAGTAGTCTGAGGACTTTGTGTTCCGTCTATTGTTCGATCTAGCTGTCCAAACTTGCTAAACCAGCTGAACATAATTAAAAACATGCGCGGACATCATGACTTTTGGACGAGTTTCCGCGCAGTACGCGTGGAGACCAGAGTGATGTCGTGTTCTGAGTGATGTCGTTTTTTCACGCGCTTCGCTTATTTTTCTAAATGCTCCCTTTGAAATCATCCATACGACGATAAGGAACAGTGAAGAAATTAGTTATTCCTATCCAAATCGAGAAGAAGTCAATAAACAACTACAAAATACATCGTTTTGCAGTGTTTATGTTAGAAAAACCAACAAGAACACACTTATTTAGGTTATAACAACCGGCGGTGTGACATATAAAAATGAGCCATGGCATCGTGAATGTTTCTGCTGCACCCATTGCAACGTATCACTAGCAGGTAGCAAGAAATTTTATTAATTTTTTTTATTATTCAATATTCGTACTTTAAGCCCACGCACAGATTTTCTGCTTTTTTCAGAAGTTGTCATTCTAAAAAATTACTAGAATAATTGTTAGATTGGGTTATAAGGGAATATAATTAAGTAACAACGGTAAATAATAAAAAGTGAATATAAAACCAAAGTTAAGCTTTAAAAGTAGGTTTTTCTATCTTCTAAATTTCATTTTCTTTGTCTCGTTCAGTTCGTTACGTCGACTTCGTGATGTATGTAGCGATAAGATTGCATATTTTAAAAATAATTAACATTTTTTTCTTAGATCATTACAATTGCGATTTCACTAAATCCTGAATAGAATTCGCATTGCTGTATTCCTGTTTCCTTCGGTCCTCCTTAAAAATGCTGTATATGTAGCAGTCGATGCTTGTGTTGACCCGAACGGCCGCAACGCGCCCGCAGGAACTCCCCCGCGAGTCGCGTTCGCGGTTTCCGGACAAGCCCAATTCACGCGATTTATACCTCAATTTCATGCGTTCATAAATCCTCCTCTTTTAGGTCAAAGATTCACGAGTAAGGATGAGAAACCGTACTGTGCCAACTGTTACGGAGAACTATTTGCAAAACGATGCAACGCATGCACAAAGCCCATTACTGGTACGTAACTTAAACTTTGATAAGAACATGCGATGTTTTGACTTTTTTTGCCAAATCATCGATTATTTTTGCGCTGTCCCACTAATTTTGAGGGATTCTTTTTTGAACTATTCGAATTTTCTCCGCGCGATACTTCATGCAACGGAAAAGGACGAGTTTTCATGGCTGGTTATTTGTAATTGCACCTAAAATAAGCAATTATAGGTATTGGTGGCGCAAAGTTCATCTCGTTCGAGGACAGACATTGGCATAACGATTGTTTCATATGCGCTCAGTGTACGACATCATTGGTAGGAAAGGTAAGTGTTCGAATGTTCTTAGTCGAATCGATAATTGATCAAATAATCGGTCAATGTTTTAGGGATTTATCACCGACGGCACGGATATTCTGTGCCCGGAATGTGCTAAGGCACGGCTAATGGCCGCAAATTCATAACCTCCGACATACCGACGTGTGATCATTCATTCATGCATGGCATTCGCTTTTTTTTTCTTATTCGTTCAAATCTTCATCAACATCCGTCTCTATTTCCTCCTTTATTCATCATGCTCTACTCTATTTTCTCCTACTTTTTTCCCCCTTTTGTAATCATTTCGCCTCGCGTTATCGCTGCCCTTACTAACGCAATTGCAAAATTTTTGTAGACAAAATCAACCCGGTTACTGTTTGTCCAGCGGTGTTCGACAGCAGGCTCCGCCCCTACACACATTTAGTGTACGCATTTTAACCTCTCAAAGGGTATTTCTCTATATTGTATTTTGTCGTCGTCGTCGTCGTTGTCGGCTCTGATTTACTTACTATAAAACACAGCATGTCTAGTCAGTCACTTTCCATTATCCCTGTGGAAGAGTTCATGTCCCCGTTTAGACTACACGCCCCGCCCACATCTCCCCATTTGCTTCTACGTAGCTCTAAGCTCCGCCCCTCAGCAACAGCTAATCGCTAACCCATGTGACAATTAGAAAATTTGTTTGTATGTCCTGGGTGTTCCATGCACATCGAATCGGCGGTGAGGGCGTTAGTACGACGTTTATGGTGACATCTGAACAACGTCGAACTCGTCCTCACACATTCTCCCTTCCCTTCAGCGCAACGAGATTTTCTATGTATATATTATATACACTCAATGCTTTCTCGTGTGTATGTACCATGTTCCAGTTGGCATATTTTCTTCCATGTCGTTCATGTTAGAAGATTTTTTTCTCTCTCTCTCTCTTGAACGACATTCAAATATTTGAAGACGTTGTTATAACTTAATAAATACATTTCAACATAACCATGTTCGATTACAAGTGAATTCAAAGTTGGTGAAAAGAGTCAGTCAGTTCGATCCGTAACCAGGATTGGAGTAATAGTATTATTTGTTTGTTTGTCTATTATTGTTAGTTAATTTTTATTTTCTTCATCTATTTATTTTGATTTATTTCGTTCGCCTACGTTCGAGCCAAGAAGGAACAAATGCGAATTATTTCCTTTGCTAAAAGTTCGCATTTTATGACAGTCTGTATTTAGGAGAAAAATGTGGATTGCATTAATAATATGAAAGTATAGAAGTGCGTAGTTGAACAGTACAGAAGAAGTGAATTTTCCAAAATCTGAATTTATCTTGGGAACGAAAAACAAGAAACAAAAGAAAAAGGTTCGGAGAAGGTGCGAGATAGATGACTTTGGTGAAAAGGTTTTTTGCTGTAAAGGCCCAGCGTCTACCATATGTCATTCAGTGATCATCGCAGTATCGTTCAACACACCTATTTTAGTACTCTGTGGTAAATCACTCAAATAGGAGAAAAATTCTATGAACAAAGGCAAAGTTGAGCTGAGCTGAGAAAACTTGAGAAGAAATCAAAGATACAAAGTTACAGTTGTACAAATGAAATTAATTAGCTTTTAAAAGCTTCGAAAATTCACTGTAGAAATTCTATCGTTAAGAAATAATTCAGTTTTCGGTTATTATTTCCGTCCGGGGAGCGCAGTCGGTCAGAGGTTCCGCTGTCTGCACAATCGATCGTAGGTTCGAATCCGCCCTACTGCTCACCAGGCCCTTCATCCCTGTGGGGTTTGGATGAATTGGTACCGCACTTGTCAGGGAGGATAAAAACACTGATTTGTCACATCGGCCAGCCCCCACAAGGCAATGTATGGGCCAGTTACACACGTTCGTGAACCTCGAACGATTCTGAATTGAAGTCGATCGCGTAGGTGGATCCCAAGCGGATTGATTAGCGCCAGACGCTTTATTCTTCATCCTTTGACCTTCTGATAACAATACACGATCAGCTCACGCCGAGAGCACGTTCATCCGCTTGTTTAAATCATAATGGAATCATCATAATAGTAGAAGGTCCCAGAAAGGTCTCATGTCCACCACGAGGCATTCGCTTATGTTTTGCCATCTCATTACTATTAAATTTTACCGTAAACGTCGGCTTAGCTTGATGTAGTCAATAGGACTTTGGTTCGACACCTCTGTTTTAACGATTAATGGAGATCAAATCCAAATAAGGCATTGTGACACCTTTTGGTATCCAATAATAATCGTACGATGCACCTTTGCTCCTGATATCTCAAATTCACATCAACACTGATTTCTACGGTTTTTCTTCCCTTTTTTTGTGATTTTTTTAAATTGTGAATCCGTAATCTTCCTCGATAACTTCTACTAATCCTTTCATTTTCATTTCTTTCTCAGAAATATCGCCATTCCCTGATGTAAACTTCGTTAAGTCCTGGATGGAACAACGTATATCCACATAGTTTTAATTGCGAGTCTATAGCCGAAAACATGGCTGATCAGAATTGCGCCAAAAGATTATTAGGAATGGAAGTTTACTGTAATGACCGTAACAGAAACAAAAACACTAAAAGTATTATTTTCAGAGGGAAATCTAGATACACATGTTAATTTAGTTCTAGAACTGCTGAAAATGTATGAAAATGTACTATTTTGATAAAGTTAGTTGGCCGCTGTCGTTCCTGTAATACGTGAACCAAGGAGATGTAAAGAAATACGGTGAAACACAAAACGAATAGAATTTTATGAACAACTAAAGCCGCTTAGAGGTTCGATACACAATTGACATAAGGTAAAAAATAAGAAGATAGAAATGAGAGCATAAAATGTGCGCTTCTTCGATCGATACCGTATTCAAACCATACTTTCGTGAAATTTGACGCTAGAATGGATGCTGCTTTAGCACTGCTTTAATTATACTGATATGATTTGACCTCTACGGTATCCAAGGTCCCATAAGCTTTTTTTGTGGATCATATGAAAAAGTCACTAACAACGTTAATTTGAAATATTAAATATTTGCAAAATTATTTATTTCTATTCTATTCCTATTTGCAAAATTTTGAGGGAAAATCAAACATTTACAGCCTTGCGCATGTTGAAAACAGACCACCGTCCTACTTTGTCAGTTAGGTGTGCTAGAAAGGAGCTTAAGTGCACTAAGGGCATTAAGAAAATATCAACTCGACCCAACAACATTCACGATAAAACGTGCAGCAAGAAAAGCCGACGTTAACAAAGAAATGCCTCATGCTGGAATCGAACCAGCGTCCTTCTGTTTACTAGACAGACGCTCTGCCCCTGAGCCAATGAGGCTGTGCTGCTCGTTCCACGTAACTTCTAGAAACCCAACGCTAGAGCTCAACATTTACAACATGTATTTTCTCTGTGGAAAGAGGAATTGGATATTCCCTGATTCTTTAGGGGAAAGAACAGTTCGTTTGGAAGTTGCGCTTGGATATCTGCAGCGATGATGTGATTCATAATAAGATTCGTGCTCGAATGGCTCGTTTAAAGACATCACCCCACGAATCTGGAGTGGTACGGATTTCCGGTGGAGCATTCGTATACGGGATCGTAGATTACTGAGAGAAGGCTGATTCCGTTCACCACTTTCTAATTGCCGTAAAAAAACGGCCCGGAAGACTTCTACTTACAGAATAAAATTTGAAACTGCTTTTTCCAGCATTTACAGCAAAATCAAATCATTTTTCGAATACAGATACAATAAATCAAATATCAAGTACAGAAAAATTAAAGGATCCTGGAGAAAAAAAACGGTCAGTGGCGGTATTTGCACTCAAATTCGGAAGGTGCATCTTTAGTTGTTGCCGCTTTGCTTGAAGATTTATTTCTAGGCCAAGACCATTTGTGAACAATTGCAGAGAATTTATATACTCGTCTAGGAATTTAATTTTCACGGGATTCTCTTGTTATGACTAAGCTGGGAAAAGTTCATCATAAGGAGACAGATAAAATAAAGTCAGAAATAGAAAAATGGCTACTGCTTCGTTCACTTGAAGTTATGGAAAGAATGTAATTGATTTATCGATTAGATAAAACATCACTCATATATGAACAATTTCTATGTACCTGTTCAAGGCAATCGTGAATGATCGTCGAATAGAAACCGATATCCACAGTGTTTTATCGTACATAGGAAAGAAGGGAAAAGCCCGTGTTAATCAATGAACAAATCGTTCCACATCAGTGCAAATTTGGCGCAGTGTGCACTAAGGACGAGAAGAAAAATGACTTCATTATTTTATTCTGTTTGAAAATTGTTGGAAATAGTATTTTACGGATATCTGAGTAAAAATTGCGTCAATCTTACATATATATTGTAGAACTGACCATGCCTAGCTAATTTTTTATTTCCGATAAAAAAAACTAAAACGGCCGGAAACATATTTTACTTATAGTATCGTTTTTGTTGTATATATATAGAGGATACATGCATCTATAAGAACAACAATGTAGTTTACAGGTTTATCTAAGTTTACAGTTTACAATGTTTATCTAACAAACAAACAGATAAATTCAACTGACAGTTCTACAATTACGACCTCTAGGGGACATTTCATTTCAAAAAAAAAGATGTATGTGGAATCTACATGACTGC
Organism: Necator americanus; assembly: GCF_031761385.1. Classification (NCBI taxonomy): domain Eukaryota; kingdom Metazoa; phylum Nematoda; class Chromadorea; order Rhabditida; family Ancylostomatidae; genus Necator; species Necator americanus. Next base: position 32,352,874 of record NC_087371.1, on the reverse strand, counting down.
ACAGAAATGGACATCAGCTTGAAGGCATCACCCCCGAATCTGACGTGAAATGGATTTTCGACAGCCAAAAACTATACGGGGGCGTAGGTTGCGTAAACGGGTGGGATCTCTCTCTCTGAATCAATGCAAACAGACGGCTTCGGAATGCGATTCCTTACGACTTCCTCTGTTGCAACGCGCCACCCCTGCGCCCCGCCTCGGTGGGCAATTCATTTCATTCGACGAATCGCAGACGGGGGCGGGGGGCAAGGGTGGTGCCTTGCAATGAAGGAACCGCATTCCGAAGTCGTCTGTTTACAGTGATGCAGAGAGAAATGAGAGAGGTGCCACCCGTTTTTGCAATCTACGTCCCCGTACAGTCTTTGGCCGTCGGAAATCCGTACCACGTCAGATTCGTGAGGTGATGTCTTTAAGTGTTGATTCGAGGGTATACGAGCTATGTCGTGCGCGAGGAGAGAAAACCTCTCAACAGGAGCAGGCGGTCGGGACCAATGAAGCTCCAGATGCTCACTCACGTACCTCTCCTTCCATCCGGAATATTCGGGATTGTTGGTTACATTGCTTGAAACTTCAGTCTGCAGAAACATAATAAAACATTCCATTTAGTAACTTGCGAAGAACGGCACGTTTAACTCCAATTTTATTTAAAAAAAAAAACCCTCGGAATAAATGAAAAAACAACATGGAATCTGGATATTGTTCGAGTTTCCTTTTATTAGAATATTAATTATAGAATGAATGCATCTGATTTCCCAAAACAATTCAGCAGCTCTTGAACTATATTTCCTTTTACATTTAAATGACAGGAATGAAAGAGTTTGAAATAAAGTGCAGGTGGAAAAAATATCTGCAGGAAAGACATTAGAAGCATTCTGGATTTGTGACAGGAATCTATCCATGAATTTAAAAAAAAATAGTGATTATATACTGACTTATCTAATGGCTTTATGCCATTCTCAAAACTTTGTGAGCTATAAAATTCTCCCACATGCAGTTCTTTGACGGTATTCAGCCGGCCATACTTAAGAATAAAGCCTAGTATGTAGATCTAATTCGCCTAGGTTGACAATTTATAAGAACCAGCCCTGCTAGTCACTTAGAACGATATCGAGGCTTGGCAAAAAGAGAGAGGAACGTTTTATGAAATGTGCATAGCATCAAAGACTTCGAATCATTATCAGGCCTTTGATAAAGGCGAGATTGTTGAAATGCATGCCATAAATAGAATTTCACAAAAATCTCGCTCCCAAAAGCAGAGAAGATAAATTCAGTTCACAATGTCGAGGTTTCAACAAGAACATAGAGATTTTTAAATTTCTAATCAATAGAAGGTGAATCAGCAACTAGATGTATTTACTTAGATGGAAAAATGTTGCAATCATTGCTCTAGAAAACAAATCGAACAAGACATAATCGAAGAAAAACATAAAATTTATTCCAATCCTCCTTTAAACACGTAAAACAGCTGCAAAATAACAACTAGCTACAAGTAAACAACACAGACACCGGTAAACTAAGAAAAAATGAAGAAATTCTGAATCTAAAGTCAAATAAGACTGCTAACAACATACCAATATTATGTAAATAACTAAAAAAGTGACAATACACATAGTAGGCTATTCTTACAACTTCACAAGCATCGGCTCCACCAGCTCCTTCGATTTCTCGTGTCCGACGAGCAACTCGACAAGTTTCAAGCCGAATTCAAATGCTGTTCCAGGTCCACGGCTGGTTACCACACGGTCGGCGACAACCACACGCTCTTCGCTGTACTTGTATCCTAGAAAAATTTAGAGCCAATGTGTCACCGTTGTCCTGCTGACCTATTTAGCAACTGAATGTTGGATCATTTAAAGGCAGTGCATCGCATTGATGATATTCGAATCTCTTTGGGAATAAATAGGGATAGTGGTGCAGTTGACGAGAACGAGCGTAATTTCGCTCAATTCCAGATTCATTAGTAATTCAGGAAAAACAAATGGAACAGCCTTGTGTGATTCCGTCGTCTCAACGATGCAACTTATCATGGGTATTGGAACGATGGCAACCTGCTGCGTGCCGCTCCTACTGTGGAGGTAGTGCAGCTTTTGGTGTTTATCTGCGTTATGTTAGTTAGATTGCAAAGTTTGGATAACGACGAAGTCGTTCTATCGTGTGATAAGGTGAACCGTTAGGGAGATGGGATCACACAAGGCTGTTTCACATGTCGATTTCTGGATTACTATGAGTTGGGCGTGATCACTCATGAACTGCTCATGAACTATACACCAACCCTATTTATTCGTGGGAGACTAGTGCATCAATTTCGTAATGCGCTGACTTTGACATCACTCCCGGGAAATCCACACTAACCTCCATCTTCAAGCTGCTTCCTAACACACGGATGACTTGTCACCAGTGCAGCCGGGATAGAGTGGGATTTTAGTGCTATGGGTGCTGCACAGATCGCTGCCACATACTTCCCGGCGGTATGATGAGCTTTCAACACCTGCCCGACAACGTCACTCTGAAAAAAAAAAAAATCCTACTCATGCATGTTCCAGAGCTATTCCCAAAAGATGGTTCGAAGGAGAATGAAAGATGTCGTAAGAATGAAAGCTGCTTTCAGGAATCCATCTCATGGCAGGGTTTTTGAGAATACATCTCGGAACTACATGTATGATAACAACTGTTGAGTGATGTCAGTGCCTAAAGAACATTTCATTTTCTGTGGACAAACAACTAAGACGTATGAACTAGAGTGCACCTGCACGCACTACCAAAGCTGGAGACGGATTTCGAATGTCAGTGGAGAGGTTATGTGATATTTAATGTAGAAGAAGGATTACCCACTTGACATCCAAAGCCACAAATTCCGGCAGGGATTGGAACGGGCGATTCAAACAATTTCAAACAGAGAGGAAAAGCTTCAATACTACTCAAGAAAGGCAGGAAAAGAATCACACACTCTATGGGATCGGAGTCGGAATCATTCTAAATAGATGACAGTGAAGTCAATGGCAAGACCGTAGATGGGACACAATTGCAAAGTCTAGTCTCATAGATGTGTCTCTAAATTCCAAAGAAGTGTTTTTAATTGATTTCCTTGAGCTGTAGCCAAGATTGGTATTGATCGCCTTTATTAAACAACGGCTAAAGTTTCGGCGTTATCGTCTTCGTCAGGGCCTGGAAAATTCAAAGCCATTAGTGATTTATCCAATCAGACGCCTCGTCACCCTACAGAAAGCATCCGGCATCCTACTAAGTAAGTAAGTACTAGCCAATGTGTTGCTGTTTGAGTTTGTCTACCGTTTGGATGCTTTCGGTAGGGTGATGAGACGCTTGAGGAGATAAATCACTAATGGCTTTGAACTTTCCAGGCTCTGACGAAGGCGATAACGCCGAGACGTTAGCCGTTGTTTAATAAAGGTGATCAATAACAATCTTAGCTACAGCTCAAGGAAATCAATTGAAAACTACGTTTGAATATGCCGAGATTCAAAGACAGTCGAACATGGGCAATACTCTAAAGAAGTGGTCAAAAACAAACGACATGCAAGAATAGAAGGTCAAGGGACCGCGTATACTATTCTGATTGCTACCTGCTCGCCATGGCCCTGTTTATGCTAAACACAAACAAGTGTTGAGTGAAATAAAAAGCTCTGAGCGTTTTCGTTAGATGACTTTAGTGAGCCATATCTGACGATGTAAACATCACATCGAGTTCACACTATACGGTGATATTAGGAGAACAAAAACCGAAAAAGATCGCAGTCCAATCGCGCTGAGCCGCCAAAACAATCGCCAAACCCGGCCAAGAAGATTTTGCAGTGGGTTTGGAGGGATTGAAAGGAATCATCCACAATGACCACCTCTTATTGGGCCAAACACTCAATTCGAACCTTTACGCTAACAATTGACCAGAATAAAGCAGGCAGTCGACTAGAAGCGGCCAGAATTGGCCAAGAGAAAAGTTGTTGTGTTCCATCAAGATAGCGCCAGGTTGAACACATCTTTAACGACGCGTCAAAAGCTCCGAGAGCTTAAATGGGTGGTTCTACCGCACCCGTCTTATAGTCCAGACCTGGCACCAAGTGACTATCATCTTTTCGAGCATTTGAAAAATGTTTTTCATGGTATACAAAACTGGTCTCAAAAGAGCCTTGTGAAAATGAGGTGGTCAGGTTTTTTGGTCAATATGGACGATAGATTCTTCAGTTGCGGAGATATGAAATTACTAACAAAATCGACAAAAGTCACCTAACAAAACGTAGCATATTTAATTTAAATCGGTTAGTCCTAACTATGTTAATCTCATCGCCGAAATTTAACAAAAAAAAACACTCAGGACTTTTTACTTCACCTAATACTTCAGTATTCGCGCTAGGCACACACGAACTATACAACCTGTACAGTTATATAGCGGAAATTATCCAGATATTGGGAAGAGGCGTTATTGTCTAGCATACTGTCAAAGTCCAATCCAAATAGGTCAAATACCTAGAGAGCGTACAATTTTTGCAAACAACTCTCTGTTTCGTTACACTGAACTGCCAGATATTGCCGTTCTAAGTTATTTGAGGTACTCAGCTTAGAGACGTAGTTCACGCGAAAGGCCAAGTCTCGCAGGATATGGAACAATGACGGATGGGTGATTCTGTGCATGATCTTGGCTGCAGATCGAGAAGGTTAGGCGAAGCTGTGTTCAAGGACAATGCGTCTCGGCTAACATGCAAGAAACTGCATCAGGCAATGATACCGGCCCGTCGACCAAGTAATTAACAGATGAATGGATCAGGAGGTAGGGTAGGCCCATCTATTTCTTTCTAAAATGCTCTCCAAACGGATTGCTCCCTCGGACTTTGAAAAAGTTTGTAATTTAGGTGAGAGTACTCTCAGAATCTTTAGCAATTCACCCCTCGTGGTAGTTTTTCCTGCCGCCGGAGTGCCTAATACTACTCGGGTATCTCTAAAGGTCAGTAGCACTCCGGCAGCAGGAAAGAAAAAAGAGTATTCCAAAAGTTTTCTTTAACTTCTACGATAAAGAACAAATGAGACCATCATACTAACATGATTCCACGATGATTCGAAACTATTCTTTCTCATACCTCCAAGAAGAACATGACAAGCACATTCCCACAGAGAATATAAAACTTACTCCAGCCAATGTATTGCTACCAGGCTGACCTCCAGGAAGGATCACAACGTCAAATGTTTTTGACATTACATCTTTCAACGCACTGTCTGGTGTAATCACTGTCTTCCTGGAGCACTTAACAGGATTTGGTCCGTTAAGTCCTGCGTAGGTCACCTAAATTCAGGACTGATCACTTAGGAAAGACATGACAGAGCAAAACAGATAGAATTTGAAATCACTGGAAATAACCTCGACTCCACCCCTTCTCAGAATATCGGCTGTGATTACTGCCTCCATCTCTTCGGCTCCATCGGCAAGAATGAGCAATGCAGTTTTTGGCGACATACTGAATAAAACTCTAAAGAACAGGAATTCTCTTCCTTGACATCTATGGAATGCAAAAACGATTCTAGAAAGAAATCAGGCCATATCTACCACTAATCGACTACATACCCAGAAAATCTGCGAAGAAAAAAAAAACTTTATTCACTAATAATAATAATAACGAAGCTTCAACAAATAACAACCTATGCTTGCCTACAGGAATTATTCCAAGAAGTATACACAAGTGTGATCATGACTCTTCGATTTTCTTCTTCTCAACAGCTCCATATTTCCCTTCCTTGAAATACTCAAACATATTTTTCATCATCAAAATGTAAGAAAAGGATCAACAGCAAACAATACAAGATTACCTTGAAAGCTTGTCGAATTTGTTCTCCATACGATAGTTCGAACAATGTCTCAGCATCCATCTTTGGTGGCGGCCAACGCTCATCTTCAAGTGTGTAGAGGTCAGCTAGGGCTTTCGATCCTTTTTCTTTGACCTGGAGTCAAGCATTTTCAAATAAAAATAGTATATTCTCCAAAATGAGGAGCAAGGAAGATAGAGGAAGAGGAAGTGAACAGGAAAGAGGAAGAGGGAAGGAGACTGAGGAAGAAGGAAAGGAAGAGAGACATATTCAAGGAAACGGCAGTCAGGACAAGTTCAAAGTTGAGTTCAGTTGAGACGAAAATAAGAAATCATAAAAGCAACTGAGTCTTTTCTAAGGGAAAGAACTCGTTTCTAAATCTTCTTAAGATGTACGTGTGGTGTTGCTAAGGATTGCAAAAACGCTAGAAACCCAGTTTCCGAGACCATTGCATTGTGAAGGTAAGCTGAATTTCTACATATTCAACAGAGATAGTTACAGTCGGGCTAAAACGACCTGATTTGTAGTGCAATTGCGTGCGGTTGCACAGGGTGTGGCGCGGATGAACTCTATTGTCTATTGAATAGATGAGTAAATAAATCAATAAACAAACAAATGAACGGGAAGGAAGATGCGATAGGGATAAAGAGGAAATGCTCAGAAGATCTCTCGAAAGCGGAGATGAAGAAAATTGGAAACAAAAAGATCGTTTCCACAAAGCGATCGTTCCAGAAACATCCATCACAATCATTATGAGGAAAACTGTCAACAACTAAGTGTTCTTTTTATCGAACCTTAGCTTCGTAAATCTTTCGCCTCTTCTCTAATTCCACATCCGTTCGGAAGGAAACGTACGGCTTCAGTCTGAAAATACAACCACAGATAAGTCAATTCTTTTGGAAAAGCGTTCTTCTGACTCAAAACAGGACAAACTTGAATCCTTCAAGATTCGGTACAACAAGTTCGTGGTCCATTTCCGGAACGTATACATATTTTCCAGTGACTGGATCGATATAACCATCTTCTTGGACGCCAGTGTATCTTAAAGGTGTTGATTCTACAAAATACAACGAGAGAAAAATCTAGTGATCAGATACAAGTTACAATGAAAAAACGAGTAGACTGCCTAGATTATTAAAATAAAATCCATCAATATTTTATACAATGCTACATTTTCTGCCAAACAACTAGTTCTTTCAATCGAAAACGATAAACACAGATATATACGCGCACGGTGTAATACACATAAATATGTAATAAGAACGAAGAAGATTGTTTGATAACAAACTTTGATAGGAGCTGAACAAGCGCATGAACACGAACTTCGCCACGTACTGAGCAACAAATGCTGGCCATGATATAATCGATTGCCAAAAAATACGTGCAAAACCGGACTTTTGTCAGTTTTCTAGAACAGTCGGTAGATTTCTTATGCGGAACTCTAAATTTCACCTGTTTTTAAATTCCCTTTAAATTTCAGTGAGTTTCTATTGCTCAAATAATAGGGACGAAAATAAATTAAGCACGTTACTGCAAAAAAAAAAGTTCAGTGTCAAGAATGAAAGCTGTTGGGAAATAAAACGATAAGACGGAGCTGCAAAAAGAAGAACAGTACGAGCTGTACAAAAGTGAAAGCAAGTTTATCTTTGATCCAAATAAAGGAAACTGATCGAGATAAAAAGGATTTTAATGTGCATAAATGAAGAAAAGGGTGCGAACTGGGAGAAAAGGAACCATGTTCAAGCGATAAATTGCTTTAGACAGAAAACTGTTAAAACAAACCGCAAGAGAAAAAAAACGAATTGAATAAATGGTAGACAGCAGAATAACTGATTTGTATAATCAAAATCGAAATATCAAATATCAACACTAACAATCAATACCAGCCGAAGAATAGGATTTTCCAGTTTGGTCAGTGGAATGTGAGGCTTTTGCAGGGGCCATATATTAAGTTGATTTCTTACATACGCATCCTCTTTATAACCTCATAGTTTCTTAATCACACATTGATGATCATCCGTCGATGTATTTACCAAGAATGTTATCTCAATATTCCATTTTTCTGGGAGAGTTACAAATTCTTGTGATCAGAAGCTGGAGAGCAGAGAGTCAGAGAACAACTCAACAGGAGATTTCAAGTCAAGTAATTTTCAAGTCACCGGAAGAATTGGACAGCTTTCCTTCAAGAAATGCTTAAGAGCCCAGATTAAGTGGTAGTCTGATGAGGTGAGGTCTGGAAAATAGAGTTGATGGGAAAATAGAGATGGGAGACCAGGGCCTCAAGTTGGCGACGAGTTTCACGACAAGCAGAACCTGTGGATCAAAGTATATCCTTCTTTTGAAGTAGACTTCCAGTATAGGATCGAACCATGCCGACTTCTTCGATGTTGAAAAGCAATTGCAATAATGGAAGATTAGAGCTCAAAACTAAACGGATATCCCAATATCCACAAAACAAAGAAGTAAATACAAAAAGAAACACAGAAGAAAAATAAGAAAAAACATGGATTCGTAAAAACGTCAAAGATATCTAAGAAAAGAAAAATAAAACAAATAAGCACTAAGAAGCGAAAGGCAAACATAACATGAACTGATAGTTTAAGGACTCAAAAATATCCCAGAGGATAAGATTCAAACAGAAATATGTAACACAGGCCAACTGCTAGTTGCTGACTTTCATTGAATACCTTCCTGATACCTGATATTCTGGATCTGTTGGAATTCTCACAGGTGGCACTATTACCTGTTCCAATCGGATCAGATCCACAACGTAGAATAATACTATCCAATCAGTACGAGCGCGCGAAACGTGTACGCACAGATAGCCACGCACCATCCTGATTTAAACTAGGCGTTAAAATGTTCGCGTTTGTATGTGAAACCTCTCCCTGGAGAGCGACTGTGTAAATGATGCCCTCTGCCAACAAAAATGAAAGAATGAACCGTTGGCGTGGGGACGACGTAAAAAGTGCGGGGAAGAGTGTCCAGCCTTTCTAACTAGGAGGTGTCCCTAATGCTCACATCGATTCATCCTTTTAACAAACTAAGCAACATTCAGACAGTAGTGTCTATAGAAACATCCGCCGTACTACTTATGGAGATTTTCAAATCGCATTCAAAAACTTCAATAATGCATTGGTGCTTCACGAAGTATTCGCTCACCTGTGCAACTCCTTCGGATTTTCTTTGTGCCATTTCGGTGACAATTCCGGAAACTCTCTGTTTTGCCCAGGCCATTTGAACTTTTCGTAATTAAAAGGACCAATTTTACGCTGGCCTCGGGCACCTTAAGCGAACAACGACTATCTCACGTGGAAATCAACGTCATTCGCACATCTGAGTGACACAGATGCCGTAACTATTCCGAACTCGAAAGAATACGGGTTTCCAGCATCGTACAACTTTCTCTATGTCTCAGTTCGTGTTAATGGCACTCTTTCTGTTGAGGCAGTGACCTACCTGCTCTGCTAACACTTATATATGATAGTAATTCGAGTCCGAGAATAATTACAGCATTTACATTTTGCAATACCTTTCTTAACAAACGGCCATGGGGCTCGGAAATTGGCTGGATTCAGCGAGCGCACTCCTCGGCTACTTATTTTGATTAAGGATGTCGCCATTTTGAATTAATTCATCAGTAGTGACCCTAGTAATACATAACCTCACTATAGTGAAATTCGGCTCTCCTACCCACATATGCACAGTGTTAAGGATTCAGGAGAAATAACCATGGAATTCTTGAAGGAACGCTCTTTGTTTCACGATACATTTATCCTTAAACTGCAACACAACACTGCCTACACTGCCTATACAACTGAAACTAAGCCGTGTCAGAAATCAGCAATGCATGTTCTCGGATGAAACAGCACTAAAAACAACCTGTACTCAAACACTAGCCTAATGTGATAGTACTCTAAGAAAAAAGACAATAGATTTCAAAAAGAAAATAATAGATATCGATCAGTACACTAAATCAGACCGCTATTAAAGTGACAAAACGAATTATCACAAACACACAGACAACATCCCATAAAAGATCAATGCGGTTCAAAACTATGCTGGGCAGCAATGAAACGGTAAAATTAAGTGTTTTTGAAATAAGATACTAATACTAAGACGTTAGAAAAATTATTCATCTTACATTACTTTATTAATCACCTGAATCATTACTTTAAGGTTACTAGCAATAAATCAAAGCTTAGAATAATTAAGAATGGTAAGAGATTTTTACAGCGCTCCTTTCGCTTCGACGCCTAACACCATCCTGAAGTATGCAGCGTTCATCTGCTCGAGAATAATGAATGTGAGGACTGTGTGGGGACCAAGACGCATGTAGTATGGTGTAAATCCTTTCCACAGTGCGAACACTCCCTCATTTTTGATCACCTCAAAATATAAGAGAAATAGGAAGGAATAAGAACAAAAAAGTTGGAGTTTGAAGAAATGGCGAGAAATCGAGCAAATGCGAAATACTCACCTTCATCCACACATCCAACGCATTCTTGTACTCAGGTTTTCCGTCTATCACTTTCATCGACTGGATCCTAATATATAACAGGAATAAGCGTCATCATAAGACTATTTAAACTTGATGACATGATGAGTACGGGGAAATTGTGTCTCTTATTAGAAATATGAAGAGAAATAGCTGGAAATGATGGCCCTCAAAAATGAAAACATCACTCTTCCAACATCTCATCGGCACATCATTTTGCCTCTTTTCATACAATTAGTACGAACAAACAGAATTAGTTGAGGTTACGACTATTTTCTTCAGAGACTTTAAAGCTGTTAAATATTTGATACCTAAAGCTTATGGCCTACAGCTGTAGTACAAAAGTGGAATCAATTCATTGTACCATGAAAAAGTCATAATAATATCCTTAAAGTGAATGGATAGATCAAAAACTCAACTTCATATACAAACGAAGACGTTTCCTTATTCGTTTCTAATCATTATGTATTTCTATTATTTATAAAACTGCTCAGAAAGAGAAGAGCACCATAAAATACAGCGGTTTTCCGTTTGTATTATTTATAGAAGTTTGTGGATTTAGACCACTGTGCATGCCAAAGTTGGAAGAGGTAAGAAAGGCAGCAAAGGAAATTACTCTGGCAACCTAAGTGCCAAAATACCAAAACATTTCAATTCTACCAGGTAAAAATTAAATCCTGCTGACCGAAACTGAGCATACATAGAATGGCCATGTCCAACATATCCAAGAAAAGTTAAACGTACCTCGTCTTTGCGATGTCAACAGGCATTGATGCAATTGTTGTGGCTAAGCCTGAGACCATAGAGGCAAGGAAGTGACAGAAAATACCTAAAACACAATTTCTTGAATTTTTAATTCATTGCAAATATGATGTGATACGCTAATAATCCATCTTCTCACCATCGTGGACGTATCCAGTCTCGAGCAGAGCCTGTTTTGACTGCGAGTATGTGGCTAATTGAGCAGCGTTTACTACCATGGCACGTACGACCGTAGGCGCACAACCCTACAGTAAAATAAGGTAATTTATAAGTAAAAGAGAAGAGAGAACACATTGGGAACAATCAATACCCTCCACAGTGTTAGTACACCTTCCTCCTTGACTACACGGATCAACGCATCAAACACGTTCTTATAATTACGTCGTTGTTCTGGTGGCAGCCGACCATCGCCTAAACTCTATAGCAATTCTCAGGATAATTTGATTTACTTTTCTAGTTACAGAATCCCTCAAAACTTTCACAGAAAGGTCAAAACTCTTAGTATGGTGTGACACTGTAAAGCTCACCTGTCATTCTAATCAATGCCAATTCAGCAGGCGTTCCCACCACCGATCCGATGGCGCCTGCCGTCATTCCCAACGACGCCTTCATAGCGAATGAGGGTGCAGCATCACCTCTGAACACAAGATTTTTTTAAAAGATTAAAAAGGAGAATAGAAATAAACTAATGAACATAGGAGATAAAACAACCTTGTGCAAAAAAAAAGAAACAGTAAACGGAAAAATAAACCACTTGCTTCCGGAAAGTTTCGAAGAGGTAGGTGTAGGTTCCTAGACGAGTGGTTGTGTAGGTCGCTTGGCGAAGAAGACCAGCACTAAGGCCATTGTAAACGGCCAAAACGCCTTCATTCCGAATGATTGTCGACAAACAGTGGATGCTTGATCTATATTCCTTTTTACCTGGAAAGTCACATCCAGTTTGAAAGCGAAAAGGTTGGAAATACGAAGTCGTCAATTCTACGAAAAAGGAATCCAATTAGCCTTCAGCGCGCAAGTTGTACAGAAAAAAAAAGATCTAAAGAGCGAACAGATTGGATCCCAAATATCGCTTGAACCTCATAGAAAAAGTTAGAATTATGATGTATTCGTGATGTTTGCTGTTGATACTATTGTCACACAATATCGTCATAAATAGTTGTTGGAATACCACCATAAAGGACTCGCTATGGGATATTTTGTTTTGTATACTTCTACTTCCAAACATCATACTTCTGTGGTATCACTCTGTAAACTCGATGTTTTATGGAAGACATTGGTGGAGAACAAATGCAAGTTTACCCAATTACCAACAACTAAAGGTCGAGATTTCTGCCATTGGAATCCAATGATGAACTGATTTCATACCCTCGTAAAAGGCGCAGCCGCCACCAAAAAGGACATTCTTGGTTTTATAAACCAATCAAATGTTGGAATGATTGTTTTTAATTTAAGCGAAAGAGGTCTAGGAGAATTCGATAGGAATTATTGTCAAAAAGCATGGATTATTTGTACAGACCACCACACACCAACTGATAACACCAGTAACGGCAGGTACGGTGACGATAGAGTAGAGGAAACAGCCAACATTCTTAACAACAACTTATTATTTATGTTAATCCATCTTTCCCTACTAAATGATAACATGCTGGTTTCAAGTGAATCAATCTGCAATGATAGTCCATTAATTTTGTTACCGTCATGAATGCCTCTAATTGCAAATTTTAAAGAAATTGTAGACCCACTCTAGGTCCTATTACAATACGATTACAAAGCCTAAATGCAGAAAAAAGGACTATACTCAGATCCATAAAAAATCCGAATAAAAAGGAACCTGATAGCGCGATCAAGAAAGTTGAGTTCGCTATCTTTACGTGGTACTCGAGTAGAACACGAACATTGAATATGAATTCTATCGCATCAGCACGAATTCAGCATTTTACTTGACTATTTCCTATGCAGTCTGAACTTGTAGTGCGGAAGTCGAGAACATAAACTCGGACGAGATCGCCGATCATCGATAACTCCCGATCAACGGCGAACAGCTGATCTTCGAAGCACTCTCAAGCTCTAACAACATTACATCAGATTTGAAGGAGTTTTAAATCTGCAAAGGAATCAAGCAGAACAAAAACGCCTCTGTTTAATTTGATCAGTTTGATATAGTTCACCTTATGAAAAATCGGGGTTCCTTTAGAAAAGTTTATAATTCATTCATGAGTGAACAAAGAGCTTAGCTAATTGGTAGTGTTCATCATCTTCTTCATCTCGCATTTCTAAGGTAGATTACTCCTTCAAAAGTTGGTAAAATACCAATTACTGACTTCAAGAAGAATATTCCGAATATCAGAACGAACGCACACTTAAAACAAGTAAGCATAAATAATTCTAACAAATTCAATTTCAGAAAAGATCACACGCATTTATAAAAATTCAAAACTTCTGAGCAAACAGAACGCACGAATGGAACGAACACAACACAGTATGCCGAAACTTATTGATTGACGGGTGTCCTCTGTTCGTGCAGGGCAAACTGGTCCACTTTTTCTTCACAGATATCACGGAAACAATTAAAGCTGTATTTTTATTATAGTAGTTCTAAACGTAATGATTCTTTTGAAAAAAAAACAAAAAAGGCTTCCAAACAAACGGAGATAAAGAAGTCCGACTCTCGAATTTATGTTAACCTGGAAGGTTTACAGTCCCAAAATCCCATAATTCATCACAAAAAAAATGATGTCTGAATATGATATGGTGGACCACAGAGTACGAAGTATCTTTGTTACTATTATAGTTAAATAAAGGCCTGTGCAATCCTACAGACATTTTGTCACGGAAAAACTCCCACGTCCCACGTTCTCCATTCATCAAATCTCATCACTGCATGACAGTTTTTCCGACGATTCAGCGCCAAAAAAAACAAAGAACTACCGTACATTCCCTTTGGTTGACTCAGAAAAAGACCGATCAGGAATATTTTATTATGGTTTCAAATAATCGATAGCTTCTATCGTAGGCGCCGATTCTCAACATCTCTCAAGCAGGCAACAATAATCTCGAATTCTCCGCAGACCACACAGAATCTGATGCCTTTGTAACTAAGCAAGAAGTTGGCAAGATCCAAATATTATCACATCACCAGTGAATAATCATCGTAAAAGTGGAAATAAAGGACTTCAAAAAGTGTAGGAAATCCGACCTACAGACACCTCTCCAAGGAAAAAAACCAGCTACAAACAGCTTCTTTTCCAAAATATCTTTGGAATAACTAGTTGCGTGCGTGGAATAACATCTCCTAGTTAGGAGCTTCACTTGTTTGAACTTCGAAAGAAAAATTGTTGGTGTGTACAGTTGTGTAAGCTGTTTTTATTTCTAGAAAGTTCTCCAGCGATTCAGGATATCTGGGTAGTCCATCTGGTAGTGTATAACTCTCTTTCGAGCATGTAGCTTTATTCTTGCTTTGTCTTTGAATTCTTCATAGTGAAAAAGAATGAAAATTCCCTTACCTATAGAGTAGGGATCTAAACCAAAGCGATAGTTCACCTCTATCTTTTAACCTTCGCCCACCGTAACAGTGACAGCTTTAAAGTGCACATCGCTTTTTTTTACACTTTCAAAGTGCAGATTTTTTTCGGGAAGTTGATGTGAAACAAAAAAAGGTGCAATGGAGTATATTGCAGTTCCAAATGACGTTACATTAACATTTAAAAAAAAATGCTAAGAGAAATGACATCAAATGGGTATCCGAATAGTTCATCTACATTGTTTACAGTTCACTTTCACGCCTGCATAACCTAAAAACAAACAAATAAACAAGTTAAATTACCTGAAAGCCCAGACAACTGCATTCTGTTTTTCACCAGATCCAGCGGTTGAACAAACAAAGTTGCTCCCATACTAAAACAGATGATGTTGGTTTCGCGTGGGACGGGAAGGAAAGAAATCTAAGCAAAAGAAACATAAACACATAAAGCTCTTGACGTAATCATAGATCACCACCTTTGTAGGGAAAAATAACTATCTGAAAACTATTTGGGATGCTAAGTAGGAACCAAAACAAATTTGGCATCGAAATCTATTTTTGCGCCCCTAAAGCATAAGTATTGTAATTTTTATTCCCCGAAATCTCCTCAAACTTTCGAAATTCTTCGAGATGCACAATGTGACCGTGTAAAGGGGCGTCACTTTTTAGAATCTAAATCAGCATTTCTTATTAAACTGGCACTGGATAGCAGAAATTTTCGTGGAAAGGAAGGATTTCATGCTGAGGAGAATCTTGACAAAGACAAACGATACGTTAGTTTGCAAAGAAGGTTCTTGAAAAATATGAAAAAATTGAAAGAAAACGGTCGCTGTACTATATGTAGAAGCTACACTTCTTGTTATCAACACACCAAATACGCTTCTGAATTTTTAGAAAAAATCGCTCGATCATACTACGAATATCAGCAGGGTTTTTTTTCCGAAGATTCCTGGATTGTAATGAAAAAACAACACCATATTCCGATGGGTTTCGAGTAAAAAAAACCTATTTTTTTAACTAGAATAAAAACATGTAAGTGAGGCTATATGCTCTACAAATAAATGTTGCTCACTAACCCCGCCAGTCCTCCAAACGCGAACTTGATGCCATTCGGAATAGTGGCTTTCTTCTCGCCAGACATGGTTGTAAGTGCTGAAAGTGGTTGGATACCCAAAATAAAATAAGTACTGTCAACGTAGATGGCTAATTTTTATGCGAGGACGAAAGTATTACACCAAATAGCAAAAAATGCAACTGAGACTCTAAATTCCATACTCATTTATTGAACACTTCCAAAACTTCCATTAAATCTGCAGAATTGTGGATCAGGAAAGCAGGAGGAAACAGCTTTACAGCATTGACAGAAGCACGAACTTCTGATCAACGAAAGAAGCTGCCCTCGTTCTCATGATTGATTTTCGAATGCATTTACTGTGTTCATAAAAAGTTGACAATTCTGACAAATGTTCAGGTTGTTGGAATGTGAAGAATCGAGGATGTGTGCAGCGCATTGCGCTTCATTCCTGTAATCCACACATTCAACAGAATGAAATCGTTGCTTACATTAACGGACAAATAATGCTTTTATTTGCGTCACGAACACATGTTGCGTCAAACTGAATAAATGTAACGCATGTAATTGTTATTTAATCGGAAAGTAGAAAGCTGGAGAATAAGGCTGTTTTGCTTTCAATTAGCGTGATCGATGAACGTGAGAAAAGAACGAATTCAGCCGAGAAAAAAACAAATTCCTAACCTGAATGATACCAGGAAGCGATTTTTTTTTTCGCTGTTTACATTGATGCATTCTACACAAAGAGAATAAAAGAACAACGTAGAAATATCACATATTAAAAAAACGTTCCTCAGCGGTATCAAAGTCCAGTGAAATCGGACACGTGTCGCACCCCGTTTTTTTCTACAATTGAACTATTGAGAGGACACCAAAGTTTAAAAAAAGTGGAAAGCTACAAACAAGATGCATCTCAACTACATATTTTCATTTATTTTATTATTTACAACAATATATTTCCACAAAACATCCATCAAATAAACCCGGAAAAAACACACGTTTCGCATGGATCATCATGGACTAACAAAACACTTTAAAAGCTGATATCTGCTTTCCGATCTAAGAAAGACTTCACTTCTTAGAAGGAAGAAGTTATTCGTACTGTATTTTAGAAATGCGTTATATGTATCTCTCGCAAGGAAACCGAAAATATATTTTCAAAAAACATCCAACAAATAAACCCCGAAAAAACACAAAAACTACTTGAGAAAATGAAATTAAATGGCATCGTGACATTTTGTGGTTTTTATCGTTAGAGTTTCTTTGGAGCTATGAAAGAAATTTCTACTTTAACTAAGATTTGGTGATGGTTTCGACATTTCACTGTGGATAGGATAAGCGAAAATGAACGAACGGCATATTCATGGCGTTACCACATCACGTTTTATTGCCACAGCTGCTTCTCCGCTGTTCAGCCAATGTGAAAGATTTTAGGAGCAATTCAAGCCAGTATCTCTTAAATTTGATAAGGGAAACACAGTCATTCCCATATGTTAAGGACGAATTCAAGTTAAAACCTAAAAGTTTCCGCGTAGTGTATGGATAAACAGACCTAGTCCAGTGGCCAATAATGAAAACCGTGACTATCTAAAATCAATACGTACACGAAACGTTTGCAAAATTGCCACCCATAACCCATCACCTGAGAAAAAATATTTCAATCATAAATAATATTTAATATTTTTTCTGTTTTTATGCTGCTATTTAATCCATTATCGTTCAGTACCTCAGTAAAGTAAACTTTTTAGTTTTTTTTTTTTTAGGATTAGAATCCTGAGAAAAATCTAAAAGAAGCCGTCCAAACACAACGAGTCGAGTTAAGAACATCCAAAAAACGAATCTAATGAAAAAAAGGACTCTACGCTCGATACAGTACATTGACATTATGATCTATACAATAAATATAGGAAGAAAAGAAACCAAATATAAGACTAATAAATTAACTAAAACATGAATTACTACTACTTCAGAAAGTAGTACTATTACACATGAAACTCGACAATTTACAGATTTAATCTGTAGAAACTAAAAAGAAAAGAAAACTAAAGTTTTTTTTTCTGAAATCAGGAACTGGTAGAGAATTTCTCGGAAACTTCTGGAAAAACGAAATTCAGTTAAGCATTTTAACCTACACTGCGCAAACGGGTAGGAACAAAAACAAACCTGTTCAAACCAGGTAACCGTGCAATATGGTGAAACGAGAATTTTTCGCTAATTTCTTTCCAGAAACTTTACTCGCCTACCCATCGAAACCGCAATAAAATGTCGTGTTGAGAAAAAAAAAAGAAGCACGCTGGCTAGTACTGTGAACAAAGGAACTGGTGGAAAAAAAAATCTAGGACAAAAATCAACAGCTTCATGTTTTGCTGGAAGAAATAAGTATATTTATGAGGATTTTCCTTCAGCAAACTCCCTGTATCTTTGCACAAACCATCTTTTTTCAAAGAATCGTTCCTATTTTCATTCTGACACTATTCAATGACAGTAAGAAGGAATAATAGCATTTCTTCATAAATAAGAAAAGATTCACGTAGTAAAACGTTCACCAGTGCACGATTCTAATGGTCTCACAAATAATATGCGACCGATACGATATCATGAAGATGAAACGATGAAAAAAAAGCAAGAAAAAAAGGCCAATTGTAATTGGTGGAAACGGTAGAGGTGATAACAGATAAACCACGTGTTCCGACCTCTTCGAACGCTGACAACTCGGCCATCCGGGGAGACGAAGACGAAAAGAGGTCCCCCCCCCCCCCCCCCCCTCCCTCCCTCCCTCCCCTCTGCCCCACAGCGATCGTCCACCAAAGTTCCACAATTCTCTCGATGCGTCGAATCTCACTCCTCTACGCTCACTCTTTAAAACATTGATTTAATTAGCTTATTTTTAATTAATTAACGCAGAGATGTTTTGTTGTTTTTTTCGGCCACACAAAAAAGGACAGCGCCAGGTTTCACTACAATGAATTATTTCCCGACCTTTTACAAAACATTCCAACTCAATCAAATATGTTTTCTTCTCTTCTTCTTCTTCTTCTCTTCAATGCACAATTGGTGTATATATGAATAAATAAATAAATAAATAAATAAATAGATAAATGCAATTAAACCACATCTGCCCCAAATTACTTGACAATTTCGTCCATTTTCATTCAGCTGGGAAATAGGTGATGTTCCCAGAACGAAAACAAAACAGCGATACACTAGTCGAAGCGGCTTCGACGATTGTAAACATTTGTTTGTTTCTTTGCTTATTTTGCACTGATAGAGTGGTGTAAAAATCCTCAGACGTGCACAAAGTTGTGAAGAACAGCAAGAAGTAGGTGCACATTACACATTTGTTTGCAAGGACTAACGAGTCCGAATAGCCATGCACCAAACTGCAATTAGTACCGCCCATGCGTTCCGCAATGCGTTGCAATGGGTCTGTAATTAGTCGTAAGATCTTTTTGTGTGGCTGATTTTTATTGCACAATGTCAAAATTGTCGTACATGAGGAGAATGTAACTTTATCATAGTAAGAAGGAGACAATAAGAGGATTCGAAGTTGTCCCAACCACACACTATCGTGCCGGGACCGACCACTAACACGTCTAGACCCATCGCGTGTATTGTATTGTATTGTGGGTGTGGTAAATTGCAACTTCACCATCAATTTTTAGATATTACGTTCGAATTGAAAGGCATAAGTTTGTAGTGTGATTCTATGAAAATGTAAAAATTTCACTCGATATTTTTGCGGACGTTCGTTAAGATAGAACTGCACATCGTAACATTCTAGCACATCTGCTCTGTTACAGCTCTTTTAAAAAAAGAACAAAAAAAAAAAAACGCTGCATTCGCTATTATACAGCGCACAGACGTTGTGTATTGCGTCTGACATTTGATAGGAAACCATAAAAAAAAGCTGTGAAAAAGTGGACAGGTGAATATAGATTGGGGAAGGAAGGAAAAAAAAGAAGAGAAAAAATAGCACCAAAAGTCTTCTTTACTCCTGGAAACTATGAAATATTGGAACATCACGAGCCTGAAGACATGCATACAGCGTATATATGTTTGAAAGAGATTATTGGAAGATCAGATCATCTGGTCGATTTGATCCAATCGATGGTGCAGTCTTCATAGATATCCAGCAATCATGGAGTAGGTTTCAATAAGTGAGCATTGATGTGATGTCTCTTCTGCTTGTTTTTTTTTTCTTTTTCCTTTAAGAGCACGTAGAGTCGGATCAAAACGGGCTTAAGCTTGCTGCTTGCGACCGCCCACTCAATACCGACTGTAGGTCGGATCAAAAGCACCTTTAAGCATGGTGTAACTGCAGAAGCGGTTGCGTTTCTCTCTAAATAACACTCTCAACAGCTCCAATCGAACCGCGTAGGAAAGTAAGGGGTCCTGAAACGAATTTCGTAGTAGGTCGCCTGACCTCGAATGAGACCACTTACACAATTGCACAAGGTTTCAGGTCGTTTTGATCCAACTGTAGTTTTGCTAGTGCTATTTTTCAACTCCTTTTGCTCATCTCTTGAATATCTGTTCATGTTCGCTATTTACTCTTCTTATTATTATCTTTTTCATTTTGATGATAGAGAGAAAAATGGATTTTTCGTTGGTCGGTCCACTTTGTAGAGATATCATATCGCTCGCATCACAAATCAACTTTTCTTTTCTCGACAGGATTGAACAATCGAGCCATACAATTTCTGTGCCTGTTGGAGTAATTATTGGCTGAGCTGTGCCGTCCTCAATCGATACCACAATATTCCACCAGATGCAACAGCATGTGGTACCTCAATTGTGCAAATGCACAGAATGTCCTAAATCTGTCCTAAATCTCTGATTCAACAATAATCAATATGATCTAGAACAAAACGGTTTCCATAGGTTTAAGCTACCCTGATCAAGATTCTTGTAGATTTATTCCGAAACATTGGTCTGTCAACTATTAAGAACTTTCCGATGAACTCTCTGACGTTTGCCGACTAACGGAATCAAGTGCTCGCTGAAAAAAAGTGACCGTAATTTCCTTGAAAACATGGAAAAGTACCCTGCCTCAGAACACTACCTGCTAGGTACTTAATTTTTAAACGAGTTGGATAGATTTTTGGAACGAAGACAACTCGGACAAGGAACTGAAGAGTGGGGATATATTCAGTGTAAAGTGAAACGCTTCGCCGTTTAATTACAATTACATTGCAATCACAATTAGCATTACTATGGCATCTAATAGCTCC
Organism: Necator americanus; assembly: GCF_031761385.1. Taxonomy (NCBI): domain Eukaryota; kingdom Metazoa; phylum Nematoda; class Chromadorea; order Rhabditida; family Ancylostomatidae; genus Necator; species Necator americanus. The sequence goes on along the minus strand of NC_087371.1, from coordinate 32,331,983 downwards.
TAAAAACCCATTTTAATCGGTCATAGGGACAAATGTAGTTAGGGAAAGGGAGAAGGGCACTCAACTGCGCCCTTCTTTCGGGAAGTAAATGAATAAATCCATCGCAGCCCTAACACCTAAGCATTACTCTTAGAGGATCTATCATGTAAGTTTTTTTTGTTAAGGCTTTATAGGTTACTAAGAGAAAAAAGGAAGATTTTTTTTTTCCTGAGTTAAAGGAGCAATTGAGTGCTTCCTCCACACAACTACATTTCCCCCGATCATGTAATTATTCACTATAATTTCTAGGAAGAGGAAAACAACAAGGATACGAATAAAGAATCAGAACAAACGCTGCGAAGACACAATTCGAGATCAAAGGACGGCTCGAACAAGATTTCAACTCCTAAACCTCCATATTAATATTTTAAAAAAGTTCTGGAAAAAATGCAAGGCAGTTAAAGTCAACGAAACTGCACCGTCTACACGGCGCCGGCGAGCTGAGTGCATGTCCTTTCCGGGAATACTAGCAAATCGATTCAGGCGCTGTGCCGACACCTCAATGAGCAGCGAATAAGAAATACGAGTACAGTAAGAGATCGCTAACCTTAGTATTGTCTCCACGTCCTTCGAACAATTCAATAACCTATGCAAAGCCAAATTTCATCTCCGAAAACCTTGGCCTCATGAATCGCCTTGCTGGCGTGACAAAAAAAAAATGACTTTTGCATCGCAAGACGTAAGGTACAGTAGGATGGATTTTGAGGTCAGATGATCAATTCGCATTAAATTCATGAGTGCAGAAGAGATTTTATTGATTTTTCTTTCAAGTAAACGGTAACTGTACTGTGCCGTATAGCTGCAGATTGTACTGCATGACTCCTTGCTTTGACAACGCGTGAGAAAAGTCTATGGGCAATCAATAAATGCTCGTGGGTGAGCAACGGTGAAATGAATAACCATTAGATGAATAAGCATCCCCTTCCATCCCACTGGTCTCTTCATGTCGGTGCTGGGTTTTAGTGAAGTGTGTTTAGCAAAGACCTTAGTACTGAATTAAACGATGTCAGAGACGCGTAAGGAAAATTTATGGATGATTTTCTAGAGTGTCCAATCAATAAAGATCATAACAACGCTGGCATCAATAACAAAATCAGAACAACAAATGGTTAACAAGTAACAAGATATGGTGAGAATAACAATCCTCATGCGTCGGTGGGAGGAGCTGACCCCGCCCACCGAAGCACACTTTCTAAGCCTCTCTATGTTTTCTGAAGCGTTTCTTTTTTGTCTCTGCCTTGTCTTCACCCTCCTTTCGTCGGCGTTTTCTCTCCTTTTCCATAGGACGATTCTGACCCTCTCCACCTCCTGCATGCTGCTTCATTTCTCTAAAATTCATGCGTTATGAACGTCGATACTTTCATAAATCTAGAAGTCCAAACGAACTTAATGAGGGACAAAGTGTGAAGTCTAGTTCTGAACGAATTGTCTCTCACTATTTAAAGGTTCCATCTTTCAGATTTTCGATGTAACGTTCAAAAAACCTTTTTAAAAAAACCTTCAAAATTGCGAATTCGAAGTTATTCTCATGTTATCTCAGAATTTCGTTGTAATTCAAATGCCCTCAAGCCCTCTGAGGGTATTGGTTTACTTCTACTGCGGAAATATTGTCAAACTGTAGGAGAATCCCTAGTTCCTCATCTAAATCTCCGCAAACCTATTTTCATTTTCTTTGCAAGCAGGAAAGTTGCTGCTGTCTTAAGGATATGTGAATTCTATGAGCTACATAGTTTCTTCAGGGTACACCTAAGAATGAGCTTACAAGGATGCATAGACTTTAAAGGCATCACCCCACGAATCTGAGGTGGTACGGATTTCAGGTGGAGTATTCCTATACGGGATGGTAGATTATGGAGAGGGGGTGATTCCGTCCATTTCTTCCTAATAGCCGGAAAAAAAAACGGCCCGGTAGATGCACAACCGCGTGCACAAGGCTGGCGCTCTCTAATCGAACTCCTTGTAGAAAGTAGTGCGCCGAAACGCTCGAAGCCGTATCTTCCGGGTCGTTCTTTACGTCAATTAGAAAGGAATGAACGGAATCACCCTTCTCTCCGTAATCTACGATCCCGTATACGAATACTCCACCTGAAATCCGTACCATCTCAGATTCGTGAGGTAATGCCTTTAAGCCATAACTCCAAACAATAAACTGTAATGAGATATAGTTAGTAATCCAAGTACCCCACATTCCACCTGCTCGAAAACATTAATTTAAAAGATAAAATAATAAGTCAGTCTATGAAAAATATTATCGAACATCGTAATGGCCTTTTTAAACATTGGCCTAGATTAGTCTAAGCGTGTCCAAGAAGATGAAAGAATCAATGTGCACATCCAAAATAAACTCAAAAAAAACTTTACGGCGCAAGCAGAGGTGCTGCTAATAACGTCGTCACTGAAGCTACTGTAACTTCCACGATAAGAAAAAACACGCAAAGGCATCTCGCTGAATCCACAAAATCATGATCGAAGATCGAAGAGATCGAAACAATCGTAACAAGCATTTAGAAAGTATTAAATTTCTAATAAGCCAATTAATGTGATGTTCAGCATAAACTGATGATTTCGCACTAGAAATTGGATCATAGCAATGCTTTTATGCGTTCATCTTTGATGGAAATCAATGTCGCACCATTAATCGTCCCCGTCGCGTATAACGCTTGAAAAACACGTGTGAAAGACCGTAGTCTTGTCGTGCGACACTTGAACTGTAAGTGTGCGGCCGTTGATTCCATGCGTTCACTTTTCACAAGTTTTTTTTTGTTCTGTTTGCAGTCTTTATGTCTCTCTTCTAAAGTTGTTGCACTCTTTTGCAAATATCCTACAGTACATCGCTCAAACCTCCCGCCTAGCCGTCACACACGCAAACCTCATATGCGACCACATGGGATTGGAGATATGAAGGAAAGCATATGAAAACGTAACTTTCGAAGCGTAAAGCCCAAAACTCCAAAGCAACTGCACACTAAGCAGCACAACAAATCCGAAAATTTAGATATTTAAATGTTTCGCCCTAAAGGAACAACAACCTCTACAAGAAGGAAGGAAAGATATCGTTCACTCGCAAATAGTACACAGAGGCGTAAAAAGAGAACATTGCAAGCACCAGAGGGACGACACTCCCTGCTATTTCTACATGCGTATCGCATCAGTTCATGCAGAAAAACCTGACAAAATCATATATAGTAAAATATAGTAACATGGTATTTAGATGCGCAAGATATCCCTAGAGCACTCAGATGTTGCCTACTTCCTTCTGTAAAAAAAGAATCCACAAAGGAAAAAAACCTGCAAAATTTGCTAATTATTTCTAAAACAACTTTTACATTTTCTTCTAAATTAATTTGGAAGGAAAAAAAATTGTAATTAACAACGAAGTAACATAATTGAAGGAAGTTGAACCAATTTTTTCGAATCTTGTGGGGAAAAGTATTCATCTCGGTGAGAGTCTACGGTATAGATCCAGAGAATCTAGAAAGCAAGGAATTTTAGTTGAATATAAATACTGAATTCTACTTCAGCAGTTATTGGATGAATATAAATTCTAACGGACTTAATATTCGCCAAGGAAAGGGCTAAGGTTAGGATAGTGCTGCGAAAACCAAACAAACATCACCCTCTTCTGATAATCACTTCAGCAAAGGCTCCTAAGGGGGTCATATAACCACAGGCCTCTCAATCAAAAACGAGTATCAGGATCAAAAGGAAACCTGTGAATGCCAAAACCTTCGCTATGAAAACGAGTACTCTGCATGAAACATACGGAAATGTTCGATTTTTTAATCTAACCTGCCAATAACGATTTGCCGATTGTGGTAGTACTAATCAAATTAAGGAGGACTTAGATGACAGATTTGAGGTGACCGATTCGGGAACAAGAATTACTAGATTAAAAATTCTTGCTTCGGTCTACTGACCGAAGTAAGTATTTAAAAAAAATCTACTTTAAAAAAAATCCCGGCGACCATAAGAAAAATTAGTCCAGTTATACCCAAAATAGGGGCGGGTGTAGTGTAGCGGTTAGAGGTTCCGCTTCCTGCACGAGGTTCGAATGCGGCCTAGCGCTCACCAAGCCTTTCATCCCTCCGGGGTCCGGATAAATTGGTACCAGAGTTGTCTGGGAGGATGAAAACACTGACTTGACAAATCGGCTGGCCATCGCAAGTCATTGTAGAGGGGAGTTACACGTTCGTAAACTTCAAACGATTCTGAATTGAAGTGAACGTGGTGGCGGGTCCCAAGCGGATTGATTAACGCCAGGAACTTCATCCTTTATCCTTTATACCCAAAATCTTATTTCACTGTTAATGCCAAATAAAGGATGTTCATAAGGTTTAATAGTCCGTAAGTCGTAAATTATAGATAGTAAATTTTGTTCCAGATCAAGAAAGCTTAGATAGAGCTATATGCAAGGCCGACATACCTCGGTGAAGATGCTGGGAACGGCGTCAGCCCGCCGATTGAGTGGTTGAGTTGATGATTGTCAAGTAAGGAGTACGGTGATCACGCTACCGTACACCGTACTGTAACTTCTTAACATCTTCCATACATGTTGTTCTCATGTTCATTTCAAAAGAGCCTATACATTCTAATTTCACCATAATGGACAAGTTTCTATGTTAGGAATTCGCAATTGTAAGTGCACAATAGAAACTCGAACAATAGAACTAACATAAATTTCACGAAATTCTTTTTAACAAGTCTTCAATATAAAGCTCCTTTTTTCAATGAAATTTGGTGAAATATATGTTCGAATTCTCCAGCCATATGCAAGATTTGTTGCGAAGATGTCATGGAAGAAATCACAATATACGCTCGAAAATAATGGTGAGAGTTCATGAAAAATGGCATTTAGTTCCCATTCTATCCTCTCATGATAATACTCACATTCACAGCCATTATTGTCATAAATTTCAAATGTAAGCACATTTTTTGAAGGAGAAAAATATTATCGAGCAATTAATGTGTCATGAAATGTTCTGTGACGCGTAAATCATTTGCTTAGAACCTACAGCTCTGGTGCACGTGACTGCTAGAAACAATTCGTCTTAATTTCCTGGGAATTCTTTACATTTTTAGAAGTGAACACTAACATCACGACATCGAACATTTTTAACCACATACAGATACACATCGGATTGCAACGATCTGAAGCTTAACCCAAGTGTGCAAGCGTCTGCCTTCAAAGTGGTGCGGTGGAGTTAACGCTGGAGATTGAAATGGCTGCATTTGCTGCATTCCCACAACAGAGACGAGTGGGGTCCCACCTGTAACCGCCAGCACCACCGAGCGCAATTACACCTGGCTTTGTTTAGTTTTGAACCGATTTCATTCCCACCATTACCATTAATCGTCAGACGTTAATGAAACAATAAGTAGGCAAGCATAGAAACCAATAACTGCTAAAATCCGTCAAATTATTCTTCATTGTCTGTGCAGCTAATTATGCGAAACTTGACCTTGATTGATAAGAACATTCGCAAACGTGTTTCCCACAACACGCGTTATCTTTCGGGACGAAAAAAAGTTTTGTTAAGCGATTGTAACTTCCTTATCATAATAAAATCGCAGATCAAAAAGAACTCCGTCTGATTCAAATTAGAACACAATTATCAATACAAAAGAAATATTGGCAGACTAAAAAAACTTATGAGTAAAATGAAGGAAAAAGTCCTGGAGTATAAGCGAGGATACCGATGGTAAATAAAGTAATCAAATAACAGGCATCAATTCACATGGGAAAGAAACAAAATCACTATACAGTTTAATAGGGACGAGAATTTGTAATAAAAGTAGTGCAAATAAAAAGCAAAGGATGTTTTGGCCATAGACAAACGCTTAATTGAACTCAACAAAAATTAATTGTAGAAATAAAGATAGAGAAGTAATGATCGAAATCCTATAAGAGCATTGATGTTCACTTCCTTCGATAGAGACATCAAAGTTCAGAGAGGGTTATCTGTCTAATCCTAATACCCGTCACAAATACAACGGTTTTCGTTATCAAATTAACATGCACTTGATGGGGACACTTTCTACATTATGGTAGAAAATAAATGAGAGGCCAATTTTGTGGGTGTTTTCATACAAGTTTCTGGTAACTAAATCATTGATTCACTGTCTAAACAAGTTCTGAACTGCCGATAGGTCCAAACTATTGGCAGTTGATCTGAAGTTTCGAGTATCACAGCCTTTTAGTTATACCACTGATCACACCATAAGTGTTTTTATCAAATGCTCAGAACGATTGCCGAAAAACGACCTTTCCTGCACTTAATATCCGTCATTTTAGACAAGAAACAGCGCAACATCGAAATCCTGCAGTCTATTGAAGGACTGAAGAATGGGAGAGAATCCACATAATAATCCATAAGAAAAAATAGGCAAAACAGTGAGATATATCAACAAAAGTAGACCAATGCCGCGCTCTCAAACAGATAATGGAAGGCCCTCGAGAAACCCCTGTCAAAACCTCTCAATACCCATTCGTGAAAGGTTCGAGAAACAATATTAGCAATATAGTTTGTTAAGAAAGAGCGCGATAAAATGCCTGTCGGTTAGGCTCACAGGTGCGATAGGGAGGAGCAGGACCCTCCTCAGGTGAAAGTGGTCTAGCTCACGGGGTGCAGCTCAACTGATGAGGATCCTTCCGCCAACCGCCCAAAAAAGAAAGGATCCTTTCGCCAACTGCCCAATATGCAGTGTGTCGGAGCACAAACTCCGACTATCGCATCTATGGTTAGGTTACAGCAACTAAAAAAGGCAAATTCTCAATGAAATGTGGCAATATTGTGTAACTAGCAATCAATTAAACCTTGTTCAGAAGAATTGTAAACAGAACTAACAAAAATGGATAGGATGAAGTGATTTTTTTTTAAAAAGAGAAGCCTTCACAGAAATGAAAGATTCCCTGAAGTGAATTCCACAGGATTAAGAATTTGATGTCATTAACTCATACTACCCACCCACCAGCGAAAATCTCATGTACACGAGAAAACATTTTTAAGGACTGACCGCTCTCTGTTCATGGCTATTTCTCTGTCTTTTTCCTTGCTATTTTCAATATCTTCAGTTTGGCCTGTGGCAGCTGCTTGTTTCCTTGCAGCCTTTTCTTTGAAGGCCTTGAGCTCTTCTTCCTGAAATAATTTCCATCACCACATAAAAAAAATTTGTGATAAGTCCTGAACAAACTGCGATTGAAATGACATGCACACCTCACGCTTCTCCGCTTCTTTAGCCTTTTCCAACCTACGAATAATGCGATGCTCATTTTCTTGTTCAGTACGTTTTTTCAGTTTCCTGGAACAGCAACAAATTTGTCAATCAAAAAAAAAATCAGAAGAACGAGCAGTACTTCTTCTTAGGCGCCTCCTTCTTCAACATTTCCAATTCTGGTCCTGTCTTCTGGACAATCCTGTGGTACAGAACCTCACCGTCGTCAATTCCGTCTTCTACTTTCAGCAGTTCCAGCTTTAATCGTGGACCAATCTCCATTAAACTTAAATGAAGAGATTTAAAACGATTAATCGGGAAAAAGGAAGGACAACCTCCTACCGAACATGGCTTTTCTCTCCCTTGACAGTACCGCCCTGCTCGCTAAGACTTTGCGAAAGTATGACTTCTTGTTCTTCCCCCTCATACTCACTATCGCTAAGATGTCCAGGGCTGCAATTTCAAAGGTAATGACCAGTTTAAAGGAAGATAAGTACAATAAAAAACATACTTCAACAAGTAATCAGCAATATCTTTGTACTTAGACAAATCTGGAAGCTCTTTGGTCGACGACTTTCCGGCGGTCACTAGTTTCCGTACCGACTTATTGATGCCAGCTGCAACTGCTCGAATAGCACTGTAAGTGAGAAAGTTAACTCAGTGTTATGAACAAGAGGAAATAAAGTAGGATGAATAAGATCTTAAGGATTGACTGAAGACGAATCAGAGAAGAATAGCGAAAGAAGGCACTTACTAATGGCGAATATCTATGGTGTCATCTTCTTCCCAATAATTCACCATGAGACAACGCCTTACAGAACGGAGATCAAGCTGAAAAAAGAGCATATATTTCATTACTAATTTTGAGTCAAAAATCCACAAAAAAATAGTAAAAGTTGTCACTGTTACGTGCTCCGATTCTACAAGTTGATTTAACGCTACATGACTCCTGCAACCCCGTCCTACCTGACGCTACAGTACCAGGCTTTCCTCCGGAATCAGGATACTCGAAGAGATGATGATAAAAGTAGACGTCATCGGACTACAACAACATTTTACCCTTTCAACGCGGTATATGAAACTGGAGAAGAACTGTTCTTAGGAACATGCGACAGTAAAGGTGTTGGTGGAGTTGGCGTCCTCGTCAACACAAGTATGGCAAAGAACGTCGACTCTTTCGAACAACGTACGACCTGAATCAGACGTATGCGGATGAGAAGATGTGGTCCAACACCAGCTTTCACTATCTTCGTCGCTTACGCTCCAACATCAAGCTACGAAGAAAATGAAGCTTGATAGACTGAGTTCACCGAGAAGATCATGCCTTCTACAGGTTATAATTGGCATTTCTACAAAAGTTGGCCCAAGAAGAACGCCGGAGGAACTTCACATCGGGACCACCCTACAATGGAATGACCAGGGGGAGAGGCTCTCCGAGTTCATCATGACGACTAAGACCATCCACGGGAACTCGCAATTCCAGAAGCCCTCCTCTCTACGCTGGACGTGGGAGTCACCTGGTGGAGGGTACCGTAATGAAATAGACCACATCATCGTCAATAAAAGGTTCTGCAAGACGGACGTCGCTGTTGTACCAAAGTTCTATACGGGATCGGACCATCGCTTCCTCCGAGGAAGATTTTCCTTCACAAGGAGAGCAGAGAAAGAAATCCCAGGACTATCATCAACCGGGATCTCTTTGCTACACGCCTTTGGAAAAATTCCGCAATGGACAACATCGACGAGGAATATGACCGGCTTGTTGAACACCTTCACGACTGCGCGAAGAAGGCTGAGAGTTTTAAAACCACCAAGAGGCGCCTACCTCTTGAAACTCTTGAGCTGATACGTCAGCATGGAGCAGCAGGAGCCGCAGGGAACCAAGAACTCACGTCCGAGCTCGCAGCTCGCTTTGCAGAGAGGGAAAAAGGAAAAGGAAGACCTTGAAGAGAGAAGAGCAGAAGTGCTGGCTGAAGCTGCAGAGGCGGGAAAAAGCATCCGCTATGCCCGTCGAGAGTTCGCCAGTCGCAAGACGAAGATGACTGCTCTCCGGAACCCAAAGGCAACAGCCACTGCATCGAGAAGTGGGATGGAGAAAATCATCTACGACTTCTACTCTGATCTCTTCGACAGCCACGTCCACTTGCTTCCTCACCATCTGAGGGAAGACGGACAAGTCATTCCAGAGGTTCTCCCGTCCGAAATACAACATGCTATCATGTCGGTAAGAAATCGTACAGCACACGGTCCCGACAAAATAAGACCAGAACACCTGAAGAACCTTCCGCCAGTACTCATCAACACCCTGGCGAGGCTCTTTACGCGTTATCTGTCGGAATGCAAGGCTCCTAAACAGTGGAAGACCAGCAAGACCGTGTTGTTGTAAAAAAAGGGAGATCCACATGACATCGGCAACTATCGTCCAATCTGCTTACTGTCCGTCATCTACAAGCTCTCTTACAAAAGTGATCCTTAATAGGATTGAAAAAGTCTTGGATGAAGGACAGCCATGCGAGCAAGCAGGGTTTCGAAAAGGATTCAGCACGAATGACCACATTCACACTGTTTCGAAACTTATAGAGGTATCTCGAGAGTACAAGATGCCGCTCTGTCTCACCTTCATCGACTTGAAGAAGGCCTTCGACTCAGTTGAGACGGAAGCGGTCGTGGAAGCCTCGGACAACCAAGGCGTCCCTACTCAGTACAGAAAGGTACTTCGAGAGTTGTACAGTAACTTCACGACCGGAATTTCGCCATTCTACAAGAACATCATCATTGACGTGAAGAGGGGGGTCCGACAGGGTGATACAATTTCACCCAAAATATTCACAGCCACCCTCGAGAACGCAATGCGAAAGTTGGAATGGGACGACATGGGAGTGAAGGTTGATGGTCGGCAGCTACACCATTTGCGCTTTGCTGATGACATCGTACTGATAACACCAAGCATCAGCCAAGCGGAACGAATGCTGACTGAATTCGACAAAACATGTGGATGCATCGGTCTTCAGCTGAATCTACAAAAGATGTTCATGCGGAACGGATGGATCTCGGATGCCCCATTCACGCTCAACGGAACGAACATATCCGAATGCACCAGCTACGTTTGTCTCGGTTGGGAACTGAACATGATGAACGACCTGACCCCCGAACTGGGCAGGAGGAGACGAGCGGCTTGGGGAGCGTACAAGAGCATCGAGGATGTGGTGAAGAAGACCAGGAACACCCGGCTCCGTGCTCACCTCTTCAACACCACCGTACTTTCTGCTTTGACCTATGCTTCGGAAACCTGAGCATTTCGCAAGCAGGAAGAAAACGCGGTGAGCGTCAGTGAACGCGCAATTGAGAGAGTGATGCTAGGAGTATCCCGTTTCAAGCAAGTGAGGGACGGGATTCGAAGTTCTCTCCTACGTCAACGATCGAAGATTAGAGACGCCGCCGCGTTTGCCAAGGAAAGTAAAATAAGGTGGGCCGGACACGTGATGCGCTTTAATGACAACCGTTGGACCAGAGCCGTGAGCGACTGGGTTCCCCGCGATATCAAGCGCACTAAAGGAAGACCGCCGACCCGATGGTCAGATTTCTTCACGAAGTCCTTCAAAGAAAAATATGACGCTCTTCGTGTCCCACGCGAAAGGAGGAACCACTGGGCTACTCTGGCACGCGATCGGGACAAATGGAAGAATTACTGGCGCCCGCTCGACCAGTTCGAAAATCAACGGGAATCAAGGTGATCAAAGTGATCAAGGTGATATAACACTGAACCAACCTGAAATCTGCAATCATAGTAACTCGCAACTCAGGCAGAAGGAATATATTATATCGTACACAAGGTAAACTATTTAGAACTTTTCAGAAATCCTCTTTGAGCGATCAAAGATAAATGACGGAAATGAGGGAGAGTTTGGGAAGAAACCAAAAAGAGAAAATAAGGATAACCAAAAACGGCGCAGTAAAACTATAGAAAAACAGAGGAATTTCAGCACTCACCGTATCGATATTTATAGACGGAAACATATTTTGTATAAAAGTCTCTACTAACAACAAATGTTTCTTGCCACTCTAAAAGAAAATCATTAGCTTAAGTAACGAAAAGGAAAAGATCTCTATCAGCATAGACTTCCATAAGTAAATAGAAATAAACAAAAATTGAACGAACATATTCAGGAAAATGCAAACCTGATTGAAACCATTCATGACAACAAGAGGCGGCTTTTCAAAAAGTTTCTGATGCATCAAAGGCCTTTTTTGGGTGGATAATATATGCCGAGAAAGTGAATATTCTGGGACTGAAAGAGAATAATCTCAAGTGCATAGATTTTTTAAGATTTCAGTATAAAAACAGATTGCAGAAAAATTTTACAAAAACAAATCACGTGCGTAAGAGAATAAAGGCAACTCACCTCGGAAAGTAAGAGTGGGACCTTGATTGAAACGCATCATTCTCAACTGCAGAGAGGATTCGCTAGAGGTCAAGACAATCATGTTAGTTACACCCAATACGGCACCATGAATAACAAAATCCTTGATATTATTGCGTTTCAACGTCTATAATAACTTTTTAAAGTTTTGTTGTGTGAGTGCAAAATCCGAAGAGAGCAAATAAAGCGAAAGAAATATGTATGAAAGTAGAACCATCAAATGCTTGGCAGTGAATGGATCCATGATTTGTCGAATGTCTCTCTCAAGATTCCTGACGTATTTCCCGACTTTACCTCGATGAATAACGAACGAATGTGGTTGCCTAAACATAAATATACCCATCTCTGCCTATGACAAAAAAAGAAAAGACATAGAAAAGGACAAATTAGCTGGCGTACCAATCCACTTGGGATACACTAACGCGTTTTTACTGCAATTCATAATCGTTGAGCTTTTGGGACGTGAGTTGGCCTATAGAATGACTTGTGGTGGCCAGTCGATGATCAAGTAGGCGTTTTTATCTTCCCATACAAGTCCGGTACCAATTTATCGACCCCGGAGGGATGAAAGTCTTGGCAGGCACTAGGGCAGTTTCGAACCATCAAGCGTGCGGCCACAGCAGACCTCTAACTGACTGCGCAACAGACGCATTCCTAACGAACATAATGATACGTACTTCCGAAAAACGGAAGCGAACTCATCATAAAGAAAATTGGAACACCACTAGGATGATTGGTAGGAACTATACGAAGGAAGAACAACTGGATCATAGAAAGAAGTGCACGTGTACGTAAATAAAAACCAAATTGTACTTTAAAGGATTGTGTCGTTCTGTCTAATTTTACCAGCTATGCTCGGATATTCTCTTGTCACAAGTCCAATGCAGCATATTCGAAATTTAAGAAGAGATTAATGGTGAGAATAGTGAAATTTTTCTGTTTGGTACTGATTCAGTACCTCAGCGTACAAGAACGCCAGTTCGGATGGATTGTATTAGGCTAAGAACTACTCCTGGATCCAGCGAACTACGACGGCACTCTTAAGCTTGCCTACATCTACCGTTACTCGAGAGCGTCCAGGGAATTTTAACATATAAAGTCGGGAACATTTGATAACTATTATCAGTTCCACGATATCCACGATATTATCAATATCCACGATCCATATGCGTTACAATAACGTGAGCCATCATTTGTCGCTCAAAAATACTTCAGATAACATTCTACTACCCATACTTCAGCAAAGTAAACAAATTAACTAAGCTACTAAAACAGTACCGCCCCTACTGATGTGAACAGATGGAGACGAAGCACACAACGACACATTGTGATACACTAACATTGTGATATCGTTCAATAAATGAATGAATTAATTAATTAAGACAGTAAGAAAAGGAAACGCACTTAGCTTTCTCTGCTTCAACAGCCTTTGCAGCTCCAGCTGCTCTGATTTGTTTCATCGCCTTTTCCTGCTCATCCAAAGCATCCGCATCCTTCTTAACAACCCATGAGTGAGGAAAATCCCAACATAATAGAGAACAGATAGCACTGACTAGTTCCTCTACCAAGTTCTCATTTTTAATAGGTGAATGGCAAAAAAAAAAGAAGCTATGAGGAATATAAACTTCCCCTATAGGACCTATAGGACATTGGTTCATTTCCAGATTCTATTAATAACTTTAAGTAAAAATTTTCTAACAACAGTACTATATAAAAATAACAAAAGTTACCTTAGCCCTTCTATGTCGTCTTGGACCCGTTCCACCTAAACCCAGCTGTCCTCGACGAGCAGCCTTCACTGCCCGTCCCTTCCGCTTCCGTCGAGGCATTTAATTGACTGAACATAAAAGTTGGTTAGAAAATGAACAGAAAAGAAGATAAGATATCAGAGCAAAGGAACGAAATCTTATCAGAACAACGTGAGAAATAACACCTTATCCAGCTCGAAACCTTTCTCCACTATTTTCATGAGACAGTATTCTTAAAAACACAAGTGATCTACCCATCTACAGTGGAAATACAAACAAGTACAGTTCATAAGAATATAAAATGTGGGAATGAAAGAAGAGATCCTTATTAAAGGTCATAAGAGCCGCTGCGATGTTTCACGATAGAGCGCAAAAGACACACATAAACACCAGCGAGTGATGTTTGCAGATTTTAACTGGAGGTCGGCATGTTTACAGCAGAAGGAATGGAGAAAAAGAATGGAAATTAGAAATCGCCACGCAGGACTGTTCAACTTCAATGAAGAGGAACGAGAAGAAGCAACAAGGTTATGTTTTTGGAAACAAGGTTGGTGATGATCTTAACCGAAGAGAGGACGAGTCAATCAAAATTGTAGTTTGATCTCTGTAATTTGCTTCGTAGTGATCGTTCATTCTTTTTTCCCTAATGTCACTGGTATTCACGAAATCATCACAAAATCCGTCTGTTTTTTATTATTTATTTAGATTTTGCATTTGTTTTATGCAGACACACGTAACACAAATGGAAGTACATTCAGTATACTATTCGCTATAGTCATGAAAAGAAAATGTTGGCAAAACAAAATCCTCAACCACTTCGACTACGGATGAGCACCGCAGTTGAGTTAACACTAAAACTATTAAATAAATAAATATACTAAACATATCTATAATATAAGTGATAGAGGCATAGTCGGAATAAAACGACTTGAAATTCACTGCAGTTGTGACAGTCTGCAGTGGAGCTGGTGATTCGAATTCAGACGGAACCATCGCTAGCTCTATTCGAACGGCTGCGATGAATTTGACTAGTGAGAGTTCCCTCCTTGGTCATAACTCTGCTACGCTCCATGGCGAGCCATGGGAAGAAATGAAACATCACAATCGCATGTAAGAATTCCTACTACGCATCACTTAGGCTCCATACCGAGTTCACGAGCGGGCGGCGCGGCCTGGTGGGTCTGTAGTTATAGTAGGGTCAAAGCGATGTACGCAATTACGTAGTTGGCATCTCTCGAGGCGCTTCAGTGGAGGCGTAGCGGCAAGGAGCGTGGTGAAACCCTTGTTGGCACCAGCCATTGCTGTAGTTTGCGACGGGGCCCACCTCGGTCCCAACTGCTGCCTCCGATGAGCCGTTTCGACACTTTCACAATGCACTTTTACATATCGTCGTAACTTGTTGTTAGTTCGTTATGAGCCCAAACCTACATATTGTCCAGTTCTTGTGCAGATTTCCACCATTTCGCCAAGCTTCCTGAAATCTATCCGCAATCCAAATGAAAATAAGCACATTGATTAGTTTTATTAGTGTCGGATGAAACTACTGGTTTACATTTTCTGCACAAAACAAAAACATTTTATTGAACGTCTGTTTCTAATTAAGCAAAGCGATGAGTAACAGTTCTACGTACAAGCCCACGTGAATTGCTATCATAGAATCAAAATTGTCTTAATTATAAATAGTAAAGGTGAAGTATTTCGTACCGATTAAAGCCAGCGATAGTCCCCCTCGGTAACCCGCGCCGCTCCGAGCGCAAGCGCTTACGCAAGCGCACCGAACTTCAGGTAGTTTTGATACGATTATATGAAGATCACCCGAACAAAAGAAAGTGCAAGATAAAATGATATTCAGATTTTCATAAAAGAATTCCCAGTAGGAAAACCCTACAGTTAAGGTAAGGAATGACTTTTCGAAACAGTATTTTCGGTACCCGCATAGATTAAGCTTTCAATCATTATCATTAATCATTAATTTTAATTAGCTAAAATAACATTAGTCGCACACCGCTTCCGCTTCCACCTTTAATGCAACAACGTTGGTGAATTTAAAGACATCACCCAGCGAATCTGGCGTGGTATGAATTCCACCTATATCGGGTCGTAGGTCGTCTGCATGAAAAATAAGAACAAATGTTTTGCTTTGAACTTATCTTCGTGAAAAATTGGGAAAGAAATTGCAGAAAGAAGATGTTTTGGTTATTTTCCGACCGCTCGACACTAGATACGAACTGGTCGGATGATGGGGGCGTAGATTGCAAAAGCGGGTGGTTTCGCTCCCTGCATCACTGTAAACAGACAGCTCCGGATCGCTTTTTCTTACGACGTCCGCTATTGCAACGTACCACCCTGGCGTCCCGCCCCCGCCTGCGACTCGTCGAAAATCCATTCGGATGCCCCGATAGGCAATTCATTTCGTTCGACGAATCGCAGGCGGGGGCGAGACGCAACGGTGGTGCGTTGCAAAAGAAGACTTAGTGAGAAACAGTGTTCCGGAACCGTCTATTTACAGGGATACAGGGAGAGATGAGCGGCACCACCTCTGTATACATAATCTACGACCCGATATAGGTAACACTCCAACAAAAATCGATACCACGCCAGATTATTGGGGTGATGCCTTTAAGCCTCTTAGTTAGCACTCTCTCTCCGGAGGAATTCACGCATATCCTCGCTCCCAAATTTTATGGAGATTTAATTAAAGCGGATTTGATTCCGCATAAAAGAGCACGGCAACATGATCCAGCCGTCTTGCGGCAATGTCTCTCTCAATCGTCGTAATTAATGTGGTGAGCTCCAGCTTATAGGTATGGACTGGTCCAAAACAAATCAGTATACTTTCTGTTTTCTGCAGGTACTTGGACTTCTATCGCTAACGCCCTCTGTTGGAACGATACAAGCTTTGCCGTACTGCAAGCATCCCAGCGCTCTTGCACCAGACATTCGAGATCCCTTATTCGCGGAAATTACTATAGTCAAGCAACAGTATCCAAATGGCATGGCTAGTTTTTTTTTTCAAACTAAACATTACATCAAACATTCTAATCACTTGAAAACCAGGCCGAATGCGGTACCTCAAGCGGGTGAACGACATTAGTGCACTTCACTCACTTATTACATAACTCATTACTTTCATAGAAACCTTTAAAATGCACATTGTGTCAAAACGACATGAGGCACGGACAGTCTCGCAAGCGGCTGCGCTTGAAGCGGTGCGTTGGAGCGGAGCGGTTGGAATCGAGCTGGGACCATGGCGGACTGCAGAGGTCGGTGGCGGTAGCGAGGATCCTTGCGCGATTTTATCCGCTACGCTTCATTGCGCTCCAACGCACCGCTTCGAGCGCAGCCGCTTGCGAGACTGTCCGTGCCTCATGTCGTTTTGACTCAACTATACTCTAGTTTATACATTGTCATAATTATTATATATCTATATAATATTTAATTACAATGTGTGATATAATATTAAATATGATTTATAACATGATATATTATATTACATAACATTACTATGCTATAAATTTAACTTGGCACCTATAAAGGTGATCCACTACGCTCCCAAGCTGGTGGAGAAACTATCTCTAGCTAGGTCATGTTTGTTGGTCATGTTGTTTGTTTGTAAATCGTTTAAGAAAATAGGGTGTCTTCATCATTAATTATTCCTTTCACCTTTCCGGAAACAAAGCGACGATGCTAAGGTTTTGTTTCCAAAGCAGTAAACTGTCTTCTTCCTCTCCATTTCCTTGCAGGAAGCATACCGAAAAGCTGACGACGTTGTGATCACTCTCCACGAGTGTATGGGGTTAAGACTGTAGGTGACAAGTTCGAGCCTCTTCCAAGCTTCTCCATCTTCCGGGCCGTTTTTTTACGGCAGTTAGGAAGAAATGGACGGAATCACCCTCCTCTCCATAATGTGCGACTCCGTATACGCATAACCCACCTGAAACCCGCACCACCCCAGATTAGTGGCGTGATGCCTTTAATTCCCCTAATTGTCCTGAAAAACGGCGAACAAACAAAGGGTTGCTGTCTCGCTCGTTGGTACACAAATTCCCAACAGAGCTCAGTTCTATTTAGAACTAAAGGATAAAAAGATAAAATGTCTGGCATCAATCAATCTGCTTGGGATGCGCTCCTATGTTCACTTCAATTCAGAATCGTTTGAGGTTTACAAACATGTAGCTGGCCCATACAATGACTTGCGGGGGCTAGCCGATGTGTCAAGTCAGTGTTTTTATCCTCCCAGACAAGTCTGGTACTAATTTGTCGACCCCGGAGGGATGAAAGGCTTGGTGAGCACTAGGGCGGATTCGAACCTCCGATCGATCGTGCAGCAAGCGGAACCTCTAACCGACTGCGCTAAACCCAGCCCTATGATCTCAGTAAACACTATAAAGCTCCAGAAAATGGTTCCATGGTGCAATTAGTGCATTGGTGATTAGCCCAGTAATCCACCTTTACATGCAAATCACACGGACATTTAGGCGCTAATGTCCATTGAGAAGAAGGAAAAATCGATGAGACGGATAAAAAGCTTAGGATGATTGTTACTTCCGCGATGAGATTTCTCGGGGTGTTCAATAACGCAAAATCTCGAAAAAAAAAATCTTAGGATGAATTTAAAAAAAAAAAACGAAAAAACCCTGAGATTGAACTAGGTGAAAATCTGAGATTTAGTCTGGCCACTGAGGTAAAATAACTCCGAAAGTCCAATGATTTTCCCAGCTGATCGATCTGATCGAAAATCACACACTTCATTTTTCAGATATACAGTTGCGATCTGGACGTCCAGGCGCTTGATCTTCTAACGAAAGGTGATAGTAAAGGGCTCAAAAATACTACATTCACTAGGTATTTTTTTCTTCAAAACATTCGATTAAAGCGATAACTTGTTTAGAGTTTGCTTTTCCTTGAAATTTTCACTTTTTTTAAAATCAATATCTCAAAAACCTGCACGAAACAAAAACGACGTATCAACGCTTGTTTTAGTCGTCGGGTACAATTTGATGTGTTGGCTAAAAATGCTGCCCAAGCATGGTTTGCAACGCTGAAGACGGTGAGAAATCAGCAATATTAGCTACTTTTTCAACAAAAAAAATGCTGGAGTTTTAGCTAGTAAGGATCTTCATAACAATACCATAACTTTACTGAGTAATCTAGTTTCAGATGGTTCCCATGAAAGAATTCGGTTGCAACATGAGAGAAGAACCCCACGGCGTGTATGAAGTGGGCTGTCTTTATAAGAACTAAAAAAAGATATCAATCGATAAATTTTTCGCAAAAGTGTGACAAACACTATCGTATCATTCAAAAATTCTCATTATTGACGACCATTTGTGCTGGAGAACTCACTAGTATATCCTGGCGACGTAAACGCTTACGGCTACTAAGCGGCCGAATTCTTAACAATCATTTCACCCGATATTTTGTTTAGTTTCTCACCTACAAAATTCTAGAATCCTCGAAGCTTCACTTGCAAAAAATTAACTGAGTAATAAGAGTGAGGCACAGACCAGTAATCGTAGCATTCACCAGTAATTTTCCGTGAATTTCGTAAAACTTCTCACCTTACTACGATATTCTTAAAGACATCACCCCACGAATCTGACGTGGTACGTTGGAGTATAAATATATCGGATCGTAGATTATGAATACAGGGGTGGTTCCGCTAATCTCTCTCTCTGCATCACTGTAAACAAAACAAAAAAACACACATCTAAACAGACGGCTTCCGAATGCGGTTCCTTACGACGTCTTCTATTGTAAAGCACCACCCTTGCGCCCCGCCCCCGCCTGCGATTCGTCGGGTGAAATGAATTGCCCATCGAGGGGTCCGAATGGGTTTTCGAAGAATCGCTGGCGGGGGCAAGGCGCAAAGGTGGCGCGTTGCAAAAGATGACGACGTACAAAACAGTATTCTGGAGGCGGCTGTTTACAGTGATGCAGGGAGAGATGAGCGGAACCACCCCCGTCTCCATAATCTGCAATCCCGTATACGTATACTCCACCTGAAATCCTCACCACCTCAGATTCGTGGTATGCTGCCTTTAATGTGCACCACAATACGCTGCTGTCTTAAGACTAACCGAAGTTTTGCCTACGTAGCGATAAAAAACATTATTAGGATGAACCAATGTATACGTAAACAATAACAATAGGTGCCATTTACCTGGGATGAAGTGATTTATGTTATTAGTTCTTATCCAACCTAATATTACCCGTAATCATCTATCCTCCATCCCCAAGTCGCCATTGGAGGGATGGTTCATTTCTAGCTAGTTTATTCTAAATGTGGCAGTATATCGTTTCAAGTTACTTCTCAATACATTATCTATGGTTTAGTGTTGTCTTTACACAAGTAAGTTCCAATGAAAATGCAATTCACAGATCACAAATCAGCCGTTAAATATGTTAGTGAGCAATTCCTTCAGGTTTTAATATCAAATTGTTCTAAGAAAGCTAAACCAACCAAACAGGTGAGCTTAAAGTTACGCCAAAAAGCAGACGAAAAGTAATAAACTCAGAAAGAAAATGATAGTGACATCACCGTTCTTCCAAAACATTGAAACTTCACATTACGACCATTTGCAATTCTCAAAAACGTTTCGTGAAGAAAAAAATCAGAAAAAAAATTAAACATGTGATTATTTTAGGTTACACCAACTAAAGAGGTTTCCCCGTTCAAGCCAGTTTTAGGTGGATTTTAACGTTATTTCAATTGTATTATTGATAATTAATAATAGTGATAGTATTAATAATAATGATTGTGAATTCAGAAGCTGAAAATCCTAGCGCTGATAACAATTCAAAAGAATCAAAAGAAAGTAAAGAGAAAGCTACGCAAAAAGATTCACTCTCAGCGGAAAAGGAAGGTAGTCGCGAAAATGAGAAAAATCAACCTCCTGGTTGGGATATCAATAAAATAAAACAGTCTGTGGAGGCCCGCCAACGAGATAGCACTAAAACAGATGTGAGTGTAGAATTCACGACTATTTACTAGATATTTCAGTAATCTAATCCTAGGAGGAAGGCTCCTTGAAGGCAGCATACCATGAACCTGATGTGGTATGGATTTCCCATAGAATGCTTCTATACGGGGTCGTAGATTGCGGTAAACTACGTGATTCCGCTCCTCTCTCCGTGATTGTCGTAAGAAATGGCATGGGAATCGCTTTGGTTCCTAGAGCGTGCGTTAGAAAAGCGCAACGCAAGCCGTCGTGAAAAAAGGCGGCTTCCGGGCCGTTTTTCTTTTCACAGCGAATACGGAGGCAGTATCCATCTGGTTTTCCGTAATCAACGACGCTATATAGAAGTTTTCTATTGCAAATCCATACCACCTTGGATTCGTGGGGTGATACCTTTAATTGGGCAGATGAAAAAAGTGACTATCGACCTGTCTACCTCAACGACTACAGGAAGACAGAAATGACTCTTGCATTTCGAAAAGTCATTTTGGTGCCCCCGAAGTAGAGGGATGCGATCCACTCCGTTAGGCTGAATATATAATACCAGTCTGAATGTCCGGCTAAAGCCGGACTTCAGACTTTCGGTGGTTTTAGCTTCGCTCCCCTTGATCTGATCATTGAAAGTTGATAGTAGTGGTGTTTTCTGTAAAATCAGATTTGCCTTTTTATAACAACGCTTTCCTTCTCTTCTTTATATTATAAATTACGGATTAAAGGTTGCGGAGTTTTCCTACCAAATGCGTCAATTCTACATTTGGAGAATATTCTACCATCAGCTACAAACACTCCTTCGATGCGAGATTAATGTAGATACTATTTGAAAGCATTACTCGAAGTATGGATATTCCTCCTGATTTCCCCCAATAGTTATTACAGAATGATGTTTTAACATAAAATGACGTGAAAGACATCTTAATACTGATAAAGATAACTTTCCACGTCAGATCACATAAACATCCTGCTACTATTTAAGCAGCCGTTTTCATGAGCGTTTTCACTTTCTGAGAACGGCATGCTACCAACTTGAGACGAACGAAGAAAGAAATAGATACGCGGAGGAGTCATGAAGGTGAAAAGCAACGCGCGCAATGGCCACGGCTATGAAACGGCTTTAACCATTTATCTTTTGCGACATGCAGGCGAAGTTATTGCGCACCATTTCGATTCCGCGGGACCCGTCTCACCCCATTTTCTAGCTCTCTGGCGCCGGCGCACCAATCCGACGCCGTGGGACCCGTCGCACCCCATTTTCTAGCTATCTAGCGCCGGCGCACCAATCCGACGCCGTGGGACCCGTCGCACCCCCCTTTTTGAATTTCGTGACTGACACACACACACGTGACAGAATAAGCCCGTTATTATATATCATGAAAGTTTTCAGTCGTCACCATGCTGAGGTCGGATAAGCACTGTAGTGAAGGATTTTTTTTCAAGAACGGCATATCTGTAACTGCGATGCAGAGAGTGATTCGCACGCGGTTCAGTCTAAAGGAATCACCCCACGATTCTGGGGTGGTGCGTGTTTCAGGCGGATAATTTCTAAATGTTCGAAAACCCAATCGGACGAATCGCAGGCGGAGGCGGAGCGCAAAGGTTATGCATTGCAGCAGACGTCGTCTTAAGAAACAGCTTCCTGGGGTGTCCGCTTACACTGATACAGGGAGAGATGAACGGAATCACCCTCTTCCCCATAATCAACGACCCTGTATAGGGATTACGCGCCTGAAACCCGAACCATCCCAGATTCGTGGGGTGATGCCTTTAATTGCGAATGAAAGTCACAAACTGAAGCATGATTTCGCTGTGGATTCAAAGAGTAAGGGCAGGAGGGAGGATCTACATTGAAGAGGGAACCACTAGGATGTCCCAAAAATTTGAGAACACTCGCATCTCTGGGGGAAAAAGTTTTTTTTTTTTCGTGATATCTCTTAACATTCTATTTTATCAATCAATTAAAATGTGGGAGTTATTACTGCCGCAACCTGTAGATAGGGATAGGGGTGTAATTTACGGGTATGTGTATGGTACAGTACACATTATCATCACCCGGATCACACATTGCTCTTCACACACCTTTCTCTGGATTATTATCATTAAACGAAAGCTCACACTTGTACCATCTTTAAAAAGGGGTTCAATATCGAATTGCGAAACTTGGCCCCATAGAAAACTAATGAAATGTAAAGAGTAGCTGTTGTGATTCTTGATATTAGTTGTAGCTTTTTTTTTCAGTTGCGATCCGTACAAGATGTCCTATTCTTGTTAAAACCAAGAAATTTCCCGGCTCAAAATAGCCCGTTGCCAGGGGCTCCAGGTTACTCACCAGCTGCAGTTCAAAGTAAATCGCCGGCTGTCGTTCAAGGAAACGTACCAACTCCCGTACAAAATAGCCGTCCAGGCGTTCAAGGAAAAGAACCAATAGCAGCTCAAAATATCCCTCCAGTCGTCGTTCAAGGAAAAGAACCAGTAGCAGCTCAAAATATCCCTCCAGTCGTCGTTCAAGGAAAAGAACCAGTAGCAGCTCAAAATGTCCCTCCAGTCGTCGTACAGACTAATGGAACAGCTGCCAGCAAAAGTAAAGGAAAAAGCAATAAAGCATTGGTAAGAAAAGTGTTTAAAATAATAAAAATCGAAAAATAGCGCGAGTACAGATCCCGCTACTATCACATAAGGGATCAGTTGTCGCAAAGCACAATTTCGATAAAATATTAGAATGAGGCCTGTGAATAATGATCTCGTTGCAGCCAGCAGATCGAACACAAGTTGTCATGCTTGAACGACAAGAAGATCGTGAAATGTCAATGTTAATCCCCACGGATTCTTTCGTAAGTAATGAAAGGAAGCAAAAAAAAAAAAAGAATTTGTTATAGTAGGGCCGAAACGTGAACCCAAAGACATGGAGCACGGTGTAGTTCCGTAAGCGCGATGAAGCATAACGGTTGGGATCCCTGGGGGATCCTCACTAGGCCATCCATCAATGCAGTAGTCGCGATGGTCCCACTTCGATCCCAACCGCCATCTTCATTGCGCCGCGTCAAGCTCAGCAGCTTATGCAGCTGCACTGTGCTTCATACCGTTCTGACCCGACTATACTCGAATCTAGTTCATCTCCAATTGCAGTTGAACCCCCAAATAAGCCCAAGCCAACCGATGTCCTTCTATGATCCGTTACGCATACAGGTATGTTTAGAATCCACTAAATAAGAGAAAAGAAGATAGCAATGTGATCAACATGTTCACATAGTACTAAAGGATTAGTAACAGTACGAAAAAGAGAGCGTATAGAGACAAATACGAGGGGAAAATTCTGAAGGTTTTTTTTCAGCCCCCAGTGGAAGAAAGCAAGCCTCCACTCAAGGTACTCTTTAATTTTTTGTACCGCGATGAACAGAATAACAGAAGGAGAGTGAGAGGGAGGGAGGAAGAAGAAGAGAAAGAGAGAAAAGTAGAAGGAAAGAAAGAAAGAATGAAAGATAGGATGACTACACAAAGAAAATCAACCTTAAAACCACTTTTTTTTCAGCAACCCGATAAAAACAACGTACTCGTCGAGGTTTGTTGAATCATTTTTGGATATCGGGTGTGTTCGCGAGGACCAGAAAAAAACATTGAAAACGTGCTTCTATTACAGGCTAAAACGCAAATGGAACTGGCATCGAGAAAGAAATGAAAAGAATTCTCTTTAAAAGTTGTTTTACTTCAAAAACTTACTAAACACTTTTTCTACAGCGAACAGAGAAACACTATTTCAATGAAAATTTGAGAATAATATTTGTGTTGATAACAATCTGCCCTCCAAGAACCCAGAGAGATGCAGGGACACGTTGTTCACAAGAATGAGAAGCTGAAATAATTTATTTGTTCTGATAAGACTAAAAGAAATGGAAACAGTGAGGAATCACGATCAACTATCATCGGCGTACACCTCGTAAAACATAAAATATATCATTACATTACACGCAAACCAACAGACCACCCCAGATTTCCACAATTGCTATGAATCCTATTTACAAACTAGAATAATTTAAGATACGGTTCCATTCGAGATAAAATATTTGTCAATTGGATACATGCAATCTTAAGTGAGACTACATGTAAGGGCATTATTAAGAATTCTTATATCTATTCAATAATCATAAACATTGAACAAAAAAATTACGAAGAAAAAACACGGGAAAAGTTGAGGGACACTAATTTCATACTTCTGTGCGACTCTCCGGACATCCCACATAATTATCGCAAACTTTCAATTTTAATAACATAGCAAAGTAGAAATCTATGTGAAAATATTCTATTAATATCGTAATGATGCGGCACAATTATCGGAAACGGTAAATCACAATTGAGCGATGCATACAAACTTCGTATCAACTTAAGCATTCAGACCGCTTACAAAACATTGTGCTGGGTTGAGTAAGAATACTTAAACGTAAACGGACAAAACAGTTCCGCATTCACACATTCACAATAAAGAAAAATAAAAGTTATCAATTCGAGAACACAGGGAATATCCAAACGTCACCAATTTATGCCGGCCTGATTTTACCTGGCACGTAATTCCTATCAATCATTGGCTCCTGAAGAAAAATGTGAAGCGAGCGCTCGTTTTGGGCTAATGGATGTCCCGCGACCCTGAAAATGTTTATCAATATGCCACACAAATAAAACATAAATGATTCATTGACATAGCGATAAAAACAAAAGATAGTAAAGTGGTGAGAAGGCGAAATCATTGTTTAGAAAAAATTACTTGTTGATGAAAACCTCCAAGCCTTTTCTGCGATTTTCAATGAATTCTTCCTCGAAGATACCGTCATCGGAGCGGAAGGGAAGTTGCCTTTTCAATGACTTTGATGGCAACGGCGGAACAACAATCTTAAATAGAAAATTTTTGAATTACAAGACGTATATGTTACTTCTAAACGTGTCAGTATGTCATAAAACTACGAGCTAACGTTAACTTACCCATTAAGATCCTATCAGGAGAAATGCTTAGGCAATGATTCTCAAGTCATTAAATGGTCTCATGGAGACTACTCCGAAGCTAGATAAGTCATTACATACTTAACAAGTAAACAACTGCTGACGCAACAGTTAAGTTGCAACAGATCTTCCCAATTCAATAATAAACCCGATAAAAAAAAATAAAATTAAGAAAATAAAGGTTTGTGTTCGAGAGGTCAATTCAGGGTTCGGAGCGCAGTAGAAGTCTTTCTTTAAATCAGAACTGACAATCAACTAGCGGTCTCTGATTTTAAAGTGTGATGATATTTCAAGTCACCTGCACTCTGCACTCCGATTACCTCACAATTCCCTCAAGAGCCTATTCATTGATTTGACTTAAATAGGCTGCTGAAGAGACCTCAGTGATTTTCCACCGCTTACTCGTGGACGCGGAGCGTGCACAACAGTGGCGCGTTCTAACCTACCTCGTAGAGACTAAAGTCGTTTTTTTCAGGATGGTTAGGGGGAATTGATCGTGCTTGTCGCAAAATGACTTCGATGCAATGCAACAGAAATGATTTCCTTCTATTAACTTAGCTTTTTTTATTATTTCAACCTAGCTATCAATAAATTATGCACGTTTCTCATGTATAATTCCTAATAAATAATCTATGCTGACATTTGTTTACATTTGCAGGCTCTCGCAATGCTCTGCCGTCACGATATATACCACATCGTTCTGCCCAGGGAAAACGGGTGGAAGGCTCCATACCGACTTCGAGAACGACATCGACAAATTCGTCCAGTATTCTAGGTTTTGCCATTCTTCGAGACGCCTCAATCCTCACCATCAAAAGCCTTGGTCGTCAAGAAATTGTCAGTATCTATCAACATTTGCCATTTCTGATAAATCAACTCATCAACTGAAGGGCGAGCAAATTAAAGGCATCACCCCACGAATCTGAGATGATGCAGATTTCAGGTGGAGTATTCTTATAATGGATAGTAATTATCGAGAGGCGAGTGATTCCGTCCATTTCCTCCTAATTTCCGTAAAAAACGGTCCGGAAGATATGGCTTCAGGCGTTTTGGCGCACTATTTTCTACATGGAATTCGACTGGAGCGCGCCAGCCTTTTGTTGCACCGCATCTTTCGGGCCGTTTTTTACGGCAATTTGGAAAAATGGACGGAATCACCCTCCTCTCCATAATCTACTATCCCTTATAAGAATACTCCACCTGAAATCTGCACCACCTCAAATTCGTGGGGTGATGCCTTTAATTCATCCAGAGCTCCCACAGTGTTCACAGTCATACTCATAATCTATAACAAGAACTCTATGTTACCCCACAGAAACACGAACGTGGTCAATTTCGTAATACGCTGCCTTTAACCAGTCCACACAGTCATTAGCCCAATTCTATTCATCATCTCAGTGGATAATCAATCAACATAGAACCAATGAATAATGCTACGTTCATCTAATCTGGAATGTTCCCCAACGATATATGGATATCTCCACATATTCAAGGTTCAAGCGGAGGTTCAAGCGTGCCCAGTTCCGTGCAGCACTCAAAAACCCCTAAATCTTTTAAAAAGAAAATGAATCGCAGTCCTAACTGTGCAGCGCTAATGCAAGTAGCATTAATCATAGTCCCCTTTGCAAAGGCTACGTATGAATCATCTCCGAACCAATCCACTGTTTATTACGCTACGTATCGCTAGTCACCGCATTGTAGCTGCGGACTCAAATTTCAATGCATATGCCAACCCCTAACCTAATCCTACACTGGCATAGAAACACGAGAATCGATATCGCATCAACAAAAAGATCCAGCGAGAAACCTGTCAGGGCGAACCGGATTTCCTACGACGATTTTCCTGCCATTTAATTAGCAACGAAAGAACGAAACGCAGCACTTTGCACCATCAATAATACATGGGAGATTGATCTGAGCGTCGACGAAATCAATTATCATAAACAGCATAGGCGTATAATGGTAGAAAAACATAATAACGATGATTTGAGTCAATCAAACATAATAAAAGCAAAACGACCTAGTGATTCCGAAATTCTCACCTTACTATCTCTTTCCAATTCACCACGAAGCCAGTCGAAATCGCTGTATCGACGACGTACACTTGACTCTTTTTGTTTGAATACCGGCAAATTTGACTGGAATAGCAAAATTGGTAGCGATTAGTTACAATATCGAACAAAAACAGCACTATGATGACCACTCTGCGGTGTACCTATGCAGTGACTTTTTTATCGTTGTTGAAAGACATTTTAGACGATATTTTCACACGAAGAAATTAAGATACGCTATTCAAATGCTAAAGCGAAAACCCATTTCAATAAATCTTGTAATGGAGAGAATTTTAAGGGAACAACAAACTATCTGTTAGAAATTGCGTGGAAGAAGTTGACAAAATGATTGTTATAATTCGATGTGACTTATTCCATAAACTTTTACGAAAAAGAACTTTAAAAGAGCACGCTCCGCTCTCTCTTAAAAAGGAACTGTTCAAACCCTTTCTTATCGTCAATTATCTAGCACCCAAAAAAAACTGATACAGCCTATTTCATGTAGAAAAAAGATTATTAGCAAACGACGACCAGTCCCTTTCGAACAGGTTCCCATATGACAAAGTATGACTCATGCCACAAATGAAGAAATCGAAACATTCTTCTTACCCTTAGCCTAATTTCGTAGTCTGTGTAGCGCATTTTCCCCACACCGTGAGTAATCGGATTCACCACTTCAATCTCCAGGAAATTCGCTGGTGGCGCATATGCTTCGTCGAGAGTCTGGCGCTTCGGTTGAAGACGCTGCGTCGCACTCGTCGCACCACTCATTACTGCAGAACCGAACTCATTTATTTCATTTTGAGTGCATCGAACGAGAAAAATGGCGAGAAACAGAACAGTGTGGTCCGAAACTAGGATCACAAAGAATTACTTCCAACAACAATAAAGTTGTTTTAAAAACAACATAATCGACCATTGTTTCAGTGGGTTTCTGAGTTAGGATTCGGCAAATAGTAATATTTGAGAATGAAGGAAAGAAAGGGCATTGAAGAATATAGGAGCAAATAGTACGGGAGAAACGTAAAGAACACGGATGCAATTGAAATACCTCCACATTTTTCGTCTTTCAGAACGTTTACTTACACATTCTGTTCTATGTCTTAAAGGATCTATCGAACTTCAGGTGAAACTGCATTTTTCGTGTCGGAAAAAGTTGAAACAGAACTAGAGAGAGGATTTGAAGGAAATCTGATACCTTCATTCCTTGAATAAATAGAAAATCATATGCTCTGGATCAACTCAAATTTTCACTTCCCTTTTTTCAAAACTCAGTTCATCGCTGTGCCATCAAAACTTCACCTCATGCATTAAAACTTTAGATTAATCACAGCTACATATTAATTTGTCGTAGAGAGTCGTTTCCAATTTAGGTTGATAGATCGAGAACGTGCTATAGAATTTTTGCACTAAACAATTAGATAAGTCGCCAATTATTGCAAGCAATTAATTAAGTCCGATCGAATAATATTGCTAACACTGCTAAATTATCTTCTTCTGGTAGAAGAACTCCACGATCATCCAAATTTTTCGTGCAGTCCGCAAGAATATCAATTCTTGTAGAACACTTTAAAAAGTACAGCCAATAGAGGTAAAGCGCAGTTGGGAGCAGGGACTGGGAAAAATGTAGTTGGGCGGGGGCACTCAGTGGTGCATTTATTTCTCGACACTCTAACTCACTTTTTTCTCTTAGTAACTTCACTTTACATGTAGATCCTCTAAGATTAATGCTTAGACCTTAGGGACCCGATTAATTATTACATTATTATTTAAATATCTTCTTCGAGAACAAGGCGCCACTGAGTGCCCCCCTCCCCGCGACTACATTTTACCCGGGGGACCTCAACACTCTTATTTCTGGAAGCGAATAAGTCAGTCGGTGCTATAAAATTTCAGCATCAGACTCATAGGTTCTATGAAATGAACGCTAAAGCTACTGAAAGAAAAAGGAAGACTGAGTTTTCAGAAATAAGAGCGCTGCTGTTGAGCCCCCAACTACTTTACCTGCCAATAGTACTCTCTCTTCCTTTACATCTACCGTGAACGCAAGCAGCGGCCAAAAAGTTTTAATAAAAAGCGGAATATTTGGAAGTACTCCTTCAGTAAATGTTGTAGTCTACGTAGAAATGGAAAGCTGATGATGTGAAATGTGGATAACAACTTTTATCCGCATTGCAATTAATACAGTACTACTTTTGCAAGTACTTTAAAAGAGTTGGGTGATTCAAAGAGGAGAGAAGACAGAAGGACGGATAGAAAGTTAGACAGACAAACATGGAAAAGGGGAATTACAGCACAAACATAATTGAGAGTTATTAAAAGATCAATTATTGTGGGACGCTAAATTCTTAGGCGCTAGTTTTCCGAAGCGAGCTATATTTATTCCAAGTAGTGCTGAAGTAGAGTTCAGAAAAGCAAACGTTCACTTCTCCTTAGAGATGAAGATTCACTCAAACTAGTTATATAGTCACCTACAGTCCAAAACAGAAACTAGTTCCAGAAGCATTATCTACGTTACTGGCGACATCCACTGCTTCGGATGCACTGGACCTTGCAATTATTTTGATAAAATTAAAAAGTATTCTAACCAAATTTTGTACATGCGCTAATGGTACTACATTTACGGCTATTTTTGAAAGTTATCGAGACTGTAAATTGGGTCCACGAAATTTAGTGATGGATTTATGGATACGTGCAGAAGGGAATTATTACTTTAAGAAAGAAAATGAGCTAAATATATTTTCAAAGATATAATGTTGATGGAAAAACAGAAAGTACAAGAGAAACAAAAGATAAATACTACAATATTTCCCGAAAAAAAACATTTTATTTGTTATATGCGACCATTTTAAGTCTAGTATGAATAGTATGAATGACGGATTCTCATTGAGTTCAATGTAGAAGCAGAGAATTAATCATCAATGCATCACTAGAAAGTTATCTACTTAAACTTATGCAGTTTCGAACACTTAGCAACAAGTCTACTTACCTCTTTTCAAAATCCTCCAACTAACGGCAAATATAACTCGGAAAAAAAGCTGCCGACCAGGTCGGTAGGGTAAATAGAAGCCGCACTGCTAACGAGATTTAAAGGTCCACATTCTTGAGTTGAATACAATTCGTAATAAAATAATCATAACTACAACTTAGAACCCAAGCTGAATCAAACATGAACTGACAATTCAGGCATTCTCAAGTGAAGAACGTAATCACCCTCCAGCTTACAATTGCAAAAAATAAGTAATCCCAGTTATTTGGGACTTCATAAGAGATTCAAAATAAATAAATAAATAAAACACGGGTAGACCGCTAACAAAAGCTCTGACATGTCCGGCAATAAGAAAATCAGTGCAGCACCAGCTGCATGGACCAATTTATCAGCAAAATTTGACGCAGCGAGATATTAAGAAAAAAGGCCTTCGAGTACATATTTCCAATGAACACCACTTAATCCAAGTAAATTTCTCCACGACTAAATAACAAGATTGAGGACACCAACATGGAATTTCCATTTCATGTCTGACCTTCGACACAAAAATCCCCACAAATAAAAGCGCTGAAAATCAAAGTTTGGGCATCGTGTTCAGCAGCACAGTGACAATTCGTCGCTAATCCAGAATTGTCAGCCAGACCCATATAAAAGCTAGCCAACACGGGAAAGGAAAAATTTGAAAAAGAACCCTCACGAAATCCAAATCCGCGCTCTGCAGTGTCGCTGAAATGTCAATAACGACGTCTTTTTTATGTAGGAGACGCTTTCAAGGCGAATTGATTGCTCGATTGATTGCCTTGGAAATAAAGAGAATCCTTACCTATTTGTAGCCGGTGCCAAAAGACAACAGAGACGAAAAAAGTGCAGAAATAAGAAACACAAAGGAAATTGGAATGAAACGCCTTCTGAACCGTTTCTTGAGCTCCGTTCAACATTGCCGAACAGGCAAAGCTTCGGTTGCACTGCGATCCGAGCAGCCAATCAATAAACGAACAGATCTACCTACAAGAACGCTACGTAAACTAAGCCACTCGACCACAGCAACGACGAAGGTCGGATGAACGGCGTAACCGAACGAGAATGACGTCACCCAGACATCACCGTAGTTAGATGTGCAGGTGTTCACGGCTGGCAATATGCCAATCGCGCGCGGAATGTGAATTTTCGAAGTGTTGAGGTTACTGAAGTTCTTGGTTCGTTTCAAGGGTTGGTACGGTTGATTCATATACGAAGTCGGTGGTATTGCAGAATACACCGTATTCGCTTCTACCTTGAATCTGAGGCTTAGCGGTATAAAAGTTCCGAGGGAGGGTGGGCTGAGAGTCACCTGTTCTTTTTCTGTTAGTTTAAGTTGCAAAGTTGGGTTATTGGGTCGATTTTCGTGGTCTCATCCTACTTATCATTCTTATCTGAGTGTAAAATATTGTAGGGAGAGATGTTCCTGGGAGAAGTGTAGTTGGGGGGGGGTAGGCACTCACTTGCGCCCTTATTTCCCAACGCTCTAACTTACTTTTTTCTCTTAGTAACTTTAGCTTATATGTCATAGATCCTCTAAGAGTAATGCTTGAGCCTAAGGGCTCCGATTGATTTAATTTATTACTTCGAGAAGTGAGGGCGCCACTGAGTGCCTCTCTCTCCCCATCCCAACTACATTTTACTCGATCTTCCCACTAGCTAAGTGCCCAAAAATCACACACTTATTCATTAAATGTTTGGACAAAACATGAGGTGAAGTATAGTTGTGGGATGCCACTCAACTGAGAGTGAACAGCTAAGTAAGTGAGCGCCTTAAAAGCTAAGCATTAATCTTGAAGGATCTATGACCTTGAGGCTAAAGCTACTAAGAAAAAAAAAAGAGTATAGAGCTTCCACAAATAAGAACTCGGTTGAATGCGGATTCTTCTCTCATAATCTTCATCATTATTCTTATTTGTAAGCAACCGTTTAATTTTTTTTTGTCTGGAAAAGTTGTTTCGTTCTCTTTCAGATATTTTCCTAGCATGACAACCTGCGAACTTCAAGATGATCCGTCGTCGTAGCCTGGGAATGAGTAGGATGAATCCTTCATCGACTCCGGTGATTCACGAACAGTTTCGGAGTCCTCTAGTGCAACCTTCATCACCTGAGGATGGATCAAAGAGGAAAAGAAAGAAAGTTCTGAGGTTACAAGTACGTTTCCTATGCTGTGAAATCGTTGTTCTTTTTTTTTTACTCATGTTCATGATTTAGAACCCTTTCAATAGTGACCGAGAGGATGTAATTGATCCTCAACGTCTGAAATTGATTGACAAAAATGCAATTATGGCTCGTGATTCAGCCGAACATGAAGCAATGATAGCTCGACTGCTATCGAGGCCGTTTACTATTCCAATCCCGGGATATACACGTAAATTTTAAATACATCTTCGAATTATTTCCTCTAACAGTTTTGTTTTGTTGAAGTGTCTGGTCGTGTATTGGGTATGGCCAGATCTAGAATTCGTGTGGCTATGTTTGATCCTTATGCTGAAAATGCAGTTGTACTGTATGCTCCACCTCCACTATCAGCACACGAGGAAATGAACATGAAAGAGGAAGACAAATTGGTGGGGATCTCGCAAGCTGGTTTTAGAAGTACAAATGAATGACACGTTGTTCCTTAGGTACATGTTGTTGTCGATCCAGTGTTGGGCAACGTTCTTCGACCACATCAAAGGGAAGGTGTAAAATTTATGTATGACTGTGTCACTGGACGAAATATTGAAGGGTAAACTAGGACTTACGTACATTAACCTTAATGCTCACGGTCGACTTACTAGGACCTGCATACAGGAGTTTGAGGGGCCATCCAGAATTGGTCGTAATGGCTACCTATGCATGGTTTTTGAAGTTTAAGCCACTAACAGAGTTGGTTGATTTAGTATTCACGTTAATTAGCATAATTACCTTATGATGACGACTGTGACGTTTGTAACTTCCGTACTTCCAAAGCGCACCCTCATACATTCGATAGTCGGACCCGTTGCTCCAACCTCCTTCACATTTGTAAGGTTGGGGAAGGGACCCCTTCGCTTATGGACAGTTGGCGAAGGAATCCTCATCACTTGAGCTGGATCCCCTTCACCTGAGGAGGGTCCGGCTCTTTCCTATCGCACCTCACCGTTTGCTCTCGTATGTTTCGTGACTTTGTGGGGATTTTCAAGGTTGCCGCTTGCTCGCTTCCTTCATAGTGAGCCACGATCAGGAAGCCACTTATCAAATTTTTGGACTTCGATGAAGGTTCCGGCTACGTAGTAATCAGAGTGATTCCAGCAAGAGTCTGCAAGTTACCAACGAAAGTTTCTGCGTTATGGAAATGAATGGCGAATTCCTGTTATTTCCGCCTTAGACATGGCGATTTTCGAAACTATTTCGCCATTAACTTTTAGGAAATAGAAGCCACAACGAATTTTAGATGTTTTTTCCTAGCTGTTGGGCTTCCGAACGGAAGTTTAGGAGGCCATAATGACGAATTTTGACAAAGAATGATAACTGGTCACTTAAGGTGATTATGTTAATCAACGTGATTACTAAATCTAGCAATTTTTAGTGGCTGAGACCCCGAGAAACTTGCTTAGGAAGCCATTACGACCGTCTTTTGGTGTCCCTCCCTAACATTCTTCTCGCCCATTAAGTTACATGCTGATAGAGAGCCGATGTTCTGGACAAAATTTGTCCTTCTTTGATTTGCGCTTTGCTTGAACTATCGCAAAACTGCTTTCCTTTCTTTTTTTTTTGCACTCTCATTTCTTATTTCAGTGATTTAACGTCGCTCCTTATCATTTAATTAACGTATCGTAGTTCAGTTATCATGGCTGCATTATGGCGGACGAAATGGGTCTGGGCAAAACATTACAATGTATAACACTTTTGTATACTTTACTTCGTCAAAGTCCACTAGGTAAACCGACGTTTTCCAAGGTTATCATCGTCTGTCCAAGTAGTTTAGTGAAGGTATATTGTTGCTACTTCCATCAATCAATAAAAAAGCAGTCCTTTACTCACTTTTAGAACTGGGATAAAGAGATCAAAAAATGGTTGGGACAACGAGTTAGTGCTCTACCGATGGATTCCGGAAGTAAACAAGAGATAACAAGCAAACTTAGTAGGTAATCCATATAGTTAGATAGTTGTTTTATTAGTATATCAAAATAGGGCCTGAGTGATGTTGTTTTTAAGAAGCTTATATGGCTGACGGTCGAGTTCGAGCTGCAAGCCCAGTTCTGATAATTTCTTACGAAACCTTCAGATTGTATGCGAAAATTCTGCACTCAAGCGCCATAGGAATGGTTATTTGCGATGAAGTAAAGACTTTTATTCTTCAAGCTCATGTTACCTTCTCTTGACTGACTTCAATCCAACGACGTCGTTTTGAATCACTCCGTTTTCAGGGCCACCGTTTAAAGAACAGTGATAACTTAACGTACCAGGCTCTGAATGGTTTGCAATGTGACAGGCGTGTTTTGATCTCAGGAACACCTATCCAGAACGATCTGCTTGAGTATTACAGGTGGAATATTTTAATCTCCACTGTCTAATAACTAAATGAGTGCATTGATCTCAAGAATAATCATTCCAGCCTAGTCAATTTCGTAAATCCTGGTCTTCTTGGAACAGCAAGCGAGTTCAAGAAACGTTTTGAGAATCCGATTTTGAGGTACTGCTCATTTAAGCGTTATCTCTAATTCAATACATTGCATTTTTTGTATCGTTTTTGGAAAGTAGAAAAAAACTTCGTTTTTCTATCGTTTTCATAAGGTAGAAGAGAGGTTTTAGTGAGTTTTAGGCATCCGAAAAGGCTTCCTAAAAAAGAGAAAAGGAAACAAAATCTACTGGATCCATTTTTCATTTTAGATCTGCTTATTTGGAAAGAATATCATTGATTTACTGTTCTCGGCATATTAAAACTTTAGACAGTCGTTGAAGTACAAAAATTCAGGGGTCGTGACGGCAATGCTACTGAAGATGAACAAAAGAAGGGTGAAGAAGCCACAAAGGAGATGGTTGCACTTGTGGAGAAATGCATCATTCGAAGAACCAGCACATTGTTGACAAAATATTTGCCCGTAAGATTGCAACTAGATCGGCCATGATTCGAATGTATTGAGTTCTTAATATTGATTTTTCGAGAACCAAGCCAGAATTAGAATGTACGTAGAATTTGGCCAGAGTTCCTCGAAAGGAATAGTCGGAGAAAGTTTCCACACCTAGGCGATGCTGATTGATTGCAATCATCCAGCAATCATTGATTCCTTTTTCTGTATTTTAGGTCAAATACGAGCATATCATTTGCTGTCGCAATACGGAACTGCAGGACTCTATCTACAACAAGCTCATTGAAACAGAAAAGAGGAACAGAGCAGTGGAGAGAGATAAGGTATATTATTTTTGATCCGCAGTTCTAAGCATATTTTGCTATGTTTTAGGAAGTTGGTGCTACCGCCTCTGCGCTCTCCTTCATCACCCATCTAAAGAAGTTATGCAACCATCCGTATTTGGTTTATGAGGAGTTACAAAAGGCCGATAATCGATTCCATAGTGAGTTTGGGCCTACCATCGATCATAGAAGCGTTAATTTCTATCATGCAGTCCATATTAACCGATGGGTTTTCGAATCAACCGTTCACATTTGGAGATGGTTACTTTTTTCTCATCCGTGAAGGTAACGAATGAGATTTTAGCTTTTCAACTCCACTTCTGGATTCTCGCCTCGTCCATTTCATTCGTTTTCCTCGTTGTCTTACATGAAATCTCTGTTTTCTTTTTATTGGTGAAATACTGCACGTTTTTAGAAGAAAGGGACATAGATCATTCTGACGTTTTATACATTTATTTCTTTTACCGTAGATGTTTATGGTGTTATAAGAACTCTTTCTTGAAAACTTACAAAAGAAAAGCATAAAACATACAACTTACATACATACAGCACAAAGCCAACTTTAAAGTTGCGAACATCAGATTTACGGTCAAATAGTACAAGTTATCCGTCAACAATATTGGAGAGTCCCTGAAAATATCCAAATCTCCAGTCCAAGTTGACATTTCTGTGATATTATAGGCTGCCTTGACATTTTTCCGGAATCGTTCCATACGAAAAAGTGTGACCCGTCTACATCTGGAAAAATGAAGGTGAGCTCTTTGCAATACATTAGTTTAAAGTGTTTTTATTAGAGTTAGTCCATTTAAGGTGTTGGACTACATCCTGGCTGTTACGCGGAAGACATGCAACGATAAATTTGTCCTAGTATCTAATTACACCCAAACTATTGATCAGTTTGTAGAGGTGATTTATTTTGCGAACTGTTAGATAGATAGATAAAGGGATTATGAGCAGTATCCAAGAACTTTATTTCAAGCTCTGCAAACTACGCGGATACGGATATGTGCGACTAGATGGGTCTATGTCAATCAAGCAAAGAGCAAAAACCGTGGAGAAATTCAACGACCCGGAGGTACCATTTCGCGTTTGTATAATCGATCTAGCCGTAGGTGAAGTTGTCCCAGCACCTGCATATGCACAGAACTAGTTAAATTTTATAATTATGCCATATTATGTTGGCTTGCCACCAGATGAAGTAAGGTGACAATTTACAGAATTTCATTAGGGTAGGCTAGAATTCTCTGACGATGACAACGCGCTACAGATGACAACCAAAATCACACCCTTGCAATGTGGTTAATGTTATTTTATATCGCCTCTTTCTTTTGCTCTATTTCTCCAGGGTACCGAATTTTGTTTCTTACTATCCTCAAAGGCTGGCGGTTGTGGCCTGAACCTCATCGGAGCGAATAGGTAAGGTAGCTAGCTGTTGGAAACTCGCCCACATAGCAACTCAAGACTGCTGTTACTAGGTTAGTGATGTTTGATCCGGACTGGAATCCAGCCAACGATGATCAGGCAATGGCTCGAGTGTGGCGTGATGGTCAGAAGAAAAACTGCTTCATCTACAGATTACTTGCAGTTAGTAGAAATACCACATTTTCTCTAAATGTAGTAATTGGTTACTGGTATTGTAGACAGGCTCAATCGAAGAGAAGATGTTCCAACGACAAACGCACAAGAAAGCATTGTCATCTTGTGTGGTTGATGCCGGCCAAGATGTTGCCCGTCACTTTAGTTCAGAACAGCTTAAAGAGCTGTTCAAACTTGAGATTGAAACACCTTCTGATACTCATACGAGGTGGGTTGAATTTATTCGAGTATCTTGAAGGTTGAAGGGCGATACATAGGGTGAGTGGGCACCGATGTAATTCTCTTAATGTGGTGTAGATATACTACTAGGTGTTGCGAAACGCTAAATGTCGAGCACTTATTTTTGGAAATTAGAATCTTTGCTAATACGCTATTTGCTGACATTATAGTCGGGTCAAAATGACCTGAAGCTATTTTGAACCGACTCGAAGGTGGACCCTCGCTACCTCGACTCATCGCCTCACCGCTTCGACCACAGCCGCTCTCGCAGTTGCACCCGAGCTCTAGTTAGCGCTGACTCAAGTATACCAATAAATGGACATACATGAAGATGAATATTATCAAATCATGAACAGGAACAGAAGAAAACTCAATTTTTGTGCACACTTTATCGCAATCCATCTTTTGAATTTGTTACACATACACTTTATCGCAATCCATCTTTTGAGTTTGTTTAAAGGTTAGCTTTTATCAGACTTGCAACTGGAAGAAAAATACTTGCATTCTGTATCGATTGTCCACTCATGGCAGGTGTTGTAAGGATAGGCGTTCTCAGAAATTTCAAAACTTTCTTTTATGACCAGGTGGCTCCAATCCCTTGTATATTGCACGCAGAATTGATAATCCTCGGCGATTTCTGGGTTCCGTGACGGAGAGCTTCTTGTGGAGAGGAATTATAATAGCGTGTCTCCAAATCAGTCCGTGAATCAGGTATCCTTTCGTCAATCCATATTGAACAGATGATCTTCATCTCACGAATCCCAGAAGGGGAAGAGATTTCAGCATTTCTGCGCTAATTCCATCGTCTCCGCCAGATTTTCCATTCTTCATTTTTTGAACACGAGTTCAGCGACTGACGGCGCTTCTCGGCTCAGAAAAAGTAACCTCTTTCTCAGACGCTACTCGTGGCTGACGTCCCCAATAGTGGGATGATACATGCAGAACTGCACTTGTGGATATTGTCTCCGCAAATGCAAAGGCGGACTTCTTCCTCGGTGCTAAAACCGGAAGCGTTTTTTTTTTTTTTTTGCAGCGGCCTGATTGCGTTTAGTGGCGAGACTTCTTCCCGAATTCCTCGTTTTTTAGGTCTGCCAAGTCGAGCTTCGGTTGATTCTGGGCTCCACGATACCTTTTCTGGAATCGTACCATAAAGCTGAGAAGAACTAGGCGGTGGTCGGAAACGTATGCGACGTGCCAGACAGCTCTAGGTTTCCGGATATCTGACAAAGGAATTTTTTTCGTCAGAACGTAATCGAGCTGAAGCTTAAAAATTGGCATCTTCCGCTCCTCTTCAGGAGTTAATAGGGTTGTCCCTTGCCAAGTAAGCTGGTGGCGTTGATGATTCCTCTTAAACGTGGATGCAATGATGAGGTTCGTCTGTTCAATCTATCAGACGATCTCCGTTGTCCGATGTTTGTTCCATGGGATAGAACCATTTTTTAAGAACATCGGATTATTGTTCAAGTCCCAACTTTGTATTCGCCTCAATTCCGGCAATTACCGTCTGCTGGCTTTTTATGTTGGATATCAACGTATTGAGTTCATCATGAAACGCGTCCTTGTTGCAGTCTTCGGCGGTCTCCGTGGGTGCGTGAGCACTTACGATTCAGAGTTTAAGACCTCTGCCATTCCGTAATTGTAAAAAGGCGCATCTTGATGACGTTGAACCAAACTCCTGTCACCGGATTGTTGCAATCGTTTCTGACAGCTATTGCCCAGCCTCCTACTTTCCTTTCATCAGCATCGCCGAGATAGATGGTGTAGTTGTCGATACTCCTTCATGCGAGGGCACCCTTCATGCGTGTTTCTTGCAACGCAGCAAACGGTGTGTGCAGATATCCCTGAAGTCAGGATAGAGGGGCATGTTGAAGTTCACTTGACAGCGACTAGCAGTTACGAGACGGATGTTTGTTGCTGAGGATTCCGTGTTTCCCTCAGAAATTCAGCTTTTAATATAGGCTCTGGCATTGTGCTGAACGACAGCACCTTTTTGCAATGTATGAGAAGATTTGAGAAAGTTTTGCCATATAACAGTGCTGATTGTATAGCTCGCATGCTCCCACTCAAGACTCTGAGTGGATTTAGTAAAAGCAGGGTCACGACTTGCAGGTAACAATCAGACTTGTATACGCGGCACCATTGATGATGTCAAGTTACATGATCCTCACATAAAATTACAATTTCTATGGAAAAAGGGGAAAGCAAGCGTAGGTACTCTCAGCTTAATACCACTCAGCTTTAGGCTTAGCTTTTTGACATCAATACCAGGTTATCATCTATCTTCGTACTGTGATGACGAATATGCGCATAAAAGTTTAGTCGCAGCGTATAATACGTTGCTTTTTTTGTGGTATAGTCTGGTCAAAGGGCATAATGGACGTAGTTGTGTAAGCGGCTGCGCTCAAAGCGGCGGCGTGGAGCCAGCAGCTGAAAGAGGTTGGACTATTACTAACTCCACTCGGACTGCAGAGCTGGGGCGCCCCTCCACGTGGTCACTGCACCAAGCTTCAGGTTAAAGGCATTACTCCACGAATCTGAGGTAGTACGGATTTCAGGTGGAGTATTCGTATACGGGATGGGAGACTTTGGAGAGGGTGGTGATTCCGTCCATTTCTTCCTAATTGCCGTAAAAAAGCCGGAAGATACGGTTTCAGGCGTTCTGGCGCACTATTTTCCACAGGGAGTTCGACTGGAGCGCGCCAGCCTTGTGCGACGCCGCATCTTCCGGGTCGTTTTTTACGGCAATTAGGAAGAAATGGACGGAATCACCTCCCTCCCCGTAGTCTCCAATCCCGTATACTGTTACTCCACCTGAAATCTGCACCACCTCAGATTCGTGGTATGCTGCCTTTAATTTGATCCTACCGGTATTTTTTTGGGAACGTGGTAGCAGTTGAATAATTGCCTGCCGTGCTGCGTGGTATATTTTTTAGTTAAAATTTCTTAAAGCACGACTAATAAAATACCTCTGTAGCAGTCCCGGTTAGAAGGTGACGTTTACAATTTTCGTGCTTGATTATCTTATAAATAATGAACACGTCATAAAGGTTAAAATGCAAGCGGTGCATCAATGGAATTGAGAGTTCTGATCCGCCCGAGACAGCCGACTGCACATCGGACTTAGCTCTGTGGCATCATTCGCAAAGGGATCCTCGAAAGGTTAGTGAAAATAAGGCACTATATTAATTGGACATTGCCTCATGTTGATTTTGATGATACTGATAGATCTTGAATTCTAAACCCTTGAACTTGGAGAATGGTGTTAATAAATAATACACTTTTTGTTTGCAGATCGCGGACTCAATCTTACGATCTGTTTTTAATTGCGGTGCGATCTCCTTTGTGTTCCATCAAAAGTCACACAAAGTGGAAGTTCCGAAAAGGAGGAAGAAAGAAGAAGATGATGAATATAAGCCCCATGAAGATGAAGACGAGGATGACTAGAGTTTGGATAAATAGTGAATAATTGAACCGTTCTCTTTTCTGAATTTTTGTATATTGTACATTATTCTGTTTTTAATTCTGAATGTTGATTTGTAAACTGTTTCTGTTATGAATTAATATCATGAAGAACTCGTAAGAAACTTATTCCACAAGTTATGTAAACTGTAATAAAAAAGGAGCAAAGTCAAGAAAATACACTTCAAGTAGTATGTGAGATCTTATTTACAGTACAATTAGAGAGAACTGTCGAATATGTGTGTTTCCACTGAGAGGAGCGGAGAAAGCGGAAATGCGTACAAATGCCAGAAGATACTACCAGTTGTTTCGCGCTATTTTTTTTTTTATTTTTTTTAAATTACTTAAAGACTTCGAGGAGCTCAAGTAATAGTTAATAGGAGAGATCGCGACCATGTTCGGGAAATATAATGGACGTATAATGTAGATTTTAGAATCCTAGTCGTTATTATTGTTATAATACATAACACAGTTGACATAGGTTCGCGAATTGATTTCTTGATAGAATGGGCTGATGATTAACTGAAAACTGAATTTATTAGTAGGTCTTAGTTCTCTTGAGAATGGGAAAAAGGACCAGTGAGTTACAGAAAAAAAGAAAAGAAAAAGAAAGCTATCCTTTTATAGAAAAACTATGCTGAAAATAGCTAGAGGAAGAAATTAGGTCCTTAGATTTAATGGTCATTGAAAGAGGCAGTAATTGTGGATGTGAAGCAAAGGCCATAATTCCGGATTCCTCATTAAATGAAAATATACTTCTGCGTATAAGGAATACTGAACAAGCCTACCGAGAGATGTGACAACGCAAATGACAGCTAGAGATCCTCCTGCGGGGAGGAGGGGCGGGACGACAGCAACTATGGTCATGGATAAGCAACTAGCAAGCAAGATAAACGGATTCAGGCAAACTGGGCATTTTTTTTTTGTAATCATGTATGGGACACATGTGTGACATGTAATCTTTTCTAA
The DNA here is from genome assembly GCF_031761385.1 of Necator americanus. Lineage (NCBI taxonomy): Eukaryota > Metazoa > Nematoda > Chromadorea > Rhabditida > Ancylostomatidae > Necator > Necator americanus. The sequence continues at coordinate 32,289,940 of NC_087371.1, read as the reverse complement.
TGGTCGTGGCATAGCAAAACTGAATATGATCCTTGAATTCCTTAGAATGAAACAGAGTGACGGAATAAAAATTGACCTACAATAAGTTTGAACTACACTAGAGCACGATATTGGTCATAATAAGCACATTCAGATCGGCCACTTCAGTTTGGCACCATAAGAACAATTATAGGAACTACACATGTCTTGTCCTTACCACAATCACAAATTAATCACACTTCAGATGAATATTTATTTTTAAACCATTTATTTCGTTCACAATCTTTCATAGTAATTAACGAATTTCCAACGGTTAGCGGCAAACCACTGAGCCCTTGTTCAATACTGCTCCTTTTTTAGTGCTGTCGTTCTCGATCGCCCCCGCGCTTGTAGGCGCGGCGGCTGGCGCAGCTGGCCGGTTCTGGCTTATTGATTCGTACATCACAACATAGCAGCCGACTAGCAGGCGCGCCCGGCAGCCGTCGGCCTCACCCGCTCGGACCGGCCGACCTCTGGCGGACCTTCTTGGCTATTTGTGTTCGCTAGGTCATATCGGATTCGATTGCTCGATTGCCTTATTTGATCGCGGAATACTTGCTATTCCACTCTTTTTTTTTCTCTCTCTCTTTCGTATCTTTACTTTACTTTTTATACGTAGTATTGAGCGTTCCAGGACGCTGACTTGTTAAGTGCCAAAGTTCTTAACGTCCTAATTTTAGAAATGGACCGTAAATTCAAACTAGCTGTCATTGCGAGAGTGGAACAACATCCAGAAATATGGGATTTTACATCAGAAGACTACAAGAAACAAGATGTGAGACTAACTGCTTGGGATCAGATAGTTAGTGAACTACAAGCGGAAGGATTCGATACAGGTTTGTGATGGATGCGTATTGATTACTATGATAATTGATAAGTGATTAACAATTATTCCAACGATAGGCAAATCTACCAGTGTTAACAAAAATGTGTTAGTGACGAGGCTTTAACATTATGCTACGATTCATGGAAATAGTGCAACTCTTCCATTCCTCATCTAAAGAACTTTAGTAGCAGACTTTAGGCGTCGATAAACAATCGTGTCCTCTTATCGATGGTTGTCAAAAGAGTCACTATGTCGTCTTCTCACCACTGATTTGTTTACGAATACTTCAGTTCTACTGCTTATCGAATTTGGCTTAAGATTACTCATAGTAAGGCTAAAGTTCCTGAGCTTTAAAGAATTTTCAAGTTCTTAAACAAGTGTTGAAATGATGGACTGTCTAAAGTGGCCAAGTGTTGTAGACGACAAAAAAAAAACAGACTCAAAGACAACAACACAGACATTGTCGTTTTTGCTTTTTTTCGTTTATTTAATGCATGAATGCATTTTTTAAACGCATTTTTACGTTTCAACCTCACAAATATATGGAAAATACAGTTTAAATCAGTCAAAAGATGAGCTCGTTCTTTTTATGGGGTTGTAGTGTCAAAATCAAAAGTGAAATAAGTTATGATCTATCATGTATCATAAAACAACAATATATAAGGTACGATAATGAATTAGCGAGATGAAATAGTTGCGTTACAGAATGGATCGTCGTTAATAGCTCGAAAAATAATCCTTTGCATTGGAAATTGTAGGTAAAATCTCCTACGGTAGACCTTCAACAATGGGTCACTATTTAAAGCGCTATTAATTGCCACCAGCAAGACTTGAGTAAAGTTTTCTTTGAGATTTTAAAGTGTTGATGGTGAATCTAGGCATTTTATAACAACCACGTTGTATAGCAGGGTCAAAACGACATGAAGCACGTACGAAATTGCGTACGCGGCATCTCTCGAGGCGCATCGGTGGAGCGTTGCAGCTGGGAGCGTGGTGAAACCCTTGCTGACATCAACTACCGCTGCAGTTTGCGACGGTCCCACCTCGGTTCCAGCTACTGCCTCCACCGCGCCGTTTCGCGAGTGTACGCAAATGCACCGCAACTACACTCGTGACTCATGACTTTGATTTGATTTTTGGCCCGACTATAATCTGTGTGGTTCACGAGAATATAGCAGAAATGCTGATACATCCGAACTCATCCTCGTCTTCGCTTCGAAAAAAAAAAACTATACTCACAGTTCTTCACTTGCTGTTAAACAGTATTCAAATAAGGTACCCTTACTGAAAGTTTTTGCCGCTTTTTTTACTGTAGTTTCTGCTTACGTATGTGTGTTCTTGATTTGTTGCTGAATTTTACAGATTTGCAGTCTACTAAAACCACATGGAAACGATTGAAGGATACCTTTTCGAAAAGATTAAAACACTATCCACCAGGGGCTGCAAAAGCATGGGTGTACGACGATGATTTGCAATTTTTGATGTCAACCACGAGCTCAGGGTTGGTTTTTCCTTCTCTTCCAAAACTTTGATGAATTACAATTTACGCATACAGCACATAGATCTAATACTACTTACACCGTCAACGATTTTTATTGATATAGTAGCTGTGGTAACGCCCAGTTTCCGACGAATTTTAACAGCAGTTTGTTTATTTGTTTCATTTTATTTATAATTTGATGACACTAACATGCGTCCTACCAAAATATCAAACGGTACCTATATACAATAATGACAACTCGCGTTCTAAAATCTCCATTTACTGCGAAATGTTCAAGTTGATTTTATGTACGCTACTAACAAGGTCTCATTTTATTCTATGATTGGGTCAAAACGACACGAAGCTGTTGTGTGAGCGGTTCGAAGGGCTAACGAGCTATTGGTTGGGATGGAGGAAGGACCTTCGTGAACTGCGATGATGAGTGGTGCTAGCAAGGGTTCCACTTCAATCGTAACCGCTTCCGCAACGGCACCGAACTATATGTCAGTTTGACCCGAAAAAAAAACTGTAAAAGGATAAAGGATAAAGTCTCTGGCGCATCTACCCGCCTGGGGTGCACCAACGCGTTTTTCTGCATTCGTAATCGTTGGGGTTTTTGGGACGCGTGTTGGCCTACGAAGTGACCAGCGAGGCCAGCCAGTGGTCACGTCGGTCTTTTTATCCTCCCCGACAAGTCCATTACCAATTTATCGATGAAAGGCTCTAGGGCGGTTTCGAACCATCGACCGTGCGGCTACAGCGGACCTCTTGCTGACTGCGCTACATCCACTCCTGACCCGACTATATCGATATTAATCTTGCTCGCCACTAATCTGCAACCGTACTTTGTTATGTAGAGACTAGGACTCGAACAAAAAGACGGGATAATCAAGCCGTGGTGGGAAATGTCTGTTACTTGCAATCAAAATGACGCATTAATGCGGACGGAGGTGATAAGACTGATGGAGCCGATTTATCTCCAATTGAATGCAGCCGTCTCCAAGTCGAAAGGAGACAGCTGGTCGGCTTCCCAGTTCTGGAAAGCCACCTCTTTTGTATATCACCAATTTCAGCATAAATACGTTATTTACACTCGCGATCCTTGTCATTCTCTGTGTTATGCGGTTTTCTACACTGTTTCCATCTCGAAAGAGAGTTTGCAAACTCTTTGTTGAAATCGAAAGCTGTTTTTTACCTTCAATGTAGGGGCGAATAGACTTGACTGCACTGGTTTGTGGGTGAAATTGCATTATGTTAATCGCTTGTTTGGCACTGCCCTAAGATATCGAAGAAGGGTCGTGTGCTTTCTTCACGGTTTAAGTTTCCATTTTTTTTTCCCCTGAGTGTGCTTGCTTGTGGTTGGTATTTCTAGTTGATTCTTGTCTAAGGGAAGTACCTGATTAAGTTCATTCTTTCTCCGAACTATGGTTATTGTTGTTTGCCTAATTATAGACTATGACGGATACTTTTTGCCGTATGCATGTGATTAGGAGGTGGAGCATAATATTTTTTTGCTCAATGTGACACCCCGAATACTTGCTTATAGTCAAAAATAACGATAATTTCGCATATTCAGAGCCGATAATGCAATCACGGGCCCAGATGAAGAAGAACAAGCCGTTGACGTGAAACCCCAACAATTCGATAAAGAAGGTAGTGTAACCACAGAAGATGGATTCACAGATACTAGCAGCGCTTCGGTGGCATCACCGTCTGCTAGTGCTTGTAAACATCGACCGGGCTCTTTTCGTCGAAGTTTGCCTGTGAAGAGGGAACCGGGACGTCGAGGTTTGTGCCATTCCTTCTTTTGAAGTTTGTGCCGTCGACATCTGTTCATAGAAGCAGTAACTTAAAGCAGTAATCAGAATTTACATATCTTTCTCGTACTAGACTAGCTCATATGTTATCTACATTAAGGTTCCGAAACTTCGCGTGTAGGTAGTCTCTCAGGTGAGAGCAGTACACCAGACCGCTTTGACATCCTAGGTGAGTAATTTCTGCGGACTACTTTGTTTTTTTTTTGTTTTTTTAGAATTTTTAAGTGCAATTTTTGTGTTTTTAAGAATGCAAATTATAAATCGAGAGGAATTTCTTCTGCTGTTTCAGGACAATACATCGCTCAAACGCTAAGGGAACTTTCTCCAGAAGTATCCTCCGTGAAAATTCTCGAAATCACCAAAGTGCTTCACACTTCTACGCCCTCTCCGTCAAGTTCAAACACAAAATCTATTTCGCCAAAAGTGCCGCAACCCACGCGGAAGCAGTAACAATGAAAATAAATTAATCATTTCGTATCATTTTTGTGTTAATTTGAGCAATGTGTTACTATCCTATTCCTTCACCTATCTCATAAGTAGCAACATTATTCGAATGTTTCGCATAGGAATAACGTAAGACGCAAAAAGCTTGAAACTTACAAGACTTCGATAATTCTCATCCTCGTCACTTGTGGAAGTTGGAATGATCCGTTTTTAACGCAAATTTCCACATACGTAAGCAAAGCTATTTGATGCTCCTTTCCCTCATATTTCTCGTGAGGGTTTCCTTTGCTTCTGATACGATTAGAAATTTGAGATCATCTTACATTACAATACTTTCGCTTAAATTTTCATCTGAAAATTCTAGTGGATGATTCTACAAAACAATTTAGTAGCTCGTGAATTATATTCTAGCCGCTGATGCAAAGTACGATCAGCGGTAGGTAAGCAGAGTCAGCTATTCAGGTAGCAACGACTAGTAATACGTTCCATCGCTAATTGGTTCTCCGAAGCATGATCGGGAACGAAAATTCGACAGAACCCTCCTTACACGCACTCGATCAACTGGAGTGAAACACACCAGTGATTTCAATGACGGACAGGTGAAGTCCGAGATTACACATAAAACGTTGCAGTCAGTTATTACATAGATCCTTCCTCTAAGCCTCTGAGCATTTAAAAGGAATGGCATCAACATCATCCTCTGTACCAAAAAAAAAAAGAAAATATTTATCGTCTTTAATTTTTGGAATATCAACGATAACAGTAACAGCTTGGCGTTCCTCCTGATAGTTATTGGCTATTAGACGAACGAATGCGTTACGACGCAAGCGATGAAGAGATTTGACGGTGGGCAGACGTAGGATCAATAATGGAGCTGATCATGTCGAACGGATAGACGGTCACCAACCAATACGGCGTATCGTTGCAACGATGAGATCTCTTGGATCATATGAACGAATCGATTAAGCTGCATTTGATAACAATCCGTTCCTTTCTATCATTCCCCATTCCATACGCTTGCCACTGATCATCGCTAGTAATGCGCCATACGATTGCAGGACTATCGATGATGAACGGACACTGTTGAAAACAACACATACAATTATATAGCAATCAAAATTAGTGAACAAAAAGGAGATGTCAAAAAAAGAAAACGAGAATTCGTTTGCTAAGCAACAAACACAAAACTACAGAAACAGAAAACGGTTACGCCCAAACTAAGATACTCGGAATTATCCGTAGATGCATCAGACGCGTCCACAATGTCTCCTGTGCGTTTAACGCCGTGACCGCTCTTTTTCTTTTTCCTTTTCTCGCTCCTTTTCTTTTTCACGTTCTTGTTCCTTTTGTTCTCGCTTTTTCTTCTCAGCTAACAGCTTCTCTTGTCGTTCTGCCGCCTGAACGGAAGAGAAAAATGAGGGACAGCTAAAATAACACTGATAAAGTTGTCATTCTACTATATGCGTTGTATGTTACGCAGTTCACTATACTCCAACTGCCGTAAGACGTCATCACTAGAGGTTCACTATTTACCAAGACGGTGATTTCTTTTGGGGAGATGGACTAGATACATGGAATTGGTTGCAGCATGCATCCTGACATTCCCTACTCAATCGATTTCTCACTACTTGAGAACTTATACTTAGCTTACTTAGATAATTGTTATTTTGATAACCCAGCTTGCATAATAATCCAATAAACGAGCGCTGAATTAATTATAAGTAACGGGAGCAATCTTCTGACACCACATTTAAGCTTTGCAATCACTCAAAATTTTGCTACCTTCTCCATGGTATTTAGCAAAAAAACTTTTTATCGATTTTGACAACGGAGAATACAATGGAAACGGTCGGGATGAAAAATGAGAGCGCAAAGAAACTATATAAATGTACTGGAGTTTACTCACAGTTTTCAATTTATAGAATTACATTTCAAGAATTCCTGGGGTATTCCTTCCCAGCTTTTAATTTTCTCGCGCTTACAAAATACAAGAAAAATAGCTTGAAGATCGTCGCTTGAGATTCATAGTCTCGTAAAAGGTAAGCTTATTCTTCGCATAGAAATAAGATTTCTACTAAGAATCACATAACATAGGAACCTCATATTTTCCGGGCGATGATGTAGTTGTTCGATTTAGTCTTATCTGGATTTGTCCAGAAAACAACAACAAATGCATATGTTGCTCTGTTCCAAGTGATATTCTGCAAAGCATACCCAGACGGTAACCTCGTCTGGGTATGCATTGCAGAATATCACTTGCTTGCAAAATATCTGAGGAAGCCAAGACAATTTTGTGAGCGACAAAGGACAAAGATAACACCGATTGGTAGATATGAGCTGCGTCTACTAGAGTTAGCACCTTATCCTGTTTGCTCTAGATCGACCTCGTAAAATTTAAATCAGTTGAAATTTATTTTTAAAAAAACTGGTTCAAGTCGCTCACCTCCTCATCGGTTAATGGCAAGAAATAAATCGCCGGTAATGTCTTGGTCTTCATAAACAATGAATCAGCAGTCTTCACTGGTTTCTCCTCCCGTTCCTTCTCTTTTTCTTCATCACGTTCATCATGATGTCTGTTTCGGTCATCATCACGCCTTCTGTCATAGCGTTCACGTTCTCGGTCTCTTTCACGGCCTCGATCATGTTCTCGGTCGTGATCACGGTCATGCTTTTGGTACGAATCACGTCGTTCTCTTTTTTCTACAGCTCCTTTACTGAATGGTGGCGTTTCGGACCGGTGGCGCTTTCTTTCGCGATCATCCTTTTTCTGAAATTTTGAAATTGCTAAGACAAAAACTTGTATTTCTACTATCATGTACTCATGATCTCATGACTCTGGGAACTTAGTAACAAACATTTTCTTACATTCAAAAATGAAACAAAGATAATGAATTTGAGAGAGACTAAAAATTACAGTTATAGCACAAGCAACTTCCCTTTGCAGAGCTCCAAGTATTTGAAGAAAATATGATTTTTTTTTTCAAAAGTTGATTATTGAGTCTCACAAAAATACAGCAGTACATAGTTGACATTTTTTGCACGTTACTTTACGATTAAGAAAAGAGCACAACACCACTTTTTTAAGTTTCGACCATTCCGAGTTTTTCAGTAATTTTGGAAATAGCAAAGGAATTGAATATTTAACTATCTTACTATATCTGTGTCCTCTAAAGACAGTTCACTCACAACCGAGTGCTTATCTTCGTGATGTCGTTTTTCATCTGGCTTCTCTCTTTTCTCGTCTTTTTCTATCCTGTGATTTTCCACTTCTTTTTCGGCTCTTGCACGTTCCCGTCTTTCCTTTTCCTTATTTCCTTCACGTTTTTCATTCTCTCGCATCGCCGCTTCCACCTAAAATGAAACATCAATAATCAGTTTTGAACTAACGAAACAACAGCCAGAAAATGTACCGTGATTTTTAGGCTCGGATTTCTTCCAGGAAGTGTGCCAATAACTGGTCTTTCACGGTCTGATGCTTTTCGCTCAGTGCGGGTAGCTGGGACCGGAGTGGCCGGAGTAACCGAGGAAGATTGACCACTGCGGTGTCTCTCCATCTAAGAATCGCGGCGTTCATCACAAAATTGTACGAGAAGAGTTGAAGAATAAAACTCACATTTTCTTTGGTATCAAACTGTACTGACAGTGTTTTAGGGTTAGCTGTTGGCCACTGCGTATTGTGCATAGCAATTCTGACTTCACGTGCTTCATCAACAGATCGCATCTATAAATTTATAAGTACAAGCTGTTTACATTGTGATATAACTCCTAGTTTCTTATATTTTAAGTTTCTTTGGAAAAAATATACTAAGAATATGGAATTAAACGAATAATTGAGCCTAAAAGCAGCATATCTCGAAACTGGCGATATCGGGATCTGTCATGGACAACATATAGCTCGAGTTGTAGATTACGAGTATTATTAGATTACTTGAGTGTTTTCACGCTCACTTTCCTCCAATCGTCGTGAAAAAATTCATGCGAACTCCTTATAATACGCCACCCTCGCGCACCCACAGCACGCGAGTCGTTCTCCACGCCGTTTTCAGGGATTGAGCGCATTAGAAAGAATTAAAATGAAATTAAATTAAAAGGATTAGGAGAGGTGAACACGCATATTCAACAAATACACTCCGAACCTTATGTTGTTCATAAAAGATCTTAACATCGTCAATTTCGTGATACACTGTAATCAAAGCAACAAAAAGCTCTGCTAATGTAGCTAAAGTGATATCGATTCAATTGGACGCAATGATATGTTCTTTTGCACAGATTTTTTGTTCTTTAATAAGTAGGAGAATACATTCCATTCAGACAAATCTTTGGATCTGATGTAGTTACAGACCTTCACTGGAATAGAACTTAGAAAATCGCATACCTCGATCAGTTATTTGAAACTAGAAAAGCAAAGATGTATACAGAAAACATTAGGTTTAGAAAGAGAAGTAGATTTTGTGTGCAGTCTTCCAACTCTGCCAGTATCTTTTCAACAATAGTTCCTTCTCATTCCTCTCTCTTCAAATGAAACAAGAATACCCACCTGTACAATACAGTGGCTTTTTACACTATCTATCCAAAAATCAGTTATTTGCCCTCCACACTTTAGGATTTCCGCTTTCAGTGCTCGATCTGTGAATGGACGTGTCAAGCCTCGTATATGAATTATGTCTGATTCTGGATGCCTGAAGGAATTATCGATAAGAATAATCAAACACGAAACAAACCCCGAAACATCTTACGAAAAAAAATTAAAACAGCAAAATTAAGGGAATAGTACCACCTCGATGGTGAAATTTTTCTCTTCTTTTCTCCTTTCTGCTCAGCATCTGCTTCTTTTTCATGTGCAATACGTCTTTTCTGTCGATGTAGTTCACATTCCTCTGATTCATCTACTTCCAACACCTAAAACTCACAGTCCGGTGAAGCTGCTCGTACCTAGTTGATTTTTAATGGTTTACACTAAGGCGACTAATCAAACACTAAATCAAGAAAACCATCTCATATTAGAAGACCAACAAAGGAAATGAACACATAAAAAGTTGCCATGTTAGATGAGAAACATGGAAGAAGACAGTTATGTTATACAAACAAGAAAGGAATTTAAAGTTTATATCAGGAATTTGTCCTTGTTTTAAAACTATATAGAAAAATCAACTATACTTCAACACAACATACCTCGTCTTTCGTCTCTTTTTCCTCTGTATCCGGTTCAGCTTCAGCTTCTACTTCTCCGTAGTCCAATTCCTCTAAGTGATCAGCGCCACCACTACTTCCATTCTCTTCGCCGTGTTTTGAGGTAGATGATGCTAGAACGTTTGTTCGGTTCATTAGAAGACCTTCTTGAAAATTCGAAGCTCAGAAGAGTTGAGCGTGCAGTGTTCACCACGTCTATACTTGTTATAACATGATTAAACGCGCGCGAAGAGAGACCCTGACATGTAAAGCAACGTATTGACATGTTCGTTAACGTGATAGTACCTCACCGCCAAAAAAAACCCCTGACAGTTATGGTAGAGACTGGCTGCCAACCTTACAGATCACCGAAATGTGTGGTGCAAGGAGTAAGAAAAGGTTTCAATAGCAATCTGATCACTTTTTTCTGTTTCTGTTTGCCGATGAAAACCGGGTTACAGCACAAATAGAAAAAGAATATAAAAAAGCAGCTCACATAACAAGGTGATTTTTAAGCCTCAAAGAAGGTGCATTTTTCTTCAATAGATATAAATTCGGAGATATTAGTGATATACAGGAAAAGGGAACAAATTAATCTGTTAAGTGTGCGTGCACTGTAACTTAGGTAATACAACAAAGTTCTTCTCAACAAAATTTCATTCAATTTTAGTTTCTTGCAGTTAGAAGAGCTTCGTCTTTTCATGAACAGAAAAACACAACCGAATACAGAATCCTTATGAATAGAAGTGAAGAATAAAATGATTTCTTGAACTGACCCCTTGACAAATCTTCGTCCATTTTCTCTTCTTTCTCTTCGGTATTCTTCTCGGGCCTAAATCTTCTCATTTAAAAATTAAAGGAGATCAGCAAATGTTAAAAAAGGAAGAAGCAGTTATACGTACGCAGTTTCGTTTGTTTCATCATTATCCTGCGATTGCTGACTAGTTTCGTCGACGTCTTCTGACAACTTATCTTCGGGCTCCATAACTTCCTTGCTGAACACAAATTTCTGTACCTATCTCATTATTTCAGAGCTACAAGCAAAGAAAACCTCTTCTTCTCTTTGATGGCTTCCTTCGATTCCTCAAACTTCTGACTTTCTTTTTTGTTTTCAACCGCAATAGACGATTTTTTAACATCCTTAGATGTTCGCAAATCTTCACTGGTTGTTTCTTTAGGAGCTGGCGACGGTTTCTTAACATGTTCCTCTTTAGATGTCGATGATTTGCAGGTAACAGCTGCGCTGTCCACATCTTCGGATTCTTTGGCCAGTTTCTTCCTCATTGGCTCACCCTGCAAACAAAGTTTAAGAAAAAAAAAACTATAGATGAGGACATTTTTTTAAAAATGCGTCCTCAGCGGAAAATAGATAAAAACGGTTGAAGAACGTTAAACTTAATCAAACTGGAAGAAAAACGTCCACAATGAAAGGAACAGACTATGTGTGGTCGGGATTTTTCTTTGCTTTTTTTTCTAAGGAATGAAGAATGTCGTAAAACCGAGAACAATATGATGCATAAAACATGATAACAGCGTTGGTTTGGTATAAGTACACTAACAACCTTATATAAGTAGCGACCGATAGTGCAACGAACAGAAGAACAGCGGACGCGAAGAAAAAAAGAGCCGTGGTCGCACCACGCGATTTTGCACGTAATCATTGGTGCTCTCTGTGCAGAAGCAAATCCAAAACTTTTTGCTTGAAGTTACACACGTCATTAGATAGAGAGATCCCTTGGAAGTATTTTGTCAATTGTATATCTATATCTATAGTAAGAAAAAAAGCAAACTATCTTAGAAACAGCTGCATGATGTTCACCTTACAGAAATTGGCCTCTTCGATCGTGTATAAACCTTGTGTGAACACATCAGCTCTCTAAATGCCAACCAAACACTCTATCCTTTAACTAATATGAATATTTCAAGTCATTTTCATTTCTGCCAATGTTAATGTCTTCCATATGTATAGAAGTGACCATAAAGTGATGTAAATATCATTTTTTTAGTTGCTACAACTATCACCACACCAAAACATATTTGTAAGAAATATGTTTTGTGTAAATTACTACTTATTTAATTGTATCAAATTTGTACTAAAGAAAAGCAATACTGTGACAAATCCGACTAATATATTTAAACTGGAGTATCAGTGAACTCTCGTGAAAAAAAGCACTTGGAACATTTCATTTCAAAAAAAAAAAAGCACTGAGAAATCGAATACTAATACTAATAATAATCGAATACTTTAGAAGTGCTACACAACATCAACTAAGGGAGCAATGCGCACAGCCGATTGATTAATCCGTCCGATAGATCACAGTCAAACTAACAATACCACATCAACCTTTTTCATCTCATTTAAACTTCATGCTTAGAACAAAAGCAGCAGCAAAGTTCTATATATCACCCATACAGAAAGTAGCGGGCACTTCTGTTGGGTTGAGGTCACAGTTAGATCTATATTAACCTTGGAGCTATTTTAAGATGTGTGAATGACATTAATTCAGCCACAAATCATCTTTTTCTAAAAAAAAAAGCGAAGGGTGTAACTTGTCGCTGCATTTTGAAGATCAACTTCATATGGACATGCATGTTTATTTTACTTGTTTGTTAATCTATGTTTTATGTATTTACTGATATGTACTTCTAGGTCACAAATTACCCTAAACTATAACGCTAGAACAACTACGCAGAAATGTTTGAATATGAAATTTGTAAAGGAGAATTCTAAGTCAAAAGGGAGGAGTGAACAAGATGCTACATAGAGATGATTGTATCATCTAAATCGTTTCTTGTCAATTCCCAACCTGCACATTTTAATACGCAATTATCAAATGATTTCCCACAGAATGCAGAAAGAAAGATGCTCACTCCACCTGATTATCGGTTTCAGAGTGCTGACGTTGTCTTCGCGGTGGTGATTTTTCAGGTGAAAGTACCTGCTCCTTAGGATTTTCTTCAGAATCCTCCTCTTCCATATCCACATCTTCAGCTGAATCTTGATCCCCTTTTTCGCTTCGAATTCGCTCTTAAAAATGAGAGATTAAAAAAGAAAAACCTCCGATATGAGATCCATTCTAGAACAATTAAGAATTAATGGTTAGCGTAGAGCTTCGCGACTCTTTGCCTTAGTCCTTCTTGTGTGATCAAAGGATGGAAAAATAAAACAACGTATTAGAATATAAATTATTAGTTCGGTAAAATAATGCACACCTGCATCCTTCTTCTGTCTTTCCAGCGTTTCAGCTTGGCGGGCTAGATAAGCAGCAACTAGAGGATTTTCGGGGGAACCCTTGATTTGAGAAGAACAATAAATTATGACAAATAAATCTCAGAAGAAAAAGAAAGAACTGAAGAGTTACCACTTTAGCAGGAGATTTTTGCAAATCTGCGCTGTCTCCACAATTCTGCTGTTCGTTTTCACAGATATACTGAAACTTGGATTTGAACGGATTTTCTGGATATAGGAGCAACTGGAAGTAAAAATGAACCTAAGCAACACCAACCGTTTTTAATCTCTCAGTTAAAGTTGACTTATTTCCAATTTTTGAAAGACCACGTTTGTCCAATTCGTCTTTCAGATCGACAACGCGTAAAGACGAAAGTGGAACGCCATTCACCAGCGGATCATCAACGGACATATTTGAGAAATTAAAAATGACAGAAACTCTGGAAAAAATCTCTTAAAAATTGTGAATCATTGAAAATTTTCTTGGCGAATGACGTGTAGTATTTACAGAAAAAGCAACATTAGCCATCAAACACGGATATGAAGAATGAGGATATGGACTGGGTCCCGAGTTTCTTAGCCAATGCCCAGTTCGTTTCTGTAGATGTGTAGAGCCTCCAAATGTTTTACTGACTGGTAAAGTTCTGAATTAATTTGAATAAAGCTCTTCAAAAAAGTGCTACGAGTGAGACAAAAAGTCAAGAAACCATAACAAAATCAGGTTAATTCCTCGAAGATGACCAAAATGTTGAAATAAAGGCAAAATATCACAACTTGCTGTGTATTTGATGAAATCTAGGAAACTAAGACAACTATGAGAACTCATGATGGGGATTCCCTGAATGAATTAACCGTAACTAACTTTTAAACTAATTATTGCTAACCGTAACTTAAACAGCCTACTCCTCCAATAAAAACAAACAAACATCGGCTACGAAAAACCGGCCACTCACCAGGAAGCACTGACGAACACCTGGGATGATGAACAAAAAAGAATGATACTTAGTAGCATTCGAAAAAAAAAAGCACCAAGCAAAACTGGTGGCGACGAAAATACGCCAATGAAAACTCGTCCGTGCGCCGCAGTTACGCCACGCGCGAACATCTCGCGCTCGGACATCGCCTTTCCTGCTGTACTAATGGCGTCTGAGCGTTTTCGGCTTTGTACCAATCATACATTTGAAGGTATCACCGCACGAAGCTGGGGTGGTACGAGTTTCAGGTGGGTACTGCCTATACGGGGTCGTAGATTGTGGGGAACAGGGTGATTCCGCCCATCTCTCCCTGTATCAGTGTAAACGGACGACCGTGGAACGCTGTTTCTTACGACGTCCTGTAATGCAGCGCGCCACCCTTGTGCCACCCTACGACTCGTACAGGCATTACCCGTTTGAAGCCCGTACCTTAGCTATTTGTTGAAACAACATTCTTGTGATTTGAGTCTATTGGATCAGGGCAATAATAGTCTTCTGCTTTTGGGTTGAACCGCTCTCCGACAGAGCACAAGAGATTGGTATCAGACTTCTCTGGAAGGAAAAGAGAGTTACAGGCATCACCCCACGGATCTGAGGTGGTACGGATTTCAGGAGGAGTATTCGTATACGGAATCGTAGATTATGGAGAGAAGGGTGATTCCCGTCCATTTCTTCCTAATTTTCGTAAAAAAAAAGCGGCCCGGAAGATACGGCTTCGAGCGTTCCGGCGCCCTGTTTTCCGCAACGAGTTGGATTGGAGCCTTGTGCAATTAGGAAGAAATGGACGGAATCACCCCCATCTCCATTATCTACTATGTCGAATACGAATACTCCTGAAATCAGTACCACCTCAGATTAGTGTGGTGATGCCTTTAAGTCATGCTTTTGATTGGGCATATTCAACGATATAGCTTTGGTGTGAACTTTAATTGAGCATGCATATCGAGCCAAAACGATCTGAAGTTCAGTCCAAGAAGCCGACTGGAGATGAGGGGGGGCGACAGCGACCAGGGAAGGATCGTTTTCAGCTTCGCCCGGACTGCAGCAATGAGTGGAACTAGCGATGATCCCACCTCGATTACAACCGCTCGCTGCACTCGCAGCTTCGAGCGCAGTCGCTTACGCAACTACACCAAATTTCAGGTCGTTTCGATATTTTATATTTAAAATATGTATATCTAAACAATATCTAACTTGTATAGTAACTTGATAGTTGACAGCTCGAAGATGTTTCAGGAAATGAAGCTGGTAATCGATTATTTGACGTCAATTTTAAGATCAAAAATCAACAGAAGTTTTTTATTGTGTTACTTACAAGTAAAAGAAGTTGCACAAGCGTTAGGAGACATACAGTAAAATGAGCAAGAAATCACAAAGCGTTATCACCTGAACCACTGTGTAATCTTATGTGTAGTTGATTAACCATGAGATACACAAAAACTCTTACTGATATAAAAATAAGAGCTAAACACACTTTAAGAAATGCATGGCGCAATGTCTTCAATTTGTGGATCGCCCGCGCCTCAGAAAAAGGTTGCTCACGTGATGAATCCATGATCTGTGACGATCCATAGGTCAAACTCTTCCTAAGGAACTTATTTTTAATTTTATTTGTAAATTTCCCTTAAGAGCAAACCAAAAACATAGTGTACTGGGTGCATCATCATCAACTCACATAAATAATTCATTCATACTACATGAGGGTGATCAACAATACAGTCTTCGAAGGCTGCTTGCCACAACACGCCAAGAAAAGCCACAACTTCTGGGTATGAGAATTGTGATTTTCTCAGGAATGAAACCCAAAAAGTTGTCAGCTGCCTAACATTCGGAGTATTTTATAACGGTCAAAATGTTTTATTTCTAAAGAATGATGAGTTCTGATTGATGAACTTCTGATTCTTTTGATATTCGCATTCTACTCCATATGTAGCATCCATATGCTTCTCTCGCTCTAGATGTTCTCTCGATGCAGTAGTTTCGGTTCATATTCCATACTATTCTTCCTGAAAACTTCAGAAGTATCGCTGTGGTTAATGTTGCTCATTTTAGATGACAGAGACATATGGTGTCCTGACATTTGTATCAGGACCCCAATTCTGTGTTGTTGTTATGCTATACCTTGTGCACAATATCATATGTCCGTCGTACAAACATTCGGCATTGTAAAGAGTTGTATTTTAGCGGTCATCTCATCGAGATGACCGCCCACGAAGTTTGTTTAGTCAACGATTGCTGATGAGACCTATTTTATTAACGACCGCCCACAATGGGCATTCCTGTGTTTGTGGCTCCCAGTGAGCACACCGTCTTCGTTCGCCTATCAATAAATTATTACTACCACTGAACCACCCTTATTCTATGGCCTTAGCCTTGTCGCTCTACTAATAGGGCATAAAGAAGGAATCAAACAATTCCTCATTACATATGGCATATGACAGGCAGCACCTACTTTTGTCCGAGTAACCGTTACGGGCCCACCGCAACCATTTTCTCCTCTTTGATACTTCCTATGTTCTGCTAGAATAAGAAGCACATTACAGCAGCTTGAGCAAGCATAGGTACCCAGGTCTTTGCATACATAGTAGGGTCAAAACGACAAGGGGCAGGTGCAGTTGCGTCAGCATCTGCGCTCCAAGCTGCGCGGTGCAGGTAGCGGTTGAAGTCGAGGTGGGACCATCACAAACTACAGCGAGGAATGGTATCAGCGTGGGTCCCTCCTAGAATCTAATCGCTACACCCCTTTGTACCGCATACGCAACTACTTCATGTTGTTCTGATCCGACTATAATTACTATTGTTGGTACATGACAAAATGTTTTTGGGGAAAAAGTTCAAAATATTAGTAGGCCCCTTCAGCGTTATAAATGAAGAAATGAACGTTTGTCCATTGAAACGACATGTTTTTTTTAGCTTTGTTCGTTCTCAAGAAATTAAGTTTAGAAATTATCTGTTCAGGAATTATCGCATTCTGTTTAGGAATTATCACATATTCTTCGACGAAAGATGCGTACCTTCTGCGCACATCGTAAGATTTATAGGAGTTCTTAACATGTCGAACCAGCGGGTACGTGGCTTGTAGAAGTTTCTGCAATTATTCGCACACAGAAATTGACATCCGACTTTTTTGACTCAGAAAACACACCTTTTCTTTTGAGGACTGAATTTCCTTTTGTCTTTCTCTTTCCTTGCGTGAAACATAAAATCACGTTCCGGACTCCAGCAGCTGTTAGACAGCCACGAGTCACGAACCCATCCTTTTCCCTAAATTATGTTGAGAGGTGGTGCATGGAACTGTTGATGTTTTTCAATTTCATTTGAAATAAACGAGTTTAAAATGAATGAAGAAAGTGAAATGTAGCGGATGGGTAGAACGAACAAAGTGAAATGTAGTGAGGTGATGCTAGGAATAACCTGCTTTATGCAACTGAAGGAAGGTAAGTTCACTCCTACCTCACCGATCGAAGATCAGAGACGCTGTCGCATATGCCAATGAAAGCAAATTTAGGTGGGCTGGACAAGTGATGCATTTCAACGACAATCATTGTACCAGAGCCGTAAGTGACTGGATACCACGAAAAAAAAAAACGCACCACAGGAAAACTGCCCACCTGATGGTCAGACCTCTCAACCACGGTGAGTCGGAAAAAGCATAGTGGCCGGTCATCCTGAAGATTCCACTCTTCGCACCCGCAGGAATGACGACGTGAAAGTGTGTGAAATGAGTTTCATCGTTCGTATTTGTACAAGTAATTATGTTTTCTTGTTATGCCAACGAGGTTTAAGAGAAACTTTTTTATTAGCCTGACGTTTCGACAAACTCGTCTTTTTCAAAGGCCTGAAAATGGTTCGAGGTCTTTGATACCATGTATATCCCATCAAACTCCCGCTCTCTCCTCGCCAACCCTCGATATTGTTCCAAGTACACCACGCAAGACCTTAAAGGGAAAACAACTGACCAGTTTCACCGACTAGCGGGGTTGGTAAACCACCGCGTTCTTAAAGATTGTCACCAAGGCGAATGAGATCTACGCACTGTGCAGTATCCTTAAGTACTGGTGTGTGGATAACGTTAAGGAACTGCATGTGGGACAATCTTATAGCTCACAGAGTGTTACGAACGGCAAGAAGTCATTGGCACTTGATAAGCACTCATAACCACTCTTTTTGTTATTTTATGGACGGATTCCTGACGGAAATCCAGAATGCTTCCAATGCCTTCCTAGCAGATATTTGTTTCTCGTGCGCTAATATTGTACATTTTATTTCAAACTCATTTCCATCATGCTTATCATTTTTGTGGCGCCCTAACGGTGTCATCGAACTCCCTCGCCTTTTACCAGCCAAATGTTCCTTGATACGCACGTTCAGCATCCTTCCAGTTTCTCCAATATATATGGCGTTGTACGTTAGGCATTCTATTTGGTAAATAACTCCGATGTTCGCACAATCACCGGCTGTGATACTGTCGTTCGGGATGTTCATCAACACAACATCATCTTGCAGCTGTGCTCGCAAAAGAGTCCGGTGTATAGCAGCAGTTAAGGAGTCAGAGACGAAGGGGATGCACAAAGGAATTCTACCTCCACGTGGGATCTCACTTTGTTGTTCGTACATAAAACTCACTCGAGAACAATCAAAAGATGGTTGGCTGCCTTATTTGAATGCTCAAATAAAACTACACAATGGCATTGCAAGTGTGAAATGGTATCGCAAGGAAAGCTCGAAAAACATACTGATAAACGCAAAGTCAGCTCATCCTAATGGCATGAAAAAGGCAATTATCCGAAATATGGTCAAAACAGCAACAGCAATGTGCACAGGGGATAGAGAACGGGAGGAATCACTAAAACTAGCCACAAACATAGCTAGTTCAAACTGTTACTCGAGATTGAAATCTAACACCCAATCTCGAACTACGAACAACACAGTGAGGATCCCACGTGAAGGTAGAATTCCTTTGTGCATCCCCTTCGTCTCTGATTCCTTAACTGCTGCTATACACAGGACTTTTTTGCGAGCACAGCTGCAAGATGATGTTGTGTTGGTGAACATCCCGAACGACAGCATCAAACGACAGTTAGTTCGCAATAGATTCTACGATAGGCAATGCGTGTCAGAATGTTGTGTGGTTTGTCCATTCGGTAAGGCCGGTGACTGCGCGAACATCGGAGTTAGACAGACGGCGCCAGACACCTATAGAAGGAGGGATGGCGCGCTGGCGCCAGATAGCTATAATATGGGGTGCGACGGGTCCACCGGCGTCGGATTGGTGCGCCGGCTCCAGTTACCTATAGAGTCGGGTGCAACGGGTCCAGGACGAATGAAATGGTGCGCAATAACTTCGTGTGCATGATACAAAAGATAGATGGTTAGACGGACATTCAGACTGGTATAATCAATAAAGGAAAGATACGCTTTTTGCAAAAAAAAAAACGATATGCGAAAATAGCCAACAAATTCGCTGAATACGACTTATAAAATCGTTCTCAGCGGCTATAAAAGCCAAATCACACAGTTTTCTCTCTCACCTGCCAGCGCGATACAATGTTTCCCATTCTTCCGGTAATGGCGATCACACTTTAGCCTTGATGAACGAGTGTTTATGTGATTGTTTTCAGGTGATTCTAGCTTTGTACAATACTGTGCCACTAGCAATCGGCGGCAGGATAAGAGGTGACTTCTTGTGAAAAAGTTGCCACTATTAAGTTTTAATGTCTTGCAAATATTGAAACCTACCTAGATATGAGGACTATCCATGGCTTTGCTGACATTACCTCATTCCTCACTTGGTAGATGCTTAGATCCTTTCAGAATGCGACGAATCAGCAATCGCAGGCGACGAATATCGAACACTGTTTCTGCAAGCACACAATAATTACAGACTTGCACTTGCAAATGGATCGGCGCGCGGAACAAACAACCGCAAACTTCCAGGATCGAAGAGCTTGTTTAAATTTGTGCGTCTTTTCTGAGTCTCGTTTCAGCATTGAAAAACAATTGAAATTGAAAGAGGGATACATATAATAATGATTTTCTTTCGTATCCGTGGAAATCAAAGTAGTTACAAACTCTATAGGTAAGCTTCCAGCACCTGTATCTCTTAGAATTTCTGGGTGCGAAATACAGAAAAGTAGGAGTAATGCTGCATTCATTATGTCTACTTCAAATAATCAAAGAATACTGCGATCACTGAATAAATCATCCTCTTCCCTTAAGTTTAATGTTAGCAGTGTCAAGGTGGTTGAGTCCTTTACAAAAGAATTTGAAGAATTTAAGGAAAAAAAAACTTCTGCTTCACTGTCGAGAATTATGTATAGAACACAACTGTCGTTTTAGAATTTTAGGTTTGAAACTGCAAATTTTATTCTTATTTTGATGAAAGGGGGTTGCCTCACAATATCTCAGAACTATAACTGCCAATTGGAACTGCTTGCAAGTGCTGTTGCTCTCGATTGTCAATATAAACCTTCATTGAAAATGAACGACATCGGATACAGCCAGAATTTTCGAAGGTGAGTAACTTTTTGTGCTCGTTAGAGTGTAAGTCATGAAAAAGATCAATATTTACACTTATCCTATCCTCTTAACAGGTCCGAAGGAGTAAAACGTAATGTATTGGACAACGTAAATAATCTTGAGAATCGTTTCAACAAAGTTGTTTCTAAGTGGTGGTATACGGTAGAAGATGAAACCATCCGGCCCATGTCTCCAGATGTCATATATAAGGATGATGCGATGGAAGAGTTTGCTAACGTAAGATTAATTAATTAGTACTTTTTGGCCCCATAAAGTTGGAGAAGATACCAGACCTCATGCTTTTTGGGTAAAGATAAATGAGGTATTCTCACTCCTAGCAACTCTCACGAATTCGCTTCGAATTCATAGAGGATGTTAGCCTGGAAAAACTGTTTGGTACAATGATACTGTATTATTTTGAATTTGAGCGGTTTAATTCCTATATTTGATGAAAACTGATGTCGCAGGTAAGGCTGGAGATTGTACGAAAATCGGAGTTATCTACCAAATAGAATGTCTAACGTGTAGCGGTATTTATATTGGAGAAACTGGAAGGATGCTGAACGTGCGTATCAAGGAACATTTGGCTGGTAAAAGGCGAGGGAGTTCGATGACACCGTTAGGGCGCCAAAAAAATGATAAGCATGATGGAAATGAGTTTGAAATAAAATGTACAATATTAGCGCACGAGAAAGAAATATCTGCTAGGAAGGCATTGGAAGCATTCTGGATTTCCGTCAGGAATCTGTCCATGAATAACAAAAATGAGTTCTTATCAATTACCAATGACTTCTTGCCGTTCGTAACACTCCGTGAGCTATAACTTTGTCCCATATGCTGTTCTTTAACGTTATCCATACATCAGTACTTGAAAATACTGCAAAGTGCGCAGATCTCATTTACCTTGGTGACACTCTTTAAGAACGCGGTGGTTCACCAGCCTCGATAGTCTGTGAGACTGGTCAGTTTGTTTTTCTTTTGAAGGTCTTGCGCCACGTAATTGGAACAATATCGATATCGAGGATTGGCAAAGACAGAGGAGTTTGATGGGATATACATGGCATCAAAAAGCTCGGATAATTTTTAAGTCTTTGATAAAGGCCAGTGTCGATATAAAGACGATAAAGACAAAAACATTTGTCGAAACTCAGGCCAATAATGAAGTTCCATCTAAATCTCCTTGGCATAACGAAAAAAAAACATGAGTACACTTTTCAATGCCGAGATTTCAAGAGAAGAAGATTGGAGGTTAAAAGGAGGAGCAGAAAAGAAGAGGGTGAAGTATTCTTCTCACTGCTCCCATTTTCTACTTTTTATAACATGTGAATTTGCCTTTTGTTGCTGTTTTGGGTTGTTTTAGGGAAGTCTTGGCAGATGGGCTGCGGCAAGAATTTCATACCTTCTTTTTTCCGCAATTAGTTGCTATCAAAGTACCCTCCCTATTCAATGCTGTAAATGTTTTGAGCCGCTTTTCAGATCGCTTACCACAAATCCATATCCCTTGGGTGCTTTAACGCTCTATGTCCGTTAGCTGAAACGCACGATCTCGTGACGACTTGCGTATATGGAGCCGTGTAAGTCTTTTTTAAACGATGTGATTCTGAATTAATTTCATTATAACTGTACACTTTTGAATCGAGCTTGACCTACATAGCGATATTACGAGTGAATGGTCACTTTGTAGATCGTACATGAATAATCGTCATACGAGATGAAAATTCTTGATTCGTGTCGGTGAAAAAAAAATACTGAAATAGTGACACCTCTTAAAGGCATCTGGCGTGGTATGGATTTTCGTTGGAATATACCTATATCTGGACGTAGGTTATGAATACAAGGGTGGTTCCGCTCATCTCTCCTTCCTTCACTGCAAACAGACGGCTTCGGAATGCGCTTCCTTACGACGGCCACTGTTGCTATGCTCCACCTTTGCTCCCCGCCCCGCCTACGATTCCTCAAATGGGTTTTCTACGAATCACAGGCAGGGTTGCGCATTGCAACAGAAGCCGTCGTAGGAAACAGCGTTTTGGGGTCGTCCGTTTAGACTAGTACAGGGAAAGATGAAGGGAATCACCTTTCTTCCCACAATCTACGACCCTGCATAGACATTACCCGCCTGAAAAGCGCACCACGCCAGATTCGTGTGGTGATGTCTTTAAAAATATCCTCTTGCTCCTAAAGTTTTCGAGGTGCTGTTAAGCTAATCCAGAAAGAGAGGAACTTTCTAGGCTAGAATTTGATGGGGTTTTTTGAAACACCGTCGTGGTAGACAAGAATTTCAATAGGGCTTTCATCAGAATGCGGGAATAAATGGTAAAGTAATGCACTTTAACGCACGCAATTAGGCTTCTAGAAATTTGCAAATCAAAACAGAATATCAGTTTTTAAGTGTCAGGATTGCTAGTACAGAAAGTGCAGAAGTTGGCCTCTCATAATAAGACGAGCTTTATCGTTCACTTCAGTTCGTTTGAACACGATTTGATATTTTTTGTTACCGCTACATTTCTACACAAAGGTATTGGAATTTCCTCTGGTACACGTAATGTCCTCTGGTATAGAATTGATGTTTTGTTAGGGTTTTATTGTCATTGTTACTGTAACAACACCATCATTAAAGTTCGAAACCTATTACAAAAAGACCTTGTTTATCCTATGTTAGTCATTTCATATAATCCGCTTCAGTCCTAAGAAAGGTGCACCGCTGTACCCCACCGCACAAACAACACGCGGTTGCACCGATTCGTCAACGTGTAACGTCGGGGTACACAATCCTGAATGTATCAGGAAATACGATGAAGAAGACGCAACCCTAGCAGGACTCTGCCGCACTGATTCAAAGGAAATGCCAGGCAGGTTCTTTGCGGTAATTCTTTCTAGATTACGCTGCTGAATTCGTATGAATATCATACATTTGCTCAGTCTAACCGTTTTTAGCAACCGCGACAGTACCTCACGCAAGCACGACAGAAGAAATTAAAGTGCCATCGCCCCCACCCAAAACTACGGTGTCACCGACAACACGCAGAACTACCAGGACATCGACAACACGCAAAACTACCAGGACATCGACAACACGCAGAACTACCAGGACATCGACAACACGCAGAACTACCAGGACATCGACAACACGCAGAACTACCAGGACATCGACTACACGCAGAACTACCAGGACATCGACAACACGCAGAACTACCACGACATCGCCTACACGCAAAACTACCACGACATCGACTACACGCAGAACTACCACGACATCGCCTATACGCAAAACTACGAGACAAACCACTGTTGCAACAACAAGAGCAGCTAGCTCTCGTGAAATGACAGACACATTACGGAATCTAGTATTGAAAACGCACAACGAGAACAGGTGAAATAAATTTTTAGATACATTAGTTGAACTAGGAAAAAAGTAACTACTTTCCGAAAAAAGCCATGTTTCTATATTAGAATTCTCAACCAGCTTCATGAATCTCATTTCAGAAAATTCGGTGGTCAAGGGATTTTTAAAATTCTGTTTTTAATTGAATGATTTTATTTGAGTGCGTGATATGGGCACAAAACAGTTTTCCAGTTCGAATTACGAAACTAGTTCCACTAATGAACGTTTTCAGAGCACTGCTTTCTCAAGGATATGTTGCAAATGGGAGAGCGGACGGCCCGAGGCTTGGACCAGCTACGAATATGCTCACAATGGCGAGTCATAAACGTTACGACAGACTAAAATTTTCTGCTGTTAATTGATTTCAATGGCTTGTACTTTGGTGTTGCTCAATCATAGTGAGCTTGGATCAGGGTCAAGTGTGGTGATGGGACACTACCCTCTGGAATAGGAACACCCTCCCTTGCTTCTACTTCTCCTCCAAAATTCCTGCGACAGTTCTTGGCTGCTACCAATTCAATATACTGAAAATTTCACTTACTGGAGGAACGAATGGAAAATGAGAACACCAAGTAGCAGAATAAGCAAATTTGCTGGAATGCTTTTGAAATATTGCTTTTGAAAAATCTGATTTTTACCCTTTTTTTCTAAAATCTATTAAGCAACTCTAAATACTGATTAAAGGACATAGAACGACGAAAAAAGAGAAGAGTCAGGTGCATAATTCGAATTACAGAGGAACGTCGGAAAAAATACGAGAAATTCAACATTCTGTTCCTATAGTATGACAACGGGACGACGCAGATTCGACGTCCCACTGAGTGAAATTTTTGCAAAAGAGTTAGAAATTTGGAACCATTTCCAAAAGATGAAGAATCTAATTTTTCTTAATTTCACATGGTGCTCAGCAGTTTAATAATAGATTTAATGGGAATTAATGACCAAAAAGCTCAGATTCTGTGCAGATTGTTCGGCAGCATCAAGCGTGCATTGAGAATTTCTCAAAGAGGGTGTCGAAGAGGGAGGGGGGTCGTACGGCTTGTCAGCGGAGTAGAAAAAAATGATGAGAGCAAAGAGAAACAGACGTGGAATTGTCGACTTCAAAAGAACCATATTGAGGGATGCGAAATTTTAGGAAAATAGATGGCGTAAAGTGTTTTTTTTTAAGATTTTTCTTGTTTAATTTCACACCTTTTAGTCCGGGACTAGTTGAGGAGAATAATAAATAAATGAAGGACATCCAGATCAGGATAAATGTGAAGGATCATGAGTGCGAAGGCAAGAAAAGGAGTGTAAATTATACAATGCGTTCTGAACAAGGCCTTGCGGCTTTGCGGCTCATTAACTTCGATGGGGCAACGTAATATGTCGCCATTTTTTTATTGGGACTGTCAGGGATCAGTCCCTGACAAAAGTGGGATTTTTACATTCAGTGTACGAGAGTTAAAAGAGCGCATTTCCCATCCGACAGTGATGAATGTATTATTATCACTCAAAAATGCAATTTCGATGCTGTCACTAAACGAAAAAAGACATCTACAAGCGCAATTTGGGATAAAATTAGTAATAAGTAGGCTCCACGAGTTTCTGAACATCGACGCCCAAAGTGAAATAAATGCAATAACTCATGCAATAAAGCTGGATGCGTTTTGTAGTTTTGTAGAGGGGAACATCTTCTGTATTTCTAGAAAACTTGGTGCTTCTGGCTTCCCTAGTTTTTTTGAAACCCAGTTCGAAGAAATGAGAATTGAGAAGAATTCTAAATTTCACATCACAAAAAGTGGGAAATCTCACATTTTCGACTATCAGAATCTGTATGACTTCAAACAAAATCCAATAACTCAGGTCGTAGTTTATAAAGAAGAATTCGAAGAAAAAGAAACTAAATTTCTCAACTTTTTTTCAACTAACTTTCAAAAAACCAAAGGGTCCCTTAAAAAATATTTCAACCATTTTATTGCGCATATCTTCCTTTACAGAAAGCGGCCACCTTTGTCTTCCTCCGTCTCTTTTATAGTCCGTTATTCATATTTTCATAAGCTGCTAAAAGCTGATCAGTCCAGCTGTAATTTTCAATCAGGGTCTGGTTCTAAGCGCTAAAATAACTACTAAATAACAACTGTTTGCGAAGAACAGTGCTGTAAATACAATTTTAGAAAAACTGCCGGTGCAATGTTCGTCTCAGCAATTTTTCTACGGTTTTGCAAAAAATCAAGATTCCGGCGGGAATCGGACTCTTCGTAGTCTGTAACCACTGTAAACGGGTGAAATTATGTGTAGAAAGTAGAGAATAGTGAGAAAATGATTTCAACACGTGTTGTCCGTCGTTCCCAGCTGTTTTTTTTTTCATTTTTTTTTCAATTTTGCAGAAATAATGGTTCAGTAATGGTTTCTTACAGTGAACTATCAATAGAATAAACGAGATGAGTCGGTCGTTTTCTGGAGGGTTTTTTTTTCAACTACACGCTTGATCCTCTTGTTAGGTGTGGAAGATGGCGAATAACTTTGTTATAAGAAGACCAAATAAAAAAGTTTAAGTGGTACTTCAGAGAAGAAAGTTTGCCCTGAAATGCTTTCCCCTCTTTTGGAATATTGATGGGTCGAAAACATGAAAATGCCATTTTTCTATTCTAGTCTTTCACTGAAAAGTTTCAAAAAACAGTAAGGCCCTGGAAATCTCTTGATACTGGATCTGAAAAAGAAAATTCTTGGCTATAACATACTAGAAGATAATTTGTTTCGCTCTAAGTTACTTTGAGTTAATGAATTTTACTCAAGATCACACAATTCTCGGTGCGCGAGCAAAAATTGGGATTCTTGCAAGTTTTCTCATCCCGAGAAAGTGGGGCAGCGTTTTAAAAATCACCGGCATATTTGGATAGAGGGAATAAGGAAAACCCTGGGCACAAATCTTGTCCTTTCTGATCCGCGTAGTACTCTCAAAACCTAGATGGGGCAAATCCAAACAAAGTCGGAAAATTTTAAATTTTGTCGCATCAAATTTCCAAGAAGACTATTCAGCAATTTGACTATTTTCTAGAGCAAATCTTCTTCTCTGAAAAACCACCTGAACTAACACCTAAAACACGTAAACCTGTCTTTTGGTCCCCTTATGACAAAATTATTCGTCTTTTATCAGACTTAGGACTGCATAGAAACTGAGCTTTTTTGGTCATTAAATTTGATTGAATCCACTTTTAAACTGCTGAACACCATGTAAAATTAAATTCTTCATTGTTTAGAAGTCGTAGAAGTGGTTCCAAGTTTTTGCCTTCAAGTCGAACTTGCCTCGGGCGGATGTCGAATCTCCGAGGTCTCACTGTTACACTGCCAACACGTTATACAATAGCGGTCAGAAATCAATTGACAAACGACTTTTTGAGGTCTTACCTGAAAATTATTGAGTCGTCCCCAAACTTGCCCCAGATCTGTAATTTGGGTTTAGAAACGTATTCCGAAAAATAGATTTACTTTGCTCTTTCTGGGTTAGTATTATTTCCAAAAAAATTGAAAATGTTCTTTTTTCCTTTTTTGATTTTTAGTTTATTTTCCGTACTTTTTATGTTTTCCCCCTTTTTCTGTTTTTATTTTACTTTTTTTTATTGTATTTAGATTATGGACAGAACATTTGGAGCACGGCCGAGGAATCAGTAAAGGAATGAGACAGGTCTAATTAGCAAAACTGTGTTTCCAAAGCGACTGGCTCCGCTTTGCTGAAGAAAGTATTAGCATATGAGGTAATTGGAACAAGACCAAATCCAGGGCGAATCCTAATGACTACATGAGTTACCGATATATCCCGGTTGAAGCAGTCACGACTATGGCCAGATGAGTGCTCCGAGTCATTATTTTGCTAGAAGATGAATCTTCTGCTAATGAATTGAAGAGCAAATTGATGCACTGTCGTTTCTAAAATATCCTCAAAGCTGCATCTCTCCTAATTTCTACGAATTTGCCGAAGAGGTTCGATTTTATGGTTACTGAAGCAACCCGAGTCCAACCATACCTTAGCTCATTCGACACGAGTAACGTGATCTTCTTTGGACCCATTGGAAGTGGTATAGAGTTTTATTTTCTGATAAACTCCTGATAAGTTTAGGTTGACGGGAAGTGATGGTATTAAGTGTGTCGAGCGCCCAGTTGGAAAAAGATTTGATCCCATGTATCAACGGTCTACTGCAAAGCATAATGGAGTAAAAATGATGTTCTGGGTTTTGATCCAGTAGCCATAATATCGAATCTCTTCGTCAAATTCATAGACGTTTGGATAGATACAGCTTTGAGAATATTTTAGAAACAACAGTGCTCTTCAATTCATTGGCAGAGGATTCATCTTCTAGCAAGATAGCACTCGGAGCACACATCTGGCCATAATCGTGACTGGTTCAACCGGGATATATCGGTAACTCGCGCAGTCATTAGGTTTCGTCCTGATTTGGTCTTACTCCAATTACTTCAGTAATACTTTCTTTTTTTTTGCTAATACTTTCTTCAGCAAAGCGGAGCCAGTCGCTTTGGAAACACAGTTTTGCTAATTAGACCTGTTTCATTCCTTGACTGATTCCTCGCAGAATGGATTTTCGAGTTCCATCTGACATGAGCCGTGCTCCGAGTGTTCTAGCCATAATCTGAATACAATAAAATCAAGTAAAAAAATCTGGGAGAAAAATAGAAAAAACAAGCAAACACAAAATAAAAAAGATAGGCAAAAAGAATAACAAAAAATAGAAACAATTTAACTTAAAACTAAAAAAGTGGAAAAAGAACTCTCAGTTTTTTAAAATAATACTAATCCCAAAAAATCAAAGTATACCTACTTTCTAGAATGAGACAAATTCCTTACATTTTCAAAATCAACGCGCACAACCCGCATATGGCCGCATCTGACCAAACTTCATGGCCGGATTATAACTAACATACTAGTTATAACAATTATAACGAACACAGAACATTCTATAAAAGAAGATCGTTCTATGTTCGTAACTGACATCTGTAAACTTCTAGTCTTACAACAACAGAAAAAATCCGGTACGACTCGAAAAATGGTATGATTTGTATTAAAAAACGATTTGAAATCAACTTCAGAAATACGACTTCTCACTGGAAACGGAGGCTCAAGCATATGCGGATAAGTGCAGTCTCGTTGGATCTGGTCCGAATTCGGGCCAAAACACTCATGTCATTCAATCAAAATCAGTTTCAGCGTTCGATGCATTAAAAAAGGTGAGTTGTTTTTCCCTGTAAATAACCTGAAATTATTTTATTTATGATAGTTCAGTCTATGAGTACATGGTGGAACGAAATCTATTCCACCTCCGTGGGGAAGAATTTGATGTACACTTCGAGGTTACAAGCGAAGCGAGACGCACCCACGAGATTCACTCAGGTAGGTAGTTTTTTTCGACTTGTCCTTGAAGTCGTCAAGTGAATGCCATGCATGCATTCACCAAGTCTCAGGAGGAATCAGTGCAGCCGTTGTATAAAACTTAATTTTAATGACCGATTATCTAGACAAAAGGCTGTTAAAAGCCACACTCTTCACTCATATTCCAGTATTACAGATGGCGTGGGCTGACACCTACAAAGTCGGATGCGGGATAAAACGGTGCTCCTCCAAGACCTTTGTAGTCTGCCGCTACGATCCACCGTAAAAATTGTTTGATTCTTGAAAACTTAACGCTAAAACTCACTACCAGAGTATTGGTGCGGAACAAGAGGTACCCGCAAAAATCGGCTAACAGTTGCTGACCTCTCTGCAGCGCCACGCGCCCGCGCGTAATTAGGACTGCCGCTCTACCAGCTAGGCAGCTTCCACCTAGGCCCGCTCGCCCTCAAACCAACGCCGCAGGCGATGACCACGTTGCGGTGAAGCGGTGGAAACTACGAAATTGGAAGCGAGAGTGGTGAAAGCGAAGCAGGTTTTGGTCCACGAAATTGACAAATTAAGGTCGCGTTATCGAAGAGTAAAGTGAAGAAGTAGATTCTTCTATCAAGTTGATAGATATATCATCAAGAGTACATCAAAGAGTGATAAGTTGTTTTCGTGATCAATGATTTCATTTGAGAAACTTCACATCGGACTTTTTGTGGTGTTGTCTTCGCTCGCCTTCACTGATGAATTAATCAAAATTAACCAAAAATAATCAAAAATCATTAGTGATATTGATTTCAAATGATATTTTCTGCAAAGTCAGAATTCTGTTTTTCTGACAATGTTTTCTTCTTTCTTTTTTTTTATTATAAACAAAGGTGATAGATTTCATACTTTCTTTCTAAACGTATCAGTTCTACAAATTGAGAATATCGAAGGAGTGTTTGAAACTTCAGCTTCAAACACTCGTTCGATACCAACATAATATAGACACAAATTGAAAATATTACTCGAAGGATGGGTTTTCTTCCTGTTTTCCCCATCAACTATCATATAATGACGTTTAACATAAAATATTGTGAACGACGACGGATCTCCCTCACTAGAGGGATCACAGCCGGTTAGTCGCGAGGCTACGTCTCTGGGTGGCGGATAGGGGGCTAATCGCGGACTAAAGCGACTTTGTGCTTGCCCTGAGAACCAGGTGGATTCAAGGGGATGGACTCCCTGTTTCTGCTGAGCCAGGACTGACTGATGACATCCTTGTATCCCGCACGTCGGTCCGGCCAAAATCCTGCAATCAAGTGACTGAGAGGTGCAAGAGAGGCGGTTTGGAGTCGCCTCCAACAAATAAGCTCCACATGTCCACTCCGGGAGAACGGAAGTTCTCCCAGAAACTCATGGGGCTAGAGGTTTGCAACCTGCCCATGGGTTTTAAAATTTTTATGCAAAACACAGTAATAGAAAAGAGTCTCCTGATTCCGGAGGAAAGCCTGGTACGGTAGCGCCAGGTAGGACGGGATTGCAGAAGTCATGTAGGCTACCGAAACGGAAAAGGACTAGGATGGCGATCTGTACTTATAACGCACGTACGCTTGTATCGGAAGCGGCCATCGGAGATCTGATGATGCAAGCCAAGAAGATCAAGTACGACGTCATCAGATTGACCGAGACGAGAACACGTCACCCTCTCAACGCCGTATATGAAACTGGAGAAAAACTGTTCTTAGGAACATGCGACAGTAAAGGTGTTGGTGGAGTTGGCGTCCTCGTCAATACAAGTATGGCAAAGAACGTCGACTCTTTCGAACAACTTACGACCTGAATCAGACGTATGCGGATGAGAAGATGTGGTCCAACACCAGCTTTCACTATCTTCGTCGCTTACGCTCCAACATCAAGCTACGAAGAAGAAGAAGTCGAAGCTTTGTATATGGACCTGGAGAAGTTCTACCGAGAAGATCATGCCTTCTACAGGTTATAATTGGCGATTTCTACACCAAAGTTGGCCCAAAAAGAGTGCCGGAGGAACTTCACAACATCGGGACCCACGGCCTACAATGGAATGACCAGGGAGAGAGGCTCTTCGAGTTCATCATGACGACTAAGACCATCCATGGGAACTCGCAATTCCAGAAGCCCTCCTCTCTGCGCTGGACGTGGGAGTGACCCGGTGGAGGGTACCGTAATGAAATAGACCACATCATCGTCAATAAAAGGTTCCGCCTGACAGACGTCGCCGTCGTACCAAAGTTCTATACGGGATCGGACCATCGCCCCCTTCGAGGAAGATTTTCCTTCACAAGGAGAGCAGAGAAAACCGCCAAGTCCAGAGAGAGAAATCCCAGAACTATCATCAACTGGGATCTCTTCGCTACGCTAGCCGGCTTTTGGGAAGATTCTGCAATGGACAACATCGGCGAGGAATATGACCGGCTTGTTGAACACCTTCACGACTGCGCGAAAAAGGCTGAGAGTTTTAAAACCACCAAGAAACGCCTGTCTCTTGAAACTCTCGAGCTGATACGCCAGCGTGGAGCAGCACGAGCCGCAGGGAACCAAGAACTTAAGTCCGAGTTCGCAAGGCGTTGCAGAGAGGCGATAGGGGAAGACCATAAAGAGAGAAGAGCAGAAGTGTTGGCTGAAGCTGCAGAGGCGGGGAAAAGCATCCGCTATACCCATCGAGACTTGGCCAGTCGCAAGACGAGGATGACTGCTCTCCGGAACCCAAAGGGAACAGCCATTGCATCGAGAAGGGGGATGGAGAAAATCATCTACGACTTCTACTCTGATCTCTTCGACAGCCATGTCCACTTTCGTCCTCACCATCTGAGGGAAGACGGACAAGTCATTCCAGAGGTTCTCCCGTCCGAAATACGACATGCTATCATGTTGGTAAGAAATCGTACGGTACCCGGTCCCAACAGAATAAGCCCAGAACACCTGAAGAACCTTCCGCCAGTACTCATCAACACCCTGGCGAGGCTCTTTACGCGTTATCTGTCGGAATGCAAGGCTCCTAAACAGTGGAAGACCAGCAAGACCGTGTTGTTGTAAAAAAAGGGAGATCCACATGACATCGGCAACTATCGTCCAATCTGCTTACTGTCCGTCATCTACAAGCTCCTTACAAAAGTGATCCTTAATAGGATTGAAAAAGTCTTGGATGAAGGACAGCCATGCGAGCAAGCAGGGTTTCGAAAAGGATTCAGCACGAATGACCACATTCACACTGTTTCGAAACTTATAGAGGTATCTCGAGAGTACAAGATGCCGCTCTGTCTCACCTTTGAAGAAGGCCTTCGACTCAGTTGAGACGGAAGCGGTCGTGGAAGCCTCGGACAACCAAGGCGTCCCTACTCAGTACAGAAAGGTACTTCGAGAGTTGTACAGTAACTTCACGACCGGAATTTCGCCATTCTACAAGAACATCATCATTGACGTGAAGAGGGGGGTCCGACAGGGTGATACAATTTCACCCAAAATATTCACAGCCACCCTCGAGAACGCAATGCGAAAGTTGGAATGGGACGACATGGGAGTGAAGGTTGATGGTCGGCAGCTACACCATTTGCGCTTTGCTGATGACATCGTACTGATAACACCAAGCATCAGCCAAGCGGAACGAATGCTGACTGAATTCGACAAAACATGTGGATGCATCGGTCTTCAGCTGAATCTACAAAAGATGTTCATGCGGAACGGATGGATCTAGGATGCCCCATTCACGCTCAACGGAACGAACATATCCGAATGCACCAGCTACGTTTGTCTCGGTTGGGAACTGAACATGATGAACACCACCCCCGAACTGGGCAGGAGGAGACGAGCGCGGGGAGCGTACAAGAGCATCGAGGATGTGGTGAAGAAACCAGGAACACCCGGCTCCGTGCTCACCTCTTCAACACCACCGTACTTTCTGCTTTGACCTATGCTTCGGAAACCTGAGCATTTCGCAAGCAGGAAGAAAACGCGGTGAGCGTCAGTGAACGCGCAATTGAGAGAGTGATGCTAGGAGTATCCCGTTTCAAGCAAGTGAGGGACGGGATTCGAAGTTCTCTCCTACGTCAGCGATCGAAGATTAGAGACGCCGCCGCGTTTGCCAAGGAAAGTAAAATAAGGTGGGCCGGACACGTGATGCGCTTTAATGACAACCGTTGGACCAGAGCCGTGAGCGACTGGGTTCCCCGCGATATCAAGCGCACTAAAGGAAGACCGCCGACCCGATGGTCAGATTTCTTCACGAAGTCCTTCAAAGAAAAATATGACACTCTTCGTGTCCCACGCGAAAGGAGGAACCACTGGGCTACTCTGGCACGCGATCGGGACAAATGGAAGAATTACTGGCGCCCGCTCGACCAGCTCGAAGATCAACGGGAGTCAAGGTGGTCAAGGTGATCAAGGTGATTGTGAACGACATAAACTGATAAAAATAACATTCCTCGTCAGCTCTTGTGAACTGTTGGCCACTATTTAAGCAGCCGGTTTCATTCGTATTTCCACTTTTTGAGGAAGGTCTGTTACAAACCTGAGGTGAAAAGCAACGCAGGCAGAGGAGACGGGTATGAAACGCTTGCAACGTTCCATTCACCTTTTTCGACATGCACATGAAGTTACTGCGCGATAACGCCGCACTATGGCGCAACATTTTCACGCCCTTGGACCCCCTGCACCCCTTTCTATAACTATCTTGCGCCGGCGCACCATTCCGACGCCAAGGGACCCATCGCACCTTCCTTTTCGAATTTCGCAACTGACACACACACACACACACACACACACACACACACACACACACACACACACACACACACACACACACACACACACACACACACACACACACACACACACACACACACACACACACACACACACACACACACACACACACACACACACACACACACACACACACACACACACACACACACACACACACACACACACACACACACACACACACACACTGTACAAATAAGCCCGTTATTATATATCATGAAGTTTATACTTTTATACTTTTTACAGATCGCCTGAAATGAGATAAGCAATCTCTTTGGTGTCGAGTGTTCGATTTTAATGTCCAACGCTATTCTGTTGACTCCACGTACGACGCATCTGCCTGTACGCTATTATCAACATAGGTTTTCTGGTGTTCCGGAAGAGTTTGAATCTGCAGTTCTCGCATTTTTTGTGCGCACTTTCGATGTTCTTGAGAATTCTTCCGTTTTTTGGTCATCTTCGCTTAGATCTTCGTTGTTCAGAACAGCGCACTTGAGCGCTAAGAACAGTAAGTCGAAAGCAACACATTAGCAACACAGCAACACAAGCATACGGATTCCAACTACCGGGAATTCTCTTCCGAGAAAAACCAGCCCTCTGAACTCTTCGCACCGCGGTGCCTTTGACTCAGAATCATCAATATGTGAAGCAAATCGAGCTGTAGAGTTCAAAAATGGCCTTTCTGCAGGTCTGAATGGGGTCTGAATGGACCGAACGATGGAAATATAGTCGCTGAAAGCTCAAAGTGGAACTTCTGTGAACGACTTTTCTTGACATAGGTGGGAACTTCTGATGGAATGTATAGCACGCGTCAGACACTTCAACACTTCACTTCAGAAGCGACGTCAGTTTTGACGATGGTGCAAATGGAGAGTTGCGAGTGCAACATTTCGAGGATAGCGCGCATTTGTAGATCTTAAGAGTTTCATTGGAAACCAACGAAACGCAGTTACAGGAAATGGTAGTGAGAGTTGGCAAATCAATCAGTAGCATGTCGCTGCGGTGCCGGCAGAGATCAGAAAGAGACCCATATAGCTTGGTAAGAAAAAGATGCTGTAAGGAAAGCATGTACAAGGAAGGCATGTACAGACTTTAACACATCCCATAATCTCATTAAAATTTCAAATGGAGTGGCATAGAGGTGGAAACACAACGACGCTAATGAGACATACATTCTGCGGCCGAATGTACCTTTATTTAACTGAGAAACACTATTCAGATCAATGCTCTGACAAATTTTTATGTAGATGTTTATATAGAACGCATGTCAAGTATTCTTGCTCGCAGGTTTTGTCGAACGAAACTTTATATAAGTCTGGGCAATTCTTTCTATTTTCTACAGCGTTTTATCGCTTCATTTCATTTCTCCATTCTCTGCATAAAATCAGTACGACCGGTTAGGTGTATGAATGGTGAACAGAGACCTTCTTCGAGATACACCTTTAAGTGAAATACACGTCTGCGAAGCATTAGTACCGCCACGCACGATGGTGAATGGGACTTTTAGTCATCTAAATGTGCAAAAAGAAATTATAGAAGGACAAAAAGCAAAGGACTATGTTATAACATTGATCAGTGGAGAATTTTTTTTTGAAGCATCGCTGGCATTTCTATGGTCTTGGATGGGCGTTTTCCATTTAACAATTCAAAAGAGGAAAATAAACACTTTCATCCACTTTCTTTTCTATTTCACTTATACAAACTTTTTAAGCAACTCTACTTTATGTAATTTTCCAAACAATTCTTATCAGTAGGGACTTCCCTTTTTTGTTGGTTTCAAAAAGCACACACTACAAGATGGGGACGTCGTCGGGACGATTTTCGACGCTCATTAGCCAACTGTATACGCTGCGACACTCCATACCTATCGGGTACCTCTTGACCGTTTCTCCTAGAGTATTGTCCTGAAGTTTCTTGTATTAGCTGAATAGGTGCTTCTGTTCTACTTGATTCCTTTAATTATTATTTTAGTGGGAACATCATCGGCAAAAAGATCTACAAAGAAGGCGCAACATGTCTAACATGCATAACCAGTTGCATTGGAGCACTTTGCGTACCACCTAACGATTGAGCTTACACAAGTGAAAGTAGGAGTGATAAATAGTAGTTGCTCTGTTGGAATAATAAACCGTTGCAAAGAGTAAGAACTACGAAGCACAAACACATTCGTCTTGTAGCTCCATAGTAACAAAATGAACAAATGATGGTGAACATCACCCATCAGCTCTTCTCCTCCAGGTTTCGCTAATGCCTGTAGTAGCAGGATTCTTGTTCTGAGTTCTTTATTTCTGAATTCAATCCCTCATGTGATGTCTCTTCATTATTATTCTCTAGGGGCTTGAATAGAGAGCTCTCGTGTGTGTATGTTTACAGTAAAATTCAGGGTCCCCTTATTCGCCATCACTCTCGACACACTGGTTGTTCCATTTGAGTTTAAGAAAATGATGAGCTCCGTTTTAGCGCTGTAAAAGTCTCCACAAGGATAGTGAAGGCTCTTTCCTGCATTTCCCACACAAAGTACTCTTCTTTTCGTCTCCTTCAGACTTAGTCTTACTGTCTTACTGCGTGCTAGTCTGCAAAGTTTAGGCCTGGGTTTATGGTTGTCTGTACTCTGATATTTCACCTAGAGAGTTTCCAGAAATGTGATAGTGTTAGTTGTTATTGTTCTTCGCTGATGCGAAATATTATTGTTTCGATTGACGTGCTGAGAATCAGCAAATGGAACCTAATTTTCCAATATTTCACGGATATTTCCGACATGGATTTTCTGATAAAGTGTTTTTGGTAATCATAAAGCTTCTTCAAATTGCTACCATTGCGTCCACTCGAGATTCACGAACGCATCTCATGGTGTATGAAGACAAACGGCATTGAATATTTCAATTCATTTGATGGAGTCAGAAAAATTCGTAAAAGTTTCCAAGGAGTAGTTTTTTCATGTGAAAGTGGTCCCTTTTGGTAAGCTCTGCATTGGAATGAAACAGACTCAGCTCACACACTACGGAAGCCTTCTTGAATAAACATTGTTTTGTGCTCAGTCATGCTACATCTCTTATACATTCCCCCACTTTTTTGACCCGCCTTTATCTCTCTTTCGTAGATTCACCGTTCACTACTAAAAGCAAAATAAAATTCCAACATCCCCAGCATCTATTCACAAGAATAAGCGTTGCGAACTCATAAAATACTAGTAAATTATACTAAACACATGGTCGAAAGCTGCAAGTAAACTAAAACTAATTTTTTAATTTTAAATTAATTTGTTAAGGCTAACATGAGTTTTAGTCCGCAAGGTGAGCCAGTGAAAATGTAAGATATTCCCTAACAGGCAGTGAAGTTGTACATCTTAATATTATCTTGGTAGCAGCTCCCCTTCGGTCAGTTTCCCATTTTAGATGAGCATAGAAATTCAAAGTCCTAAATTGTATTTTTTTGCTAGATACATAAAAATATAGCATAATGTTAGATACGTAAAAAGAGCATGGCAACACCGGATAAACATGCCGGTTTGGGCTTGAAAGAGGATGAACGTCTCGGATAGCTCTTCCTTCTCTTATAAACATTTTTTATGCGCGCAGCTGCGAAAATATTCATTTACACGTATCGGCAGAACCGCTTCCGTTTTTTGGTTGATAATTGGTGCTGCAAAAACCTTTCTTCGCATTGATGACAATATTGCTGTGAAATAAAAAAAAATCTATTACAGTAGTTATTCCGAAAAAGTTTCGCAAACATTATTCTTGTGATTGGAGGGATTACTTTGGTTGTTCAAAACTTTCAGTATTACTTCGGTTTCAATTGATTGAATCGAATTGATTTT
Source organism: Necator americanus (assembly GCF_031761385.1). NCBI lineage: Eukaryota > Metazoa > Nematoda > Chromadorea > Rhabditida > Ancylostomatidae > Necator > Necator americanus. Next base: position 32,252,109 of record NC_087371.1, on the reverse strand, counting down.
TTGCTGGATTTGATGGAACTGAATCATAAGGATCACTGAGATAGCATGGACATTTAGAGACTTGCACACGCGCCATTTTTTGGAACCATTGAGCTAGTGAAGCAGTAAAACAAAAACTGTTATGGTCAGACCATACCCTTTTTTATTCGGGAAAATGAGTGGTTGTAACAGATTATTTTAGTAGTTCAAACCAAGCAGCAACGTTTCACGGCGATCAAAAAACAATTTCTTTCAAGAAGTTGACCAGAATACTTGCAACTTTGGAGCACGATTTATCTAGCAGAAATGCTCATCTCGTCGCAACGATAACCACAGCGGCTATGCTTATAATTACAAAGGCGGAGGTCTGCGGGTTCTGTTGAGAGTCGGAGGATCCAGAATATATTTGACACAGTAATAATAGTTCTGCTAGTTGGTGTAGCCTCTCGTTGGATCAATGACCAAATTATCAACCTGCCCCTTCAAGTCCGTTCTGAAGAAAAACCTTCGGTTATTTCCCTTGACAGAGGAACTATTTTCGGTTCAGGACCGTCCATAAAAGTGTTGTGTCGTTTTCCTCAACATGGCTTGAAAGCAGCGTTTGCAGAAACTTGATTTTGGATACTTTCTACTACATACTAGAAAGAGAAAATATGAAACGTAGTTAGCAAACAACCCTGCGGAAATCCGTCTCACCGCTACTTTTTGGAAAACCACGGTGAGTCGGAAAAAGCATATTGGCCGGTCATCGCGAAGATGCCTCTCTTCGCACCCGCAGGAATGACGATTTGACGCTCGTATTTGTACAAGTAATTGTTTTGTGGAGTGATTTCTCTACTTTTTAACATAAGACGATTTTTATTAAATACAGTCGCAAGTTGTTCGCTTGGAAGTGAATTTTAACTGCACTTAGGACACGAATTCGTTCTATTCGCTGAGGTCACGCGAATTCTCACTGTAAGTCCAGCACTTTGCAATTCGGGGACAAGTAATTTTGCAGCAAGAAGCATTGCTCACTAAAACAGAGTACGGACCAGTCGGTCGTTGTTTTAAGCTTACCTTGAGAACCAAATCAATTCTTCGGATTTGATGACGCAGACTCGAATTTGTTAAGGTCTCTAGAGTGATAAATTTTCACGACAACATCCGCGATTAGGGAAGTGTAATACTCTTTCTTCTTTCAAGAGAACAATATCAATACAATCCCAGACCAGTGATTCCAGTGGTATTTACTATTTACCAAATGTTGACATAGAGTTCTTTTAGTGATAAAGGTGTTGAAGGTGTCAAAATAGTGATGAAAAATGAAATACCTTGCAGTTTCCATTAGCAACGTCGAATAACATAATGAAGTGGTGGATTGCTCCAAATTAAGCACGAAAGTAGGAGAAAAAAAAGATAGAAAAGAAAAGAATATAATCAATAAAGGAAAGATTTGGTTTTTCCAAATAAATGATATGCAAAAATAGCCAACAAATTCGCGAAATATGACTTATAAAATCGTTGTCAGCGGCTATAAAAGCCAAATCACACAGTTTTCTCTCTTACCTGCCAACGCGATACAATGTTTCCCATTCTTCCGGTAATGGCGATCACACTTTAGCCATGATGAACGAGTGTTTATGTGATTGTTTTTAGGTGATTCTAGCTTTGTACAACACTGTGCCACTAACCGTGGCCGGCAGGATAAGAGGTGAGTTCTTGTGAAAAAGTTGCCACTACTAAGTTTTAATGTCTTGCAAATATTGAAGCCTACCTAGATATGAGGATCCATGGCTTTGCTGATATTACCTCAATCCCCACTTGGTAGATGCTTAGATCCTTTCAGAATGCGACGAATCAGCAATCGCAGGCGACGAATATCGAACACTGTTCCTGCAAGCACACAATAATTACAGGCTTGCACTTGCAAATGGATCGTCGCGCGGAGCACGTAAAACTAAACTACCAGGATCGAAGAGCTTGTTCAAATTTGTGCGTCCTTTTGAGTCTCGTTTCAGCATTTAAAAACGCTCAAATAATCAAAGAATACTGCGATCACTGAATAAATCATCCCCTTCCCTCAAGTTTAATGCTAGCAATGTCAAGGTGGTTGAGTCCTTTACAAAAGAATTTAAAGAATTTAAGGAAAACAAAACTTCTGCTTCACTGTCGAAGATTATCACTGAATAAATCATCCCCTTAAGATTATGTATAGAACACAACTGTCATTTTAGAATTTTAGGTTTGAAACTGCAAATTTTATTCTTATTTTGATGAAAGGGGGTTGCCTTACAATATATCAGAACTATAACTGCCAATTGGAACTGCTTGCAAGTGCTGTCGCTCTCGATTGTCAATATAGGCCTTCATTGAAAATGAACGACATCGGGTATAGCCAGAACTTTCGCCGGTGAGTAACTTTTTATGCTCGTTAGAGTGTAAGTCATGAAAAAGATCAATATTTACACTTATCCTATCCTATTAACAGGTCCGAAGGAGTAAAACGTAATGCATTGGACAATGTAAATAATCTTGAGAATAGTTTCAACAAAGTTGTCTCTAAGTGGTGGTATACGGTAGAAGATGAAAGCCTCGGGCCGATCGGTTCAAAAGTCATATACAAGGAAGATGGGATGGAAGAGTTTGCCAACGTAAGATTTATTAATCAGTACTTTTTGGCCTCATAAAGATGGAGAAGATACCAGATCTTCTGCTTTTTGGGTGACGATGAATGAGGTATTCTCATTCCTAGCAACTCTCACGGATTCACTCCGAACTTACAGAGGATGTTAGCCTGGAAAAATTCTTTGGTACAACAATACTACACTATTTTGAATTTGAGCGGGTTAATTCCTATATTTGATGAAAACTGATGTCGCACATGGTCGAGTACGTTATAGTCGTTAAATGTAAGAGACAAAAATTTCTGCGTGTGTAACCTCCAAGGATCTCTTCACTGCAACAGGTGAATACATATCCATTGGTTGGGATATAAACGTTGATGTTTTATTACTTGGAAATAATTAAATGTTCAAGAATTAGAGTGTCACGTACAGTGTCATATATTTATCTATTTATTTAGTGACATCTCAGTTCAGGCAAAACGACCTGATTGGAAGGGGAATCGAAAATCAGTGTGTCCTAGAATAATGTTCTCTACGAGTTTAGCATGGAGATATGCAAAAAACTTCTTGCCCGCTCACATCGCTGTGCGGCGCTTGTACCTTCGATGTTACCGGCTACACAACTTCAAACACACACCATTTGCACCGATCTTGAGCGGTTCCAAGAAGATGTCCGGGAGGCTATGTATTGGGGTGTTCGGAAAGTATCTGCCAAAAATTTCGCAGTAACGCAGATTTTTTGAGATGTTCTGGAAGTTCCCGTTTTAAGTGTATTATATAAGGACACTACCGCTTGCATACATATAACATACCTGGCTCCCTCTTCCCTGTCTATTTAATCCTATAATGGCAAAACATTCCACTCCTACTTGACACGTACTCCTTTACGAGTTCGAATCTGGCCACCCCGCTGCTGAAGCCCATCGGAACTTAAGTCAAGTATTCGGCACTGAAGTCCCTTCTGAGTGGTCTGTGCGCATCAGCGCTTCAAAGCCGGAAACAAGAAACTCGAAGATGAGCCTTGCTCTGGTCGACCGACTGCAATATCGTTCAACGAACTGAAGAATCTGAGGGAGCAGCATCCTTATGAAGGTGTGCGGTCTTTTGCTGCCAATTTTGGCTGTTCGCTGTCCACCGTAGGCAATGGACTGCGATCTTTCGGAATGATGAAAAAGCTCGCTCAGTGGCTGCCACATGCATTAAACGACAGCGCCTGGACATCTGCACTCAGCTGCTCTCCAGAAGCCGCAGATTCGACTGGCTGAATACCATTGTCACTGGTGATGAAAAATGGGTCCTCTTCGTCAACCACGCCCACAAACCTGCGTGGTGCGCTGACGATGAAATGCCGGATCCTTTTGTGAAAGGTGAAATCTATGAGAAGAAGGTAAGTCTGAGCATTTGGTGGGAAGTACCGTTTCGAACTGCTGCCGGACAACACGACAGTTACTGCCAAGGTCTACTACACCCAACTGCAAAGACTGGCCGACAAGATCCGTAAGGAGCACCCGAAGCTCGACAACGTTCGCCTGCTGCACGATAACGCGCGCCCTCACATCGCGAAGAAGACTTCCCAGAAAATTCTGGAGCTCGGATGGGAAATTCCACGGCACCCACCGTACAGCCCGGACCTGGCCCCGAGCGACTGCCACCTCTTCCAATCGCTTCAGCATCACCTGGAAGAGAAGCGCTATGATGATCGCGACCACCTCGAAAATAACCTTCGGGCTTTCTTCGCCTCCGAGTCGCTGGAGTTCTATGCCAAAGGAATCCGTGATCGTTGGCAGAAGGTTGTCGATGTTGATGGAGATTATTTCGTCGACTAATAAAATGTTGTTAAAAAGTTGTGTTGTTTTGAAATTTTGCTGTATTTCGGCAGATACTTTCCGAACATCCTAATACACATATACGTTGGCTAAACACGAGAGACGTTGTGTGAGGCTGACTAGCAGCTACTAGCGTGGAAAATGACTGAACTCTTTCTCCTCTCTATCCAGCCATTCTTTCAGCCTGTCTCTTTCGCTCAATGGGGATTTTCAATTAAAATATGAACAAAATAGTTAGGTTGAGTACAGTGTTGCTGCCACATAACCTTACCAAGTATAGGAGAGTACTTCATGTGAATCGGGTAGAAATCTTGGCAGATGGGCGAGAATTTCATACTTTCTTTTTTCGACAGCTCCTTGCTAACAAAGTACTCTATTTAATATTGAAAATATTTTAAGCCACATTTCAGATGGCTTACCACAAATCGATATCTCTTGGGTGCTTTAACGCTCTATGCCCGTTACCTAAAAGGTACGATCTTGTCACGACCTGCGTATACGGAGCCGTGTGAGTATATTTTTCTAAAAACTCATTTTGATTTGATTTCATTATAACCGCACATTCTTAGAATACTGCTTGACCTACATAACGATAGTGACGGGATTACGAATGAATAGATACTTTGTAGATCGTCGCTACAGAAAGGTAGAAATTAGTATACTATCCTAAAAGTCTGAGATCACACCACACAGAACACTAGAGGCATTTTGGATCACCGCCAAAGGTCCAAAAATGAACAGGCAGGATGAGTGCATTGCGATCACAGACGAACTAACCCCATATCAAGACCCAGGTTTTGATCAACGGGGCGGGTCGTGAGATCCCTATAAGAAACCCTTGTGACTCATAGTTGTGGTACGTAGTGGTATGTTGCATTACCAGATTTAGTAAATGAAGTAAACACTAGCTGATGTGCTGCTGTGTGAGTTTACCTATCGTTTGAATGCTTTCGTATGGTGATGAGGCGCTTGAGAGGACTGATTTTTCCAGGCTCTGACGAAGGTGATAAAGCCGAAACGTTAGCTGTTGTTTTATAAAGGAAGATCAGTACAAATCTTTGCTACAGCTCAAGAAAATCAATTAAGAACTAAAATTAAAATTAATTAGAGGGAGGGATAGGAATAATTTAAATTAACTAACACTACATATGCAGAAAATTTTCCTCTACCTAAGGTTTTCGAAGTGAAGCTCTGCAGTGAACCTTGGAGGAGACATGCTTTCTAGGTTGAAGTTTACTAGATTTTTTTTTTTAAATTTAATGTTCAAGTAGAAAAGAACGAGTAACTTGAATATTGAAATAAATGACTAAGTAAAGCAGTTTCCCGCATACTTTCAGATTTCTGGAAATTTCCGAATCAAAATGAAATTTCAGTGACTTTTCAACCGTCTGAACTGCTTATGCATGAAGGTATACGAGTTGGTATTTCAGAAAAAGATGACCTATACTTCCACTCCATTTTGTTTGAACACGATTTAATTCTTCTCTTGTCACTGCTCCGCACTGGTTTTCAACAAAACGTTCAAAAAAAAAGATCTATAGGGCACACATACGGAATTTATATTGGGATTAGGACTTCATTGTTATTATTACTGAATGCTATCGACACGTGAGGACGGGTGTAGCGAAGTCGATTAGAGGTTCCGCTGCCTGCACAATCGGTCGGAGGTTCGAGTCAGTCCAAATGCTCGCTAAGCTTTTCAGCACTCCTGGGTCGATAAATTGGTACCAGGCTTGTCTGGGAGGATAAAAGCACTGACTTGACACATCGGCTAGCCACCGCAAGTCATTGTATCGGGTCAGGTACACGTTCGTTAACCTCAAACGAAAAAAAAAGGTACACGTTTGTTAACCTCAACCTGAACTCAACCTCAATATTCTGAATTGAAATGAACGCGGTGGCGCATCACAAGCGTAATGATCAAAGCCAGACACATTATCCTTCATCCCTTACCGAAACATGATATCCAATTTTAGAATAAAAACTTCGTCTATGTTTTATTAACCATTTCGTATAATCATCTTGTTCAGCCCTAAAATAGGGGAACCGCTGTACTCACCTGCAGAAACCACACGTGGCTGCACCGACGATACAACGTGTAGCACCCAAGCAGAGAGTCCTAAATGTATTCCAGCAGGTGACCCGACAGGACTTGCAGGACTTTGCCGAACAGAATCCAAGGAAATAACAGGCAGGTTCCTTGCGATAATGTTCCCTAGAATACAGTGCTGAATTAGTATGAATTATATGATATGATATGATTAGTATGAGTATGAATCCAATACATATGTTCAGTCTAACCGTTTTCACCCACCACAGATGCACCGAATGCAGACAAGACAGAACAAACGGCTGCTAGTAAAATGGATGATAAAATACGAGAAGAAATACTTCGCACGCACAACGATTACAGGTAAAAAGAAATTTTTTAGATTCCTTAGCTGAACAAGGGGAAAAATTATTACTTTCGAAAAAATATTCCACTATAAGACTATAGTTTATACTATAGTCTTATAGTTCTAAATCATCAAAACATTTGGTGGTCAAAGAATTTTTTCAAGAGAAAAATTATAGTTTTATACGAATTTTCTTGCTTGAAAACGTGATATGGGGTCGAAACACGTTTTTATTCGAATAACAAATATGGTGGTAAATGTTTTCAGATCGGTGCTTTCTCAAGGGTATGTTAGAAATGGGAAAGTAGGAAAGCCAAATCTTCCAACAGCTACCAATATGCTCACAATGGTAAGTGATGGGTTATGAAACAGTTTGGAATTTTTACTACTTAAATATTTTAATGGGTTAGATTTTGGTGCTGTTAAATCATGAGAAGCTTGGAGATAATTGAATAGTCCAAGTTTCATGATGTCGAATATGACAAATAATGAATCGATTCCATGTCTTATAAGACATTTTGCCAGTGAACAGCAGCAAAATAGTTCCTGAAAGTGTTTAAGATTTCTTAATCCAAATAATACGTGAAGTGTTGACTCATCGGGACCACGCATATGAGTCTGTTTAGTCTCCCAGCTCTTAGCACTCTGGAAAAGGTCTGAATAGGCTGTCCACGTGAGTCGCCAAAACCTGCAAGCCATGCAGCACTGATGAATGAATGGATTCTGTGCGAACTCTTTCTGTAGATCGAGGAGGTTCGGTAGAGCTGGATTCAAGGACGATATGTCTCCGCGAAGATGCGGCTTACTGCGACAGCCGATAACACTAGCCCGTTGATTAAAGCCATCACTCCACGAATCTGAGGTGGTACGGATTTCAGGTGGAGTATTCGTGTACGGGATGGGAGACTATGCAGAGGGGGGTGATTCCGTCCATTTCTTCCTAATTGCCGTAAAAAACGGCCCGGAAGATACGGCTTCAGGCGTTGTGGCGCACTATTTTCTACAGGGAGTTCGACTGGAGCGCGCCAGCCTTGTACGGCGCCGCATCCTCCGGGCCGTTTTTTACGGCCCGAAGGAATAAATGGACGGAATCACCCCCCTCTCCATAGTCTCCCATCCCGTATACGAACACTCCACTTAAAATCTGCACCACCTCAGATTCGTGGGGTGATGCCTTTAAGTTAACTAGATCAAAGCGACGGAATTCGTTAGAAATTCCATACATTCTCAAAACTAGCGTGTATCATCATATGTGCATAGGACCAAACCTCCACCTATGGACTATAGCGAACTCACTGAAAACGAAAATTCTACAATAGAAGATAGTCCTATGCCTGTAACTGGCATATGTAAACTTTTTGTTCGAGCAAGAGAAAATACTGAACTTCCGATAAACTCGGAGAATACTACAGCTTGTGTTGAAATAGTGATTTAAATTCCAATTCTAGAAATATGACTTCTCACTGGAAAATGACGCTCAAGCATATGCGGATAAGTGTAGCCTCGTTGGATCTGGTCCGAATTCGGGCGAAAACACTCATGTCATTCAATCAACATCGGTTACTGCGCTCGATGCATTTAAGCAGGTGAGCTGTTTTTCCCTGTAAATAACATGAAGTTATTTTTTCTTGAAAAAAAAAAACAATTTAGTCTATGCGAACATGGTGGGAACAGATCTCTTCAACCTCCGTGGGATCATGTTTGAAATACACTACCACCTTAGAAGAGAAGAAAAACCCACTCACGAGTTTCACCCAGGTAAGCCTTTTCTCCCTATTTCCCCCAGAAATCAAGAAATGATAGCGATGCATACATTCACAAAGTCCTAGGAATAATCACAATCAATGCACTCGTTGTATAATACTTGTTTTTTTTTTTGACGAAACGCTTAGAAAAAAACTATTATGAAGCACATTTGTGAATGACTTTCTGTGTTTATTTGAAAAACGCCGGTAAACAGTTCAGTACTGTAAGGTAGTATCTCTTTTTTGTTTTAATGAATTATAATAGTTTTAGTAATTTATATCTTCACTCATATCTCACAGTATTACAGATGGCGTGGGCTGAAACCTACAAAGTCGGATGCGGGATAAAACGCTGCTTCTCCGAGACTTTCGTAGTCTGCCGCTACGATCCACCGTAAAAATTTTCTGTTTCTTCATAAATTAACCCGAAAACGTAGCACTAGAAAATGATTCTAAACTTTTCTGAATTAATTAAATACGCGCTTTTGTGCTACTAGATTCTTTTACTTTTTATTATAGTGGAAACATCCTCGGCAAAACGATCTACAAACAAGGCGCCATCTGTGCAACATGCCGAAGCAACTGCATTGCAGCACTTTGTCCAACACCTGAAAACTAAAAATACACATGGGAAAAGTAGAAGTGATAGTAGTTGCATTGTTGATTCGATGAAGAGTTGCAAAGAATCAGAACTACCAAACACGTACGCATTTTTCTTAAGATGTTGTAGTGACAGATGGCTAACGTTATCTATTAGTTCAACTCTTTTTGGTTCTCGCTATCCTCAGCGCCGATGCCTGTGGTAAGATTCTTGTTGTGGGTTTTTCATTTCGCGGAACTTAGTCGTTTATGACTCTTGTCTGAGAGGTTGGATAAAGGTTTCTAGTATGTAGTGCTTGTGTGGGATACCTGTACTTTCGGTTCCATAGTCCTTCTCGGAAGTCTGCTTCGTCGTGTAGCTGTTCTTGAAGAACATTGACGAGGTAGCGTGTGGAACGGATGGTAAAAGTGCTGTTTTAGATTAATGGTGATATTTAGAGCCTCCGATGCTGATTTGATACTGTCGAAATAAAAAATTGCACGACTTTATTTTTCATAGTGTCATTCTTCGGAAAAAGGAACTCTAGGGTATCATTGAATAAAATTTCTGAAGACCTTATTCTTCACTATCCTCGATTCCGCATCTGTTCTGTGTGGATTCTGGAAGATCAACATCTTTGTTTTGTAATTGCAATAGTTCCAACAGGAATAGCAAAACTCCTATTGTGCTTCTGTATCTTCTGCAGAATACTGCTCCTCTCATCTCCTTTAGGCCTCCTCTTCTTGTTTATCTGCAAAGTTTAGGCTTGGCTATACGTTTGCCAATACGCTAATAACCAACCAAAGAGTTTAACCAGAGAGTTTCCGGAAATGTGAGAAAGTTGGCTCTTATTTTTTTTTGCCAATGTAGTCCGTTGTGGTATTGTTCCAATGGAGGAATAACAAAATGGAAACATTTTTTGCATGCCATACCTTCCTTTCTATTCTTTTCTATTTTAGTGGTAGAAGTCAAGAATACCAAAAATAAGGACTTGTCCGGGGATGCGTATAAGAGTCTGATCGCTACCTGCACGTGATGGCCCTGCTTCAACCAAACGCAATCAAGCGATCGAGTGCACGCATTGGGAACATACGAGCTGTATAACCTGCACTGTTATATGGCGAAAGCTTCCCATACATTGCAAAAAGGTGCTGTCGTCCAGCACACCGCCAAAGCCCATAACCCGAAGGGTCAACTGCCTGAAGGGAGCATGGAATCTTTGGCAACAGAAAATTTGTTTCGTCACGCTGAATTGCCGAACACTAGCGAGTAAAGTCCAACATGCCGCTCTATCCAGACTTCCGCGACATCTCTGTGTGCCTTTTGCTGCACTGCAGGAAACACGCATGAGAGATCGGCCCGTCATCAGCATCGAAAATTACACCGTATACTGCAGCGATGATGATGAGAACAAAGTATTTGGCTGCGCAATACCTGTGAGGAACGATTACAAGAACCTGGTGGAGGGATTCGGCTCAACGTCGTCTAGATGCGCTTTTGTACGATTGCGGGATCGCAGAGGACGTAAACTCTGGATCATAAGTGCTCACTCACCTACGGGAACCGCTGAGGACAACAGTAAGGACGCGTTCTATGACAAACTCAATACGTGTCTAAAATACCAGGCCAGCAGGTGGTCATTGTCTGAATCGACGCAAATGCGAAAATGGGATTCGAACAGCAATCCGATGTGCTAGGAAAATGATGCTATCCAGCGGAGCACACGTTGGACAACGGTGACCGTCTGGTCGACTTGTGCGAACAGACGGGTCTTATCATCGCTTCCACGTTTAAGAAAAGTCATCGACGCCATCAGCTTACTTGGCAGGGATCAACCCTTTTAACGCCTGAAGAGCAGCGCAAGCGGAAGATGGGGACTTTTAAGCTTCAGCTCGACTACGTTCCGGCGAGGAACATTTCTCAAACAGATATCCGAAAATCTAGAGCTGTTTGGGACGTTGCGTTTGACTCTGACCACCGTCCAGTTCTTCTCAGCTTCAAGAGTTCCACAAGAGAAACTGAGAAGTTCCTCTTCAACCGAAAATCGACATGGCAGGTCTGAAAGACGAAGAATGCAGAACAAAATTCCGCCAACGTGTGTCTATTCATATTGGGGTACGGACCAGGAAGAAGCTTAGCGATGCGGATTCTTTCATAAAGTGCATCCAGGACGCTGCAAGGGAAACGCTCCCGGTTCTATTGCCGCGGAAGAAGTTTGCCTCTGCATCTGCATCCAATTTGGAGGGAACTCCTCAAATCCTTACTGAACCGGCAAGCATAGTCAGCTCCTGAACTCGAGCACGAGGCCGACATATGCGGTTAACGAGGAGCCACCGACTGAGTTGGAGGTTTTAGTCTGTATCCAAAAAATGAGGAGTGAAAAATCTGACGGAGAAAACGGGATTAGCGCAGAAATGCTGAGATATCTTCCTCCGTCTGGGATTCGTGAGATGATAAAGATCATCCGTTTAATATGGATAGACGAAGGGATGCAAGGTACTGGAGCATATTATCCTGGACCTACCCATTAAACATCGTAAAGAAACAACGCGCGACGAGCAAGCTGGATTCCGTTCTGACCGATCTAAGATTGACCGTATTTATATATGTATGTATGTATGATCGGAAATATTGAACTTATTTTTTCATTTTCACTTTGGTTTCCAAAATTGGCGTCCTGATGAAGTGCTTTAATCATTATAAAACTTCTTCGAACTGCCACGCGTCCATTTGAGAACCACGATCGTATCTCATGGTGTGAAAAAATTTGCATTGAATGATCCGAATTCATTTAATAAAGCTAGGAAAATTCGTTTACATTTCCATGGAATAGTTGTTCGGTAAAACTGGATAAGTCCTCGATAAGCTCTACTTAAAATGGAACAGATTCGAGTCACATATTCCTGAAGCCTTCTTGGAGAAGCTTTTATTTGTGCTCGATCATGAGGGGATGCTACATCTCTTTCGAACTTTTCCTTCTTTTTTGACCGACCCTTTTCCCTTCTTCGTGAATTCACAGTTAGGTTCTAACTAAAAAAATTCCGACATGATTAAAAACTATTCACAAGAGTAAGTGTTTCAAAGTCATAAGATACCAGCAAATTAAATTAAATTCATGATTGAGAGCTGCAAGTAACCTTAAATTTTACTGTTGTAGTCGATCAGATTTCCTATTTGTTGAGGCTAACTTAAGGTTTATTCCGCAGTTTGAGCTAGCAAAAATTTTAGATGCTCCCCAACACGCAGGGAATTTGTTTATCTGATTATTATCCTAGTAGTAGCTCTGTCTTGGTCAGTTTCCCATTCTAGAGGAGCACAGAAATTCGAAGTCTTAGATCGCATTCTTCTGCTAAATACAGGTTAAAAGAGCATAAAAACATCGGATAAACATGCTCGTTTAACCGTAAAAGAGAATGAACGGCTCAGATAACTCTTCTTTTTTTGTAAACATTCTTTAGGTGTGACTGGCTGGAAATATTTATTTACACGTATCGCAAAAACCGTGTACGATTCGGTTGTTTGGTTGATGTTTGTTTTTGGAAAAACCTTTCTTCACATTGGTGGTAATGTTGCCGCAAAATTGCTACAGCTCTCATGGTTTTTGACGCGATCTCGTTTCAGATGGTAACTTGTTCTTGACGAGGCGTTTGAAACTTCGCAAGTGTTCTGTCATTCCAGTCTCTGACGAAGGCGAAGATGCCGAAACACTACCCGTAATAAGGAATGCTAACAACATCGGCTGTGGCTTGACATACATTATCGTGAAAAATCACAAGGGCCTTTCACATCCTTGCTATGCTGTACAATCCTCCTGACATCTCTTTGCTTATTTGGCCACGACATCAAATGGGGATGTCTCCTTTCCTCCTCTTCTTATCTGATAACGTCGTACTGACCTTTTTCGCTTGCATAATAGATCGCTATGCTGATACAAATCCCCACGCATCCAAATATGTTGTATGCTACCTTAGTTCTCTCCACAAATGGCGTGCGCTACACCAGAACTCATAACGCAATGAACCAGTGTTAGGTGCAAGCATCCGCCTAATATTGTTTTCCGTAGAAGTTTGGTACCTGCTACGCTGAGTTGCTGCTTCTCTACGCGCAGCAAAACCGGAGACGATTCCACTCTCGTCGGGTGACTTGGGGGACGGTCAAGAGGTACCTCTATAATGTGTCTCCGCGTATCCAGGCGACTACGTTGTCGGACGTATTATTGTTGCAGTTGAAAGTTGAACATGAATTCGCTGAAAAAATACATTGCATATCTTTTGGTTAGGTAGAAGAATCTGCTTTTCCTCTCTACTTTCCGGTGATATGCGCTCAATTTCCCATGTCCGTTTGTCCGAACTCGCAGCGTCGATTTGTTTTTCACTCCTCTTCCTTCCAAATCTACAGTTTTCACCGCTCCGCTCTACCGATGCAAACGTCGCGATTGGCGTTGGCTGGCAAGATGGAGGCGGAATCTAAGTGATCCAACGTCTATGTGCCGCGCCCGTGTGGCTTTACCCTTTGCTTGTTAGAGCCACCCTCCGCTTTGCCAGTGATGCACTTAAACATGACACAAATTTCGTTAGTAAGAATTTGCTGACTACCTACTTTTTTGGATCTGTCCGCAGGTAGTAGAAACAGTAGTCATTTACAGTAGTCAGCGTCAAATATGTTCGTTTTGATTGGAATAGGAAAGAAGAGAGTGTGTGTCAAGCAGAAAAAGAATTTTCGATGAAGCATGTGCATCACAACGAACCGATTGAGTATAACCAATTTTGGCGCCTGAAGTATAATATGGAGCAGGTGTAGCGCAGTCGGTTCGAGGTTCCGCTGTCTGCACGATCGATCGGAGGTTCGAATCCGCCCTAGTGCTCACCAAGCGTTTCCTCCCTCCGGGGTCGATAAATTGGTGTCTGGGAGGATAAGAACACCGACTTGACCCGCACTCGCAAGTCATTGTATAGGCCGGTAACACCCAGATAATTCTGAATTGAAGTAAACGTGATGGCGCATCCCAAGCGGATTGATCAACGCCAGACAGTTTATCTTTTATCCTTAACATATAATATAGTAGTTAGCCGCATAGATGAGTTGAAATAAAATAATTCGAGAAACATACGGAACATCTCCTGGAGAAGAAGAGGACGCTAGTGGAATCGTTGTTCAATCGGAAATGTTTTGAGCAGCTTTTTACATCGCTTACCACAAATCTATATCTCTTGGGTGCTTTAACGCTCTATGTCCGTTAGCTGAAACGCACGATCTCGTGACGACCTGCGTGTATGGAGCCGTGTAAGTCTTTTTTTTAAACAATGTGATTCTGAATTCATTTCATTATAACTGTACACTTTTGAATCGAGCTTGACCTAAATAGCGATATTACGAGTGAATGGTCACTTTGTAGATAGTACATGAATAATCGTCATACGTAAAAATTCTTGATTCGTATCGGTGAAAAAAAAAAAAAACTGAAATAGCGACACCTCTTGAAGGCATCTGGCGTGGTATAGATTTTCGTTGGAATATACCTATATCTGGACGTTATGAATACAGGGGTGGTTCCGCTCATCTCTCCCTCCATCACTGCAAACAGACGGCTTCAGAATGCGCTTCCTTACGACGGCCACTGTTGCTATGCTCCACCTTCGCTCCCCGCCCCGGTCCCGATTCGTCGAATGGGCTTTCAACGAATCATAGGCAGGGTTGCGCATTGCAACAGAAGCCGTCGTAGGAAACAGCGTTCCGGGGTCGTCCGTTTAGACAAGTACAGGGAGAGATGAACGGAATCACCTTCTTCCCACAATCTACGACCCCGCATAGGCATTACCCGCCTGAAAACCGTACCACGCACTGCCGTATTGATTCAAAGGAAATGCTAGGCAGGTTCTTCGCGACAATTCTTTCCAGATTACGGTGCTGATTTCGTATGAATATCATACATTTGTTCAGTCTAACAGTTTTCAGCAACCGCGACAGTACCTCACGCCAGCACGACAGAAGAAATTGGAGTGCCTCCACCTAAAACTACGGTGTCATCGACACCGTAGTTTTAGGTGGGGGCACTCCAATTTCCATCGTAAAACTACCACGACATCGCCTACACGCAAAACTACGGGACAAACCATTGTTGCAACAACAAGAGCAGCTAGCTCTCGTGAAATGACAGACACATTACGGAATCTAGTATTGAAAACGCACAACGAGAACAGGTGAAATAAAATTTTAGATGCATTAGTTGAACTAGGAAAAAAGTAACTACTTTCCGAAAAAAAGCCATGTTTCTATATTAGAATTCTCAACCAGCTTCATGAATCTCATTTCAGAAAATTCAGTGGTCAAGGGATTTTTAAAATCCTGTTTTTAATTGAATGATTTTATTTGAGTGCGTGATATGGGCACAAAACAGTTTTCCAGTTCGAATTACGAAACTAGTTTCGCTAACGTTTGAACGTTTTCAGAGCACTGCTTTCTCAAAGAGCTGTTAGAAATGGGACACCGGACGGCCCGAAGTTTGAACCAGCTATGAATACGCTCAGAATGGCAACTTATAAACGTTACGACAGACGAAGAAAAAAATAAACGTTTTTAGATCATTTCTTTCTGAAGGATCTGTTAGAAATGGGAAAGTGGGGAAGCCGAATCTTCCAACAGATACGAATATGCTCCGAATGGTACGTTATAAATATTATGACAGACTAAAATCTTCTGCTGCTTATTAATTTCAATGGCTTGTGCTTTGGTGTTGTTCAATCATGGTGAGCTTGGATCAGGGTCAAGTGTGGTGATGGGACACTACCCTCTCGAGTACAAGTCGTGGAAACACAACCACGCTAATGAGACATGAATTTTGCCGCCGAATGTACCTTTATTTAACTGAGAAACACTACTCAGATCAATGCTCTGACAAAGTTTTATGTAGATGTTTATATAGAACGCATGTCAAGTATTCTTGCTCGCAGGTTTTGTCGAACGAAATTTCATATAATTCTTCGAAGTTCTTTCTATTTTCTACAGCGTTTTATCGCTTCATTACATTTCTCCATTCTCTGCATAAAATCAGTACGACCGGTTAGGTGTATGAATGGTGAACAGAGACCTTCGTCGAGATACACCTTTAAGTGAAATACACGTCTGCGAAGCATTAGTACCGCCACGCACGATGGTGAATGGGACTTTTACTCATCTAAATGTGCAAAAAGAAATTATTAGAAGGACAAAAAGCAAAGGACTATGTTATAACATTGCTCAGTGGGAAATTTTTTGAAGCATCGCTGGTATTTCTATAGTCTTGGATGGGCGTTTTCCGTTTAACAATTCAAAAGAGGAAAATAAACATTTTCATTCACTTTCTTTTCTATTTCACTTATACAAACTTCTTAAGCAACTCTACTTTATGTAACTTTCCAAACAATTCTTATCAGTAGGGACTTCCCTTTTTTGTTGGTTTCAAAAAGCACACTACAAGACGCGGACGTCGTCGGGACGATTTTCGACGCTCATTAGCCAACTGTATACGCTGCGACACTCCATACCTATCGGGTACCTCTTGACCGTTTCTCCTAGAATATTGTACTGAAGTTTCTTGTATTAGCTGAATAGGTGCTTCTGTTCTACTTGATTCCTTTAATTATTATTTTAGTGGAAACATCGTCGACAAAAAGATCTACAAACAAGGCGCAATATGTTTAGCATGCCTAAACAAATGCACTCAAGCACTTTGTGCAATACCTAAGGATTGAGCTTACACAAATAAAAATAAGAGTGATAAATAACAGTTGCTCTGTTGGAACAATAAACCATTGATTAATAAATAATAACAGAATAATAATAAACCGTTGAATAATTAAGGCAACATACCACGAATCTGGAGTGGTACGGATTTCAAGTGGAGTATCCGTATACGGGTGCACGCGTAGCGTCCCTTACTGCCTATCGGGCAGTCCGAATTGATTTTCGACGAATCGCAAGGCGGAGGCGGCGCAAGGGGTGGAGCGCTGCAATAGGTGGCGTCGTACAATACAGCATTCTGGAGGCGGCTGTTTGCAGTGATGCAGGCAGAGATGGGCGGAACCATCCCCACCTCCATAATCTACGAGCCCGTTTACGGATACTCCACCGGAAATCTGCACCACCTCAGTTTTCATCACTATTTTGACACCTTCAACACCTTTCTCACTAAAAGAACTCTCTATCAAAATTTGGATTGTAAATACCACTGGTATTCGTGGTATGTTGCCTTTAAGCTTTGCTTGAGAACCAAATCAATTCCTCGGATTTGATGACGCAGACTCGAATTTGTTAAGGGGTATAGAGTGATAGGAACTGTAATATTTTTTCTTCTTTCAAGAGAACAATATCAATACAATCCTAGACCAGTGATTCCAGTGGTATTTACAACCCAAATTTTGACATAGAGTTCTTCTAGTGACAAAAGTGTTGAGGGTGTCAAATAGTGATGAAAACTGAAATACCTTGAAGTGTCCGATTAGCAACGTCGAATAACCTAATGAAGTGGTGGATTGCTCCAATGTGCGCACGAAAGTAGGACAGAAAAGATAGAAAAGAAACGGATATAATCAATAAAGGAAAGATTTGGTTTTTCCAAATAAATGATATGCAAAAATAGCCAACAAATTCGCGGAATACGACTTATAAAAGCGTTGTTTGCTATAAAAAATTTGCTATAAAAGCCAAATCACACAGTTTTCTCTCTTACCTGCCAGCGCGATACAATGTTTCCCATTCTTCCGGTAATGGCGATCACACTTTAGCCATGATGAACGAGTGTTTATGTGATTGTTTTTAGGTGATTCTAGCTTTGTACAATACTGTGCCACTAGCTGTGACCGGCAGGATAAAAGGTGAGTTCTTGTGAAAAAGTTGCCACTACTAAGTTTTAATGTCTTGCAAATATTGAAGCCTACCTAGATATGAGGATCCATGGCTTTGCTGATATTACCTCAATCCCCACTTGGTAGATGCTTAGATCCTTTCAGAATGCGACGAATCAGCAATCGCAGGCGACGAATATCGAACACTGTTCCTGCAAGCACACAATAATTACAGGCTTGCACTTGCAAATGGATCGTCGCGCGGAGCACGTAAAACTAAACTACCAGGATCGAAGAGCTTGTTCAAATTTGTGCGTCCTTTTGAGTCTCGTTTCAGCATTTAAAAACGCTCAAATAATCAAAGAATACTGCGATCACTGAATAAATCATCCCCTTCCCTCAAGTTTAATGCTAGCAATGTCAAGGTGGTTGAGTCCTTTACAAAAGAAAGTTTTTTTTTCTTGAAGAATTCAAGAAAAAAAAACTTCTGCTTCACTGTCGAAAATTATGTATAGAACACAACTGTCGTTTTAGACTTTTAGGTTTGAAATTGCAAATTTTATTTTTATTTTGATGAGAGGGGATTGCCTTACAATATCTCAGAACTATAACTGCCAATTGGAACTGCTTGCAAGTGCTGTCGCTCTTGATTGTCAGTATGGGCCTTCATTGAACCTGAATGACATCGGATATAGCCAGAACTTTCGCCGGTGAGTAAATTTTCATGCTCGTTAGAGTGTAAGTCATGAAAAAGATCAATATTTATACTTATCCTATCCTATTAACAGGCACGAAGGAGTAACACATAGCATATTGGACAGCGTAAATAATCTTGAGGATCATTTCAACAACGCTCTTTATAACTGGTGGTATACGGTAGAAACTGAAATCCTCGGGCCGATCGGTTCAAAAGTCATATATAAGGAAGATGGGATGGAAGAGTTTGCCAACGTAAGATTCATTAATTAGTACTTTTCGGCCCATAAAGATGTAGAAGATACCAGATCTTCTGCTTTTTGGGTGAAGATGAATGAGGTATTCTCATTCCTAGCAACTCTCACAGGTTCGCTGCGAATTCACAGAGGATATTAGGCAGGAAAAACTGTTCGGTACAATGATACGGTATTGTTTTGAATTTGGGCGGTTTAATTCCTATATTTGATGAAAACTGATGTCGCACATGGTCGAGTACGTTATAGTCGTTAAATGTAAGAGACAAAAATTTCTGCGTGTGTAACCTCCAAGGATCTCTTCACTGCAACAGGTGAATACATATCCATTGGTTGGGATATAAACGTTGATGTTTTATTACTTGGAAATAATTAAATGTTCAAGAATTAGAGTGTCACGTACAGTGTCATATATTTATCTATTTATTTAGTGACATCTCAGTTCAGGCAAAACGACCTGATTGGAACGGGAATCAAAAATCAGTGTGTCCTAGAATAATGTTCTCTACGAGTTTAGCATGGAGATATGCAAAAAACTTCTTGCCCGCTCACATCGCTGTGCGGCGCTTGTACCTTCGATGTTACCGGCTACACAACTTCAAACACACACCATTTGCACCGATCTTGAGCGGTTCCAAGAAGATGTCCGGGAGGCTATGTATTGGGGTGTTCGGAAAGTATCTGCCAAAAATTTCGCAGTAACGCAGATTTTTTGAGATGTTCTGGAAGTTCCCGTTTTAAGTGTATTATATAAGGACACTACCGCTTGCATACATATAACATACCTGGCTCCCTCTTCCCTGTCTATTTAATCCTATAATGGCAAAACATTCCACTCCCACTTGACACGTACTCCTTTACGAGTTCGAATCTGGCCACCCCGCTGCTGAAGCCCATCGGAACCTAATTCAAGTATTAGGCACTAAAGCCCCTTCTAAACGGTCTGTGTGCGCCTGGTTCCAGCGCTTCAAAGCCGGAAACAAAAAACTCGAAGACGAGCCTCGCTCGGGTCGACCGACTGCAATATCGTTCGACAAACTGAAGAATCTGAAGGAGTAGCATCCTTATGAAGGTGTGCGGTATTTTGCTGCCAGTCATGACTGTTCAAGGAAGAGACATCCAAAGACTGAAACACAGCGCATCAAATGATGGAATCTGAAGGACCGAAAGGGGGCATTTTTGGCGTTCGTGGCTCCACTTACACTTCCCCTCCCTTCTCGTAGTGTAGAGGAAATGTGGTCGTCTACTTAAAGCGTTATACGCTTGACCGCGGAGAACACTCTGGTAAAGACGAGACGTAAAGACTCTAGGTGAGCCCAATATACAAAAAACTACGTGGTTTTGGAACGAGAACGTTCAGGCGGCGATTCGTGAGAAGAAGTCCAAGTATAAGCTCTGTTGGAGGACACGTCAGCCTGAAGATTGGGCTGCTTACCTAGCGGCGAACAGGGAGGCTAAGAAGGCAGTCTCCAAGGCGAATTCGGACCGCTACAAAGCTGTGTACGACATGCTTGATACCACAGAAGGCGAGCGGGCAGTGTATCGTTTAGTCAGAGTTCGTCATCGCTCAACGTTGGATATGGAGCACACCAAGATCGTTAAGGGAGCAGATGGAGCCGTTCTGCGCCGTTCTGGTCAGATCCTGGAGAGGTGGCGAGAGTACTACAATCATTTGTGTAACAAAGAGTTCTGTCATCCCGCCATCCCAGGTGTTCCCAGCGTCGAAGGTCCTGTTCTACCAATTACTGCCGTCGAAGTAAGTGCTGCCCTCACAATAATGAAGTCGAACAAGACAACCGGTCCTGATAACATACCTGCTGATGTCTGGAAACTGCTAGGGGATGAGGGTCCGCGTGGCTCGCAACTCTATTTAACAAGATCGTTGTAGAAGGACGGACTCCAGACGTTTGGCAAACTTCCGTGGCCGTGCCTGTCTGGAAAGGGAAAGGAGACATTGCTGACTGCATTTCGTACAGGCGTATACGACCGCTGTGCCATACGATGAAGGTTTTCGAGCGTGTCCTGGGAGCTCATTTGATGAAAATTGTCAGCGTTTCATTCAACCAGTGCGGCTTTGTGAAGGGCTGCATCACTATAGATGCTATCCATGCTGTCCGTATCCTCCTGAAGAAACATCGAGAGAAGAACCGCAATGTGCATCTTGCTTTTCTCGATCTCGAGAAAGCTTTTGACGGTGTCCCACATGGGCTGTTATGGATGTCCATGATGTCGCAGAGTACCAGAAGAATATGTGCGGTGGACGAAGCTGCTTTATGCCTACCAGCGTTATGCGATCTGCTGCCGGAACAAGCAGGCCATTCCCTGTACAAGTAGGGCTGATCAAGGTTCATCCCTCTCACACCTGTTGTTCATACTGTTTATGGACACGATAACGAAGGAAATCCAGAAGCAGCATCCGTGGACCCTACTCTTTGCCGACGATGTCATGCTCGCGTCGGAGTCTCGAGATGATCTTCAGAAATAAGTACAGTCTTGGAAGGATCAGCTGCAGCAATATGGATTGCGCCTCAACACATCAAAAACTGAGTACATGGAGTGCGGACCAAGGACAGAGGATGGTTGAATTCGTGTTCGCGTATATGGCACCTAATTAAACAAGGTGAACTGTTTCAAGTACCTTGGATCCAAAGTGACTTCCACAGGCGACATTGATCAAGAAGGTCGAGCACGTGTTAGTGCGGCATAGATGAAATGGAAAATGGCAACACGGGTACTGTGCGACAAGAAAGTCCCTGTTCGACTGAACTCGATGATCTACAGGACGGTTGTGCGTCCTGTTGCCCTTTACGGATGCGAGTGCTGGCCGATGACGAAAGCCTTGGAAAGAGTGTTGCACGCTATGGAGATGCGGATGTTGAGGTGGACGATAGGTGTAACGCTAAAAGAGAAAGCATCCAAAGACACTGTGCGCTCCATCTTCGGCGTCATCCCGATAACTGAGAAGATGAAGGAGGCCCGACTGAGATGGTTCAGTCACGTCTTGCGGCGAGAGGAAGATTCTGTTGCCAAAACCGCTCTGAAGCTCAACGTTTCAGGAGTGAGGCCGCGTGGGAGGCCAAAGATTCGCTGATTAGACCGTGTGAGGCTGGATATGATAGATGCACGTTTGTGTACGGCTGATGCAATGGATAGAACCAAATGGAAGACAATAAGCAGAAAAGCGGACCCTGCAACAACGCGGGACAAACGCTAGGAAGAAGAAGAAGAGTCTTGGCTGTTCGCTGTCCACCGTAGGCACTGGACTGCGATTTCTCGGAATGGTGAAAAAGCTCGCTCACTGGCTTCCACATGCATTGAACGACGGCCACCGCCAAATGCGGCTGGACATCTGTACTCAGCTGCTCTCCAGAAGTCGCAAATTCGACTGGCTGAACCCGATTGTCACTGTAGATGAAAAATGGGTCCTCTTCGTTAATCACACCCACAAACGTGCGCTGGCGATGAAATGCCGTATCCTTTCGTGAAAGGGTGGTGAGAAATACCGTTTCGAACTGCTGCCGGACAACACGACAGTTACTACCGAGGTCTACTGCGCTCAACTGCAAAGACTGGCCGACAAGATCCGTAAGAAGCACCCGAAGCTCGACAACGTTCGCCTGCTGCACGATAACGCGCGCCCTCACATCGCGAGGAAGACTTCCCAGAAAATTCTAGAGCTCGGATGGGAAGTTCCACGGCACCCACCGTACAGCCCGAACCTAGCCCCGAGCGACTGCCACCTCTTCCATCGCTTCACCATCACCTGGAAGAGAAGCGCTACGATGATCGTGACCACCTCGAAAATGACCTTTGGGCTTTCTTCGCCTCCGAGTTGCTGGAGTTCTACGCCAAAGGAATCCGTGATCTTGTGAGACGTAGGCAGAAGTTTTTCGATGTTGATGGAGATTATTTCGTCGAATAATAAAATGTTGTTAAAAAGTTGTGCTGTTTTGAAATTTTGCCGTATTTCGGCAGATACTTTCCGAACTCCTAATACATATATACGTTGGCTAAACACGAGAGACGTTGCGTGAGGCTGACTAGCAGCTATTACTTTTCCTCTCTATTCAGCCATTACTTCAGCCTGTCTCTTTCGCTCAATGGAGATTTTTCATAAAAATATGAGTCAAGTCAATATGAGTCAGTTAGCTTGAGTGCAGTGTTACTGCCACATAACTTTACCAAGTATAGGCGAGTACTTCATGGAACCAGGTAGAGGAGAGTGGGGCACATCAGTTAGAAGGAGAAGTGAGAAGAGGAAGGAACTGAAGACAGAGGAAGATAGCGGAACATAACAACAGGAGGAGCAAAGAAAAATGGATGAAGTATTCTTTCTGCTGCTCCCATAACATGTGAATTTGGCTTTAGTTGTTGTTTTGGGTTTGGGCAAATCTTGATAAACTGGCGAGAATTTCATACTTTCTTTTTTTCGACAGCTACTTGCTAACAAAGTACTCTATTTAATACTGAAAATATTTTAAACCACATTTTAGATGGCTTACCACAAATCGATATCTCTTGGGTGCTTTAACGCTCTATGCCCGTTACCTAAAAGGTACGATCTTGTCACGACCTGCGTATATGGAGCCGTGTGAGTATTTTATTCTGAAAACTCCATTCTGATTCTATTTCATTATAACCGCACACTCTTAGAATACTGCTTGACCTACACACCGAGAGCGACGGTATTACGAATGAATAGATACCTTGTAGATCGTCGATTAATAAGCGTCATGCGAGACAAACATTCCTGATTCATGTCGTTGAAAAAAAGTTGAAAAAGCGATACCTCTTAGGAATATTCTCCTGCTCTTAAAGTTTTCAAGGTGCTGTTGAATTAACCTAGAAAGAGAGGAACTTCCTAAGTTCAAGCTTGCCAAATTTTTTAAAACACCGTCTAGGAAGAGAAGAATTTCAAGAGGCTTTCATTAGAATATGGGAACAAATAGCTAAACAAAGAATTTTACCATCGCATGCATTTAGACTTCTGGTAATTTCTAGATCAAAACAGAATATCAGTTTTTAAGCGTCACGATTGCTGGTACAGAAAGTGCAGAAGTTGGCTTATCATAATAAGACGAGCTTTATCGTTCACTTCAGTTCGTTTGAACACGATTTGATATTTTTTGTTACCGCTTCATTTCTACACAAAGGTATTGGAAAATCCTCTGGGACACATATAGAATTGATATTTTGATTAGGGTCTTATTGTCATTGTTACTATAACAACAACACCATCATTAAAGTTCGAAACCTATTACAAAAAGACCTTGTTTATCCTATGTTAGTCATCTCATATAATCCGCTTCAGTCCTAAGAAAGGTGCACCGCTGTACCCCACTGCACAAACAACACGCGGTTGCACCGATTCGTCAACGTGTAACGTCGGGGTACACAATCCTGATTGTATTAGGGAATACGATGACGAAGACGCAACCCTAGCAGGACTCTGCCGCACTGATTCAAAGGAAATGCCAGGCAGGTTCTTTGCGATACTTCTTTCCAGATTATGATGCTGATTTCGTATGAATATCATACATTTGTTCAGTCTAACCGTTTTCAGCAACCGCGACAGTACCTCACGCAAGCACGACAGAAGAAATTAAAGTGCCATCGCCCCCACCCAAAACAACGGTGTCACCGACAACACGCAAAACTACCACGACATCGACTACGCGCAAAACTACAGAACAAACCGGCGTCGCAGCAACAACAGCAGCTAGCTCTAGTGAAATGACAGACACATTACGGGATCTAGTATTGAAAACGCATAACGATTACAGGTGAATTAAAATTTTTAGTTGCATTAGTTGAGCTAGGGAAAAAGATAACTACTTTCCGAGAAGAGCTATATTTCTATAACAGGATTGTCAACCATCTTCATGAATCTCATTTCAAAAAATTCAGTGGTCAAGGGATTTTTAAAATCCTGTTTTCAATTGATTGCTTTTATTTGAGGGCGTGTTATGGGCACAAAACAGTTCTCCAGTTCGAATTAGGAATTTGGTTCCATTAATAAACATTTTCAGATCATTTCTTTCTGAAGGATCTGTTAGAAATGGGAAAGTAGGAAAGCCGAATCTTCCAACAGCTACGAATATGCTCCGAATGGTAAGTTATAAATATTATGACAGACTAAAATCTTCTGCTGCTTACTCATTTCAACGGCTTGGATTTTGTTGTTGTCCAGTCATAATGAGTTTGGATCAGGGTCATGCGTGGTGATGGGACACTACACTCTGGAATAGGAACACCCTCCCTTGCTTCTCCTTCTCCGTTCCGTTCTCGGCTGCTGCCAATTCAATATATTGGAAATTTCACGTATTTCGAGAAAAGAAAAATCGAAAATTATCCGTGGAACGAAAGGCAAATGAGAAACTAGGTAGCTGACAGCTGACAGAAGCGAAGAAACACCAAGTAGCAGAATAAGCAAATTTGTTGGAATGCTTTTGAAATATTGCTATTCAAAAAAATCTGATTTTTACTCTATTGTACTTTTTTCTAAAATCTATTTAGCAGCTCTAACCACTGATTAGAGGATATGAAAGGACGAAAAAAGAGGAGAGGTGCAAGGTCGAATTACAGAGGAACGTCGAAAAAAAAACACGAGATATTCAACATTTTGATCCTACGGTATGACAACAGGACTACGCAAGTTCGACGCCCCGCTGAGTTAAATTTCTGCAAAAAAGTTACAAACTTGGAACCATTTCTGAAAGGAGAGAATTTAATTTTACGTGGTGTTCAACAGTTTAAAAATGGATCTAATGGTAATTAATGACCAACAAATTCAAATTCTGTATACATAGTTAGGTCTGGGAGATGGCGAATAATTTTGTCATTAGAGGACAGGAGAGGGTATCGAACCTCCGAGATCTCATTGTGATTGTGCTTACACGTTATACAATAGCGGCCAGAAATCAATTGACAAACGACCTTTTGAGGTCTTACCTGAAAATTATTGAGGCGTCCCCAAACGTGCACCAAATCTGTCATTTTGGTTTAGAAACTTATTCTGGAAAATAGGTTTACTTTGCTCTCTCTGCGTTAGTATTATTTTCAAAAAATTGAAGATGTTCTTTATTGACTTTTTTGACTTTTAGTTTATTTCGCGTATTTTGTGTGTCCTTCTCCCTTTTTCTGTTTTATTTTACTCCTTATCATTGTATTTAGATTATGGCTAGCACAATCGGAGAAGAGCACATGTCAGATGAAATTCGGAAATCCATTCTGCAAGAAATCAATCAAGGAGTGAGAAAAGTCGAATTAGCGAAACTGTTTAACGTCTCCAGAGTGACTATCTTTGTTTTTCTGAAGTAAGTTTTAGAATGCTGAGTAATTGGAGCAACGCCAAACTCAGGAAGAAGCCGAATCACCACAAGAGTTATCGATAGAAACATTTTTCGAATGGGTCGTGTTGATAATAAGCTCACTGCCTTCGATATTCAAATTGAATTGGCCGTCGCCAATGAACAGACTTCATCAATTAGAACTGTCCGAACATACAAGCTGCCAGTCTCAATGGAGCGAAGAAACGGCTCATTTCAAATCGTGGCGGATGAGCTAAGGAGCATATTATCGTTGGACTCGCTAGCACTGGTATAAAGTTTTATTTTCTGATGAATCCAAGCTCAACTCGACGGGAAGTGATGGTATTAAGTGTGTCAAGCGTCTAGTTGAAGAAAGATTTGATTTTGTGTGTCAACAACTGCTTACTGTAAAGCATGGTGGAGGAAACATGCTTCGCACTTCCTTCAGTAACCATAAAATCGAACCTCTTCGGCAAATTCGTAGAAATTAGGAGAGATGCAGCTTTGAGGATATTTTAGAAACAACAGTGCATCAATTTGCTCTTCAATTCATTAGCAGAAGATTCATCTTCTAGCAAAATAATGACTCGGAGCACTCATCTGGCCATAGTCGTGACTGCTTCAACCGGGATATATCGGTAACTCATGTAGTCATTAGGCTCCGTCATCGGTTAGGCGGCTTTGCTCGAATTTCTTCATATGCTAATACTTTCTTCAGAAAAGCGGGGCCAGTCGCTTTGGAGACGACAAACAGTTTTGCTAATTGGGCTTGCCTCATTCCTTGATTGATTCCTCGCAGAAACGATTTTGAAGTTTCATCTGACATGACAACAGCAAAACGTCGCAAGGTGGCTCCCTGATCCATATACGTTGGGCGACGAACTGTGGTGAAAGCTAAGCTCGCCGTGGCAGGGCTGCTTAGTTTGGGGAAGTCTTTTTGCCACTACAGCATATCCACTGCCTCAGTACCCTGCACACTGGGCCCTGCCGTCTCAGACGTCGGACGGTATGGCGATCAAGTCTCAGGTTGCTTATAACGTCCTCGATTCTGGACCAAGGCGATACAATCACGACTCGCCATGGACTGTCTCAGACTGTGTACTTACAACGCGGGAACAGTGTATATAGACGCTGATCGGCATGCTCCTTCTCAGAGCTGCAGAGCGTATCAAATTTCACGTGATTGCTCTGCAGGACACCAAGGGCAGAAGGAGCGACGTACGACATGAAGGACGGTACACTCATCATTCGTGAAGAGAAGGTTCCGTCGCGAAATGTAGGCGGTGCTGGTTTTGTTGTTTCGTCGTCCATCTTGTCGATTCTCACGTGTCTCTTCGTCTGGCCATTCTTCGCCTCCACCCTCTGCGCCTAAAAACCCGTCAGTATCATCAACTGCTACTCACCAACATCAGCAGCTGATGAATCCGAATTAGACGCGTTTTACGAGGAGCTGGAGGAAGTGATCCGCAACGAGAAGTCCTTCTACAAATCGTTGTCGGAGACTTCAACGCAAAACTAGGAATGGCTACAGAAGAGGAATACAGGATCGGAAGATTTGGACTAGGGGACCGGATTGAAAATGGCAATTGTCTCGCTGGGCTGTTGGCCGCCGCTCGCCTCTTTCATGGGAACTCTCTTTTCATGAAAAAAGATCATCGTCGGTGGACATGGGAATCGTCCAATGGCGCGACTCGTGCGGAGATCGACCACATACTCACCAACCGGAGGTGGTGTCTACTTGACGTCTCAGTAGTACCATCCTTTTGTAGTGGTTCTGATCACCGTCTGCTTCGTGCGAAAATACGACTTAGCCACATGATAGAAAAGAACATCTGCTACCGCGAAAGAAGAAGGAAATAAGTCGTATACGACGATTGCATACTCAAGGACTGCGAGCCTGAGGTGAACGTGCCTCGAAGCCGCGGATGACCTACTTGGATCGAATTTCGAAGACCACCAAGGAGTTGTTGGAAAGAAGGACTTTGAGGCTTGATCCAAAAGCATCGCACATTGAGCGGTTAATAGCAAACATTAGCTGCAGAAAAGCGTTGCAGGAGGATATTTCGAAATACAGGCAGAAGAAGATTCTGAAAGCAGCACAAAGAAGAACGAGTCTAAAGAAGCGCTGCAGGAATCTCCGCAAATATAATATTCCGCTAGCAATCCTGCTGAGCGAAAACGGGACTCGCACATCTTCTCGTGGTGAGATGAAAATCATTACGGAGAGGTTCTACTCGAAGATTTTCCAATCATCAACTCCTGGGTCAAGCCCAATCATCCCCACTGGTGAAGCCCCACCACAGATTCTCACTTCGGAAGTACGAGTTGCTATCAAGAGCATGAAACCTGGCACAACCCCCAGACTTGATTTTATATTAGCAGACTTTCTTCGCTGGTGGCCACCCACTTCATGTAATCTTAGCAGCGCACATAACATCCTACCTTCAGAAAGAAAGGATCAGTGGAAATCAGACCAGTGGAAGACCTCGTTCTTATCCATAAGAAAGTTCTTATCCATAAGAAAGGTGACCGAGAGGACTTTCGGAACTACTGTCGATATGCTTGCTGAGCGTGTTATACAATGTCTTCACCAAGATCATCCTCACGCGCATTTTGAGGACGTTGGATGAAGCCCAGACTCAAGAACAAGCTGGATTCCGTAAGGGGTACTGCTTGGACCACATCCAGACCAGAGTGTCGAGGGTCATAGAGGTTTGCAGGAAATACCACCTGCCCCTTGTTCTAACCTTCGTTGACTATG
This sequence comes from Necator americanus, assembly GCF_031761385.1. Classification (NCBI taxonomy): domain Eukaryota; kingdom Metazoa; phylum Nematoda; class Chromadorea; order Rhabditida; family Ancylostomatidae; genus Necator; species Necator americanus. The sequence goes on along the minus strand of NC_087371.1, from coordinate 32,223,134 downwards.
AGAAAGCCTTCGACAGCGTAGAAACGAATGCAATACTGTCAGCGCTGGTCGATCAAGGTGTAGATGCCTCGCATGTGAGGGCATTAGCCAACTGTTACGATCGATGTACCACTAAGATACAGCTTTTCCATCGTCTCCTCACCATACCCATTGGGAAGGAGGTACGACAAGACGATACTATATCGCCGAAGCTGTTCACGGCTGTATTGCAAATAAATACAAATGCAAATGGATCACTACGTTGGGAAGAAAGGGGCATACGTGTTGATGGAAGATTTCTCTCGAACCTTCGTCTCGCGTACGACATCGTTCTCTTTTCGAGCAGCACCAATGAAGCAGAAACGATGCTCAACGAATTGAACGAAGCAGGGAAGAAAATAAGACTGCGAACAAACAGAAAGAAGACACAGTTCATGAAGAACGCCTATTGCGAGAATGGAGGAGTACAACTTGAAGGCTCCCAAATCGTGGAAACTTCGTCATACGTATACCTCGGACGTTCTATGAACATGGAAAACGACTTGAAGGAAGAACTGAATAGAAGAATGAGAGCAGCGTGGGCAGCATTCGCACCCATCAGGGAAGCTACGAACCAACTGACGGACCAAGGTCTTCGCGCCTATCTGTTCGACTCGACAGTTCTTCCAGCGCTATGTTACGCAGCAGAGACGTGGGCAGACACTGCTGCCACGTCTAGGAAGCTATTTACTACCCACAGAGCCCTTGAGAGATGTCTTCTGAAGTTTAACCGGCGCACACAACACCTAGCCGGTCTTCGCAGCTCCGACTTAAGAGCAATGTCCCGTCTTCGCGATCCAGCAGAATATATATCGAGAGCAAAGTATAGATGGGCCGGTCACATTATGAGAAGAATCGAAGACAGATGGATCAGAAGAACGCTAGAGTGGATCCCAAGAGATGCAAGACGCCCTCGAGGGAGACCGACAACGAGATGTGGTGACGTGTTCGCTACACGGATGGACCAGCTGAGAGCTCAGCTGGATACAGCTCAAAGACCTCGTCAACGTCACTCACGGAATCTGAGAAGATCTTGGATGACAATGGGAAGCGAACAAAACGGGTGGAAGAAATGTTGGGGCCCGCAGTCCTGGAAGATGGGGCATCCAAGTCTAAGTAAGTCTAAATAATATAATATAATATAATAATATAATCTAAATACAATAAAAAGAGTGAAATAAAAAAATCTGGGAGAAAAATAGAAAAAATACACAGGATAAACTAAAAATAAAAAAATTGAAAAAACAATATTTTCAGTTTTCTTTTTAAATAATACTAATCCTAAAGAACCACAATAAACCTACTTTTCGGAATGGGTTTCTCATCCCAAATGACAGGTTTGGTGCAGGCTTGGGTTTGGGTAGTTTTTCAGAGGACAAGACTTGCCCTAAAAACAGTCAATTCGCTGTTTCTTCCACCTCCTAGTCTTTTCACTATTCACTACTGCCCACTGCTCTCTCACTTGCAATCTTCTTCCCTTGTTAATGCATCCTATTACGACCATGCAACGGGAGATGATTGAATAGTCCAAGTACAATTGTGTCGTACATAACGGATCCTTAATCGATTCTATCTCTTCTAAAGACACTGCCATTGTCAGTAGCAAAATAGTTTCTGAAATTATTTTAGATTTCGTAAACCGAATAAAGTATGGTGTGGTGACGCACCAGTACCGGCTCTTTGGTATAAGAGCCTATTTGGTTTCGTCGCGCTCAACCGCCGGACATTGCCGACTTGAAGGTACTAGGGTCCCTCGGTCTAGGAGGGCTGTCAACGCGAGACGTCAAATCACGGAGATTACAGACCAGCGATGCAAGAAAGGATTCTGCGCAATACAAATCCTATGCATTTTCAAAATCAGCGCGTACAATCCGCATATGACCGCATCTTACAACCATACTTCATGTCCGGATTATAACGAGCATACTAGTTATAACGATTATAAGGAACACACAAAATCCTATGAAAGAACATCGTTCTACGTTTGTAACCGACATTTGTGAAATTGAAGTAGAAGCAGAGAATAGAAAAAATTCGGCACAACTCGGAAAGTGCTACAATTTTAAAAAAAAAGATTTGAATTCAATTTTAGAAATACGACTTCTCACTGGAAAAGAAAGCTCAAGCATTTGCGGATAAGTGTGCTCTCGCCTTTCCTTGGGTGAATGCTGGCGAAAACACTTATGTCCTTCAATCAAAATCAATTCCAGTGTCCGATGCATTAAGGAAGGTGAATTGTTTTCCCTATAAATAACCTGAAGTTATGTTTTTTTATAATAATTCAGTCTATGGAAGAATGGTGGGAGGAAATCTATTCCACCTCCGTGGGGAAGAATTTAAGATACACTTCGAGGTTACAAGCGAAGCGAAACGCACCTACGAGATTCACTCAGGTAGGTAATTTTTTCTCGTTGTCCTTGAAGTCGTAAAATGATAGCCATGTATGCATTCACCAAGTCTCAGGAGGAATCAGTGCAGTCATTGTGCAAAACTTAATTTTAGTAACCAATTGTCTAGGCAAAAGGCTGTTAAAAGCCACACTTGTGAATTTTTTTTGTACTTATTTGACAAGCATAATAAACCCTAATAAAGATAGGAGATTGGAATAACATCTTTCTTTTCGTTTTAATAAATTTATGTCCTCAGTCATACTCCAGAATTCCAGATGGCGTGGGCTAATACCTACAAAGTCGGATGCGGGATAAAACGGTGCTCCTCCAAGACTTTCGTAGTCTGCCGCTACGATCCACCGTAAAAATTGTTTGATTCTTGAAAAATTAACGCTAGAACTCTCTACCAGAATATGGGTAGGGAACAAAAGGTACCCGCAGAAATCGGCTGACTGTTGCTGACCTGGCTGCAGCGCCGCACGCCTCTGCATCTTTGCATCCCGGCGTTGAATTGGGTCCACCGACAGTTTATGTTAAATTGATGTTAAAACATCATTCTGTGATAACTGTTGGGGGAAATCAGGAGGAAAACCCATATTTCGAGTAATTCTCTTGAATTTTGTCTATAATATATTGGTAAGGAGTGCTTGAAGCTGAAGTTGGAGTGTGCTCCAAATATAGAACTGACGAGTTGAGAAAAACGACTATGAAATCATTCTCCTTCATTCATAATTAAAAAGATGGCGGAGGATTGTTAGAGACACACAAGTCTAATTTCTCAGAAAACGGCAGTAATATTAATTTTCGTCGATCAGTGAAGTGGAGCGAAGCGAACTCTACAGAAAGTCTAAGGACCTGCTTTAGTCGGACATTCAGACTGGTTGTAAAATAGCCTGTACTGTTCGCTTCGCTATCACCGATCAATGAGAATTATGAGTACTGGCATTTTCTGTAGAGTTAGATTCGACTTTTTGTGACAACGCCTTCTTCTTTATTATAAAAGAGCGGAAGATTTCACAGGTAACTTTCAAATGCGTCAGCTCTACATCTGGAAAATATTCAAACTTCAGCTTCAATAACTCCTTTGATTCTAGTGTATATAAATATAGACCCAATTTGAAAGCATTATTCTAAGTGTTTTCCTCCTGATTTCTACCAACTGTTATCATAGAATAATGTTTTGCCATAAAATGACGTAAACAACATCGTCACACTGATAAAGATAAGTTCCACATCAGATCACGTAAATTGTTGGGTACTATTTAAGTATCCATTTGTGTGGCTGTTTCCACTTTCTGAAGAAGCCATGCTACCAAAATGAGGTAAACGTGGAAGGAAATAGATACGTGGAGGATTCATAGAGGTGCAATGCAACACGTGCCATTAATTTGGAATGGTTGCAACTAATTTACCTTTCGCGACATCTGCACAACGTTATTGCGCACCGATCCGACGCCGTGAGACTCGCCAAACTTCATTTTATAGCTATCTGGCGCGGGGAACAATCCGACGCCGGTGGACCCGTCGCACACACACACACACACACACACACACACACACACACACACACACACACACACACACACACACACACACACACACACACACACACACACACACACACACACACACACACACACACACACACACACACACACACACACACACACACACACACACACACACAAACACACACACACACACACACACAAAAACACACAACACACAAAACACAAACAAAACACACACACACACACACACACACACACACACACACACACACACACACACACACACACACACACACACACACACACACACACACACACACACACACACACACACACACACACACACACACACACACACACACACACACACACACACACACACACACACACACACACACACACACACACACACACACACACACACACACACACACACACACACACACACACACACACACACAAAAAACACACACACAACACACACACACACACACACACACACACACACACACACACACACACACACACACACACACACACACACACACAAACACACAACACACACAAAAACACACAACACACACACACACACACACACACACACACACACACACACACACACACACACACACACACACGCACGCACACGCACACGCACACGCACGCACACGCGCACGCACACACACACACGCACACACACACACGCACACACGCACACACACACACGCGCACACACACGTGACAGACAGCCCGTTACTATGTGGCATGATCATGATTAGGTATCTTAATAATGACGTATGCTCTTGCTCTTACTTTCACTCCCTTGTTTCGAAATGAAATACCTAAAGAACTAGCTTCCAAAAATCCTTCCTTCTCATGCAAAAAACTGAAACATCCTCAACTTGTTTTTAATAGTTTGTTTGACGTTGAAGAAATCCATTGTGGTGCGTTTGTCAAAATGCGAATCCTTCAGTCAACCGCGAAACTCTTTGAACCACCTACTACTACCAACTACTATCAACACTATGGTACATTTGAAAGCATTTTCACCACTTCACGCTTTGAATAAATTTTGAACCGGATCTGTACATGCGTTGTGGGCAGACTTGAATCCTCCAGAGTACATCTGTTCAAATTTGCGTGCCCTGCGAGGAATGTTTCGAACCTTATTAGACGATAAAGGACGCTGATGGGCTGTGCATGAGGCAGACGCAGCGAAATCTGCTGATGCTGCTATCTGCTGCGTGTCGTAATTAGGGATCACCGTTGCAGGTAATTACTTTTGAGAGTAAGCTGTCACGGGAGTTCTGAGTACCTAACGATACGCACCTGACTTGGCAAAATGGTTGGGGAGACAGCAAGACAAAGCAAAATGAAAGCGAGCAGATTACCATGGGAATAATGGCGCAGTCAGGATCTGCACGCTGCGATCATCGACGGTCGTTAGCCACCTGATTCGCGGCGACACTCTATACGGGTACCTTTTGACTGTACTCCTAGAATATGGTCCTGAACTTTCCTGAATTAGCTAATTACGTACTTCTGTGCTACTTGATTCTTTTAATCATATTTATTATAGTGGAAACATCGTCGACAAAAAGATCTACGAACCAGGCTACGTATGCGCAGCATGCTCAGGACAATGCCTTGCCTCACTTTGTCCAACACCTGAAGACTAAAGAAAACTAAACATACACGGAAAATAGAAGTGATAAGTAGTAGTTGCTTTGTTGGAAAAATAAACCGTTGCAAAGAGTGAGAACTACGAAGCACAAACACATTCGTCTTCTGGCTCAAAAGTAACAAAATGGTGAACGTCACCCATCAACTCTTCTTTCCCCGGTTCTAGGTTTCCTCAGGCTGTATCAGTGAAATTCTTCCTATTTCGGAAGTCAGTCCATCATGACCCCTGTCTAAGAGCTTGAAGTGTGTGTGTGTGTGTGTGTGTGTGTGTGTGTGTGTGTGTGTGTGTGTGTGTGTGTGTGTGTGTGTGTGTGTGTGTGTGTGTGTGTGTGTGTGTGTGTGTGTGTGTGTGTGTGTGTGTGTGTGTGTGTGTGTGTGTGTGTGTGTGTGTGTGTGTGTGTGTGTGTGTGTGTGTGTGTGTGTGTGTGTGTGTGTGTGTGTGTGTGTGTGTGTGTGTGTGTGTGTGTGTGTGTGTGTGTGTGTGTGTGTGTGTGTGTGTGTGTGTGTGTGTGTGTGTGTGTGTGTGTGTGTGTGTGTGTGTGTGTGTGTGTGTGTGTGTGTGTGTGTGTGTGTGTGTGTGTGTGTGTGTGTGTGTGTGTGTGTGTGTGTGTGTGTGTGTGTGTGTGTGTGTGTGTGTGTGTGTGTGTGTGTGTGTGTGTGTGTGTGTGTGTGTGTGTGTGTGTGTGTGTGTGTGTGTGTGTGTGTGTGTGTGTGTGTGTGTGTGTGTGTGTGTGTGTGTGTGTGTGTGTGTGTGTGTGTGTGTGTGTGTGTGTGTGTGTGTGTGTGTGTGTGTGTGTGTGTGTGTGTGTGTGTGTGTGTGTGTGTGTGTGTGTGTGTGTGTGTGTGTGTGTGTGTGTGTGTGTGTGTGTGTGTGTGTGTGTGTGTGTGTGTGTGTGTGTGTGTGTGTGTGTGTGTGTGTGTGTGTGTGTGTGTGTGTGTGTGTGTGTGTGTGTGTGTGTGTGTGTGTGTGTGTGTGTGTGTGTGTGTGTGTGTGTGTGTGTGTGTGTGTGTGTGTGTGTGTGTGTGTGTGTGTGTGTGTGTGTGTGTGTGTGTGTGTGTGTGTGTGTGTGTGTGTGAGTGAGCCATGAGTTGGTGCCTCGACAGCAGAAAGCTCTAAAATGGGGTGCGACGGGTCCAACGGCGTCGCATTCATGTGTCGTGGTGTACAAGTATCGTGCAGTACCTTCGCGTGCATGTCGCAAAAGGTAAATGAGACGTTCCAAACATTTCATAGTCGTATCCACCTTCCGCATTCCTTTTCACCTCTACGACTCCACCGTTCTTCAGAAAGTGGAAACACGAATGCTAGCTGCTGCTAATATAGTAGCCAATTGTTTACGTGATCTGATGTGGAACCTATATTTTGAGTAATGAAGTATTTTGAGCCTGAAGTCCGGCTAAGGCCGGACCTGCTTTGAGATCATATAGAATGGTATCTATATGATCTCAAAGCAGTCGTTCCCATTGTGTTTACCACTCAAATTTTTTAGATTAGAGCTCTTTTAGTGACAAAGGTTTTGAAGGTGTCAAACTAGTTTACTCAATTGAAACAGCTTGGTGTGTGTGAATAGCAATGTCAAATAACCTAATGAAATGTGAATTGCTCCAAAGTAAGGACGAAAGTAGGAGATTATTTCATTCCTTACTTGCTAGATCCCTACAGTTATAGAATGCGACGAATCAGCAATCGCAGACGACGATTATCGAAAACTGTTACTGCAAGCACAAAATAATTACAGACTTTTACTTGCAAAAGGATCGGCGGGCGGAGCAGGTAAAACTTAACTTCCAGGATCGAAGAGCTTGTTCAAATTTATGCGTCCTTTTGAGTCTCGTTTCAGCATTTAAAAACGCTCAAATAATCAAAGAATACTGCGATCACTGAATAAATCATGCACTTCCCTCAAGTGTTACGCTACCATTGTCAAGGCGGTTGTGTCCTTTACAAAAGAAGTTAAAGAATTTAAGGAAAAAAAAACTTCTGCTTCACTGTCGAAAATCATATATAAAATCATATATGTATAGAACACAACTGTCGTTTTAGACTTCTAGGTTTGAAACTGCAAATTTTATTTTTATTTTGATGAGAGGGGGTTACCTTACAATATCTCAGAACTATAACTGCCAATTGGAACTGCTTGCAAGTGCTCTTGCTCTTGATTGTCAAAATACTCCTTCTTTGAATCTGAACGCTATCGGATATAGCCAAAACTTTTCCAGTAAGTGACTTTTTGTGTCCGTTAAAGTGTAAGTCGTGAAATAAAAATCTATCTAATCTACCTATGTCTACACTTATAATATACTATTAGTAGGTCAGGAGGAGTAAAAGAAGATGTATTGAACTCCTTATATATACTTGAGGATTGAGGATTATTTCAACGCTGCTGTTCATCAGTGGTGAGATACGAGAATGACTGAAGGTGGGGCGATAGGTCCAGACGTCTTATATAAGGATGATAGCATGGAGGAGTTTGCTAACGTAAAAATTATTATTCAGCACTTTTCGGTCCCATAAACGTGGGAGAAAGACCAGACACTTTCCAGGAGAAGTAGGAGGTATTGTCATTCCCTGTAACTCTTGAATTAAGAGAGGAAGTTGGGAAAACAACATATCTCTGGCAGAATTATACTGTTGGATTGTTTTGAATTTGAGTGGTTTAATTCTTATATTTGCTTGATGTGAATTGATGTCGCACGTAAGCGAATACGCTATAATCATAAAATGTAAAAGACGAAAAATTGTGTGTGGGCCGCCTTCAAGATCTCTTCATACAACAGGTCAGAACAACTGCATCGATTGGGATAAAAGCTTTGATGTTCTATTACTCAGAAGTAATTAAGCGTCAAAGATATACAAGAAAACCTCCTGCCGCACACAGCGCTGTACGGCGCTTGTGCCTTCAATGTTACCGACTACACGACTTCAAACACACACCCTTGGCACCGATCTTGAGCGGTCCCAAAGAGATGCACGAAGCTTTGCATACACGTTAGCTAAACACGAGAGATGTGTGAGGCTGACTAGCACCTACTACGCGTAGAAAATGACTCTAAACTCTTTCTCCTCTCTATTCAGCCATGATTTCAGCTTGTCTGGAGATTTCTCATAAAAATATGAGCAAAACAGTCAAGTTGAGTGCAGTGTCATTGTAATATTACATGGTTAACTATCGGACGAGTACTTCATGTGAATCGGATAGAAGAGAGTGGCGCGCATCAGTTAGAAGGAGAAGAGAGAAGGGAAGGAACTGAAGACAGAGGAAGATGACGGAACATAACAACAGGAGGAGCAAAAAAAAAGAGGTGAAGCATTCTTTTTGCTGCTCCCACCTTTTTCTTTTTGTAACATGTGAATACGATGAGAAGAAATGTGAATCCCGTCTTCGCTTGCAAGACTGATAGCGGAATACTATATTCGCGGAGATCCCTGCGGTACTTCTTTAGACTCGTTTTTCTTTGTGCTGCTTCCAGAATCTTCTTCTGCCCGTGTTTCGGAATATCCTCCTGCAACGCTTTTCAGCAGCTAGAGTTTGCTACTAACCGCTCAATGTGCGATGCATTTGGATCAAGCCTCAAAGTCCTTCTTCTTTCCAACAACTCCTCAATGGTCTTCAAAATTCGATCCAAGTAGGTCATCCGCGGCTTCGATGCACTTTCACCTCAGGCTCGCAGTGTTCTGAGCAGCAGGTCCTGCTCCACAGTTTGGTCTTTCTCGATGTGCCAGTCATCTTGGGACAAGGAGTCCTTGAGTATGCAATCGTCGTATACGACTTATTTCCTTCTTCTTTCGCGGTAGCAGACGCTCTTTTCCATCATGTGGTTAAGTCGTATTTTCGCACAAAGCAGACGGTGATCAGAACCACTACAAAAAGATGGTACTACTGAGACGCCAAGGACACCACCTCCGGTTGGTGAGTACGTGGTCGATCTCTGCACGAATCGCACCATTGGGCGATTCCCATGTCCACCGACGATGACCCTCAATTCCACGATGATGATTTTTCCAATAAAAGAGAGTTCCTATGAAAGAGGTGGACAACAGCCCGGCAAAACGGTTGCCGGTTTTCATTCCGGTTCTCTAGTCCAAATCTTCCGATCTTGTAATCCTCTTCTGCGGAATTTGCGCTTTGCGGATGCCGACAACGAATTTGTAGAAGGACTCCATGTTGCGTGGCTCGCGACGGAACCTTTTCTTCACGAATGATAAATGTGCCGTCGTTCATCTGTTGTAGGCCGCTCCTTCTGCTCTTGATCTCCTGCAGAGCAATCACGTGAAATTTGATACGCTCTGCAGCTCCAAGAAGGGCCTGCAGGTCAGCGTCTGTGGACCCTGTTCTCGCGTTGTAAGTACATTACAGTCTGAGACGGTCCCCATGGCGACTCGTGCATGTGTCGCTTTGGTCCAGAAATAAAAACGTCCTGAGCAACCTGAGATTATGATCGCCTCTCACCCTGATGCCTGAGACCGCAAAGCTTAGCATGTACAGTACTGAGGTAGTGTAGTTAGTGGAGCAGTAAGAAGACTTTTCCTCAAACTAAACAGCGCCGCCATAGCGGGATTAGCTTTCAGCACAGGTCGTCGCCTAACTTACATGGATCAGGGACTTTGCTAGATTCTGCTAAGACGGTGGTGAAACTTAGCACTGGTTTGCTCCTAGCTAAGCTTTCAATCCCTAGAAGTCGGATGTGTTGAACTCCCTCTCAGCTTGGGAAATCCTGACGGAGGATGTATCTCCGCAATGCATCGCAATCCGACGCCTAGAGTCACCTCCATGCCACTATGAGATGCTAAACCGCTGTATTGGAGCACAATTTAATATGGTTTTTTGTTATCACTTTCTTGTTACTTTCTACACAAAAGTTTTGGAAGAAGTTGCCAAAAAGCCAGAAACCAAAAGAAGCCAAAAAAACATTACGTATAATATATGAGTGGAATTTATATTAGCATTTAGGCTTTATTGTCAGTGTCACTGTAGTAACACTATCATGGAAATTCGAAGCTTCGCATTTGCGTCGATTCCGACAATGACCACCTGCTGGCTTGGTATTTTAGACAACAACGCATTGAGTTCATCATAGAAGGCGTCCTTGCTGTTGTCCTCAGCGATTTTCGTAGGTGCGTGAGCATTTACGATCCAGAGTTCACGTCCTCTGCGATCCCGCAGTCGTAGGAAAGCGCATCTAGACGACGTTGAGCCAAATTCCTCCACCAGGTTCTTGAAGTCGTTCCTCACAGCTATCGCGCAGCCACCTACTTTGTTCTCACCAGCATCGCCGCAGTATATGGTGTTATTTTCGATTCTGATGACGGGCTGATCTCTCATGCGTGTTTCCTGCAGTGCAGCAAAAGGCACACAGAGACATCGCAGAAGTCTGGACGAAACGAATGGTAGTTGCCAAAGATTCCATGCTCCCTTCAGGCAGTTGACCCTTCGGGTTATGGGCTTTGGCAGTGTGCTGGACGACAGCACCTTTTTGCAATGTATGGGAAGCTTTCGCCATATAACAGTGCAGGTTATATAGCTCGTACGTTCCCAATGCGTACACTCGAACGCCTGATTGCGTTCAGTTAAAGCAGGGCCAACACGTGCAGGTAGCAATCAGACTTGTATACGCGGCCCCCCTTACAGATACACTTTGGGTTTACAATTGAAGCCTGACGCACCTACAAGATTCACTCAGGTAGGCCAATTTTTCCATTTGTCCCAGAAGTTTACAAATCATAGCAGTGCATAAGTCCACAAAATCACTGGCGAAACAAAATCAATGCAGCCATTGTTTAAAATGTTTTTTTTTTTTTTTACAAAAAGAGTGCTTAGGTGAAAGACTTATAAAAGGTACACTTGTGAACAATTTTCTGTATTTATTTGACAAGCGTATCAAATGAAACGAAAAAAAAAGATGTTACTCTACACTCCTAATAGACATAGGAGTGTAGAGTAACACCTTTCTTTCGTTCTAATAAACTTATATCTACACTTATTTAGCAGCATTTCATGTGGCGTGGGCTAATACCTACAAAGTTGGATGTGCGATAAAACGCTGCTCCTCCAATACTTTTGTGGTCTGCCGCTACGATCCACCGTAAAAATCCTTTGATTCTTGAATGATTAGCACCAAAACGCAATACTACAGTATAGTCATGAACTTTCCTTAATTAGTTAAATACGTGTTTCTGTCCTATTTTTTTCTTCCAATTATTATTATAGAGGAAACATCATCGGCGAACACATCTACATACATGGCGGCATATGTTCAACATGTCGAAACCACTGCGATGCTGGACTTTGTCCAACTCCCAAAAACTAAACATACAAAAGTGAAAAATAGAAGTGATAAGTATTAGTTGTTTTCGTTGAAGAATAAAGCGTTGCAAACAGTGAAAGCAACAAAGCACAAACATTTGTCTTATAGCTCTATAGTAAGAAAATGGTGAACGCCACCTGTCTTCCTCTCCTCGGAAGGTACCACGATTGCCAACATCGAAGACGATTATGCTCGGCTTGTAGAGCATCTTCACGGGTGTGCCATAGAGGGAAAAAGTTTCAAAACCACCAAGAGACGCTTGTCTTTGGTAAATCTAGAGCTAATACGCCTGGGTGGAGGTGAGTCGAACGGAATTAAACGTGAAGCTTCCCCCCATTGCCTGCAGAATTAAGAACAAAGAAAGCCAAGGGAACCAATCTTCTATATTCTGCTCCTAATTACACTTTAATTCGTTATTTAGATTGAATAAAGAGCCAAAGAACCGAAGAAAAAGTTTTGTAGATTGTTACGACAGTTATGACCGTCACCAAATGTAGGTAGCTGTACTTAGAAATTAAAGAATTACAAATAAATTAGTTCTACCAAAGCATAGAGCGCAAAATGCTATTCAATATGATATATGAGTTGAACATTGAAAAAAACATCTTGAGAAAATATATCAGCATTACCTTATGTATTGCATCCCTGTTGAAAGAATCGAAATCGGAGATTTTTTTGGACGTCATCCAGTATAACCGGAGCCGCAAAGCTTGTTCAAGTCATACGCACCTTCGCTCACATGTTCTAGGATTGTACCATTAGGAACTCCAGTGTCGTTTAGAAGACAAATTTTGTGGAAATACATTACAAAGGGCAGAGATTCGTTCTAGAAAAATTGTAGATATGTGTTTTATTTCTTCACTGAACATGTGAAGAAGAGAACAATCGAAAAACGTTTCGAGAAAAGGAATCGATCCAACAGATGTTTGCGTTTGAAAGGTTGTGGGAGAAGGGTGCTCTTCTTGCCGAAAACGGAGGAATTTGCAAGAACAGATTGAAACAAGTTGAGTTAGTTTGTCTTTTCAAATTAGAACTTCTACAAACCATGCTTTTTGGATGTCACTTTTGAACTTTCCATCGTAAAGCTTTAGTCGTATAAAAGTGGTGTATAATGCATTTCCTAGTTGTCTGCGCATACTACAATCTGTTCTGCGTGTTTCCTGAAGTTTTCCAAAGTGCTATCGCAAAAGAACCTAAGAAAATGGTTCCTTACATACAAATTACAGTAGTCAGCGTCAAATATGTTCGTTTTGATTGCAATAGGATCGAAAGAAGAGAGTGTGTGTCAAGCAGAAAAAGAATTTTCGATGAAGCATGTGCATCACAACGAACTGATTGAGTATAACCAATTTTGGCGCCTGAAGTATGATATGGGGCAGGTGTAGCGCAGTCGGTTCGAGGTTCCGCTGTCTGCACGATCGATCGGAGGTTCGAATCCGCCCTAGTGCTCACCAAACCTTTCATCCCTCCGGAGTCTATAAATTGGTGCCAGAATTGTCTGAGAGGATAAAAACACTGACTTAACACATCAGCTAGTCCCAAGTCATTGTATAGGCCAGTAACACGTTCGTAAAATTCAAACGATTCTGAATTGAAGTGAACGTGATGGCGCATCCCAAGCGTATTGATCAACGCCAGACAATTTATCCTTTTTCCTTAACATATAATATAGTAGTTAGCCGCATAGATGAGATGAGTTGCAACAAAATAATTCGAAAAATATACGGAATATCTCCTGGAGAGAAAGATAAAAGGACGCTAGTGGAATCCATGACGATAATTTCGAAAACATTCCTCACCAGTTCTGGAACCCGATCTAGACTAAAACTTGTCAGTTGAACGCGATGACATCCAGAAAACGTATTTCCTCCAAGTTCTAAGAGGTGAAGTGAAGGCTTCACTTCTTTCGGAGTGATTTTAAAAATTCTACTTCGTTTTAGCAAGGAAAACAACTAGCTTATCGTGACGACTGTTGCACTTTTCATAAAATTCTTGTTACTTAGATGTCTTTTGCTGCTTCCTGAATAAATATACGAATCCCATTTGTATATTTATAGTATACAGTATATACCGTCTTCCTTTTCTTTCTTTGTAGTTGTTAAAATCCTAATGTAGCATAAAATATGTTATTCTTTTGCACACCATTATTACTGAACTCAACTCGTGATAGTACGGTGCAGTAGCACTGAATATGTCCCGACACTTAATTTGCCCTAAATAAAGTTAAAGGTATCACCCCACGAATCTGAGGTGGTACGGATTTCAAGTGTAGTATTCGTATGCGGGATGGGAGACTATGGAGAGGGGGTGATTCCGTCCATTTCTTCCTAATTGCCGCAAAAAACGGCCCGGAAGATACGGCTTCAGGCGTTTTGGCGCACTATTTTGCACAGGGAGTTCGACTGGAGCGCGCCAGCCTGGTGCGGCGCCGCATCTTCCGGGCCGTTTTTTTACGGCAATTAGGAAGAAATGGACGGAATCACCCCCTCTCCCTAGTCTCCCATCCCGTATACGAATACTCCACTTGAAATCTGCACCACCTCAGATTCGTGGGGTGATGCCTTTAAAGTAAAGTTAAGTGGCGTTAATCAATTCGCTTGGGATGCGCCCCCACGTTCACTTCAATTCAGAATCTTTTGAGGTTTAGGAACGTTTAACTGCAAGAACTTATTTTAAACGTTAGTGAAGTTTAGGTGAAACTCATCAGTTATAACCTTACAATCCCCTCTTTTATAAGATCACCACCATCTAGAAAATCAGAGAAAAAAAAAGAAAATCAAAGAACAATACACTTCGATTAGGCGGATTCAAACCTCTGAACTGCCCTATAGAATGACTTGCGGTGGCTAGCCGATGTGTCAAATCAGCTTTTTTTCCTCCTCCTAGACAAGTCTGGTACCAATTTATCGACCCGGAGGGATGAAAGGTTTGGTGAGCACTAGGGCGGATTCGAACTTCCGATCGATCGTGCAGGAAGCGGAACCTCTAACCGCTACACTACACACTTGCGAAGCGAGCTTCCCCTCGCTTGACAGTCCCGATGGTAATGGTGCCCTCACCCAATCTGCTGTTGATGTTTCGGGCTGCTACTTTTGCTTCAATGCCGTCACTCCATTCATAGAAGATGATAGCACAAAGTTGCTTTTGCGTAATTGACATCGTGATTAAAGTTAAGGAAGGACCCCGGCTAAATATACCTATTGTGGAGAATCTTCGAGAATTTTCTACAACCATAAAATGGTGCAAAATGGGTTCCTCCCAAAAATGGAAAGTTCTGGAAATTTCGAAAAATGGGTGACCAAAGTTTCTGTCCAGCCTAATATTATTAAAATCATGTAGAATAATGGAATATCAAGACAAATGTCCACTGATACAAAAGTCCACTTAGCGCGGGCTACCATCTTAGCATAAATGAAACTTATGCATCCCCTCTGATCCTCTAGATTCCCGTATTGCTAGGATTTTGTCAAAATGGTGCAAATACTTAACAAATCCACAAAAACGATCGGTACAAGCGCTCTAAGGTTACTTAAAATGCATGTGCTTTGCATGTATATAGAAGCACGATTATATGGATACGAGCTGAACAACTATGAAATGCATTGCACTGGATCGCACTCTTGCGCATAGGACAAATGACAGAAATCCATTCATGTTGCAACTCGATTGAATTTTGACGTCATCTGAATACCCTTCGTTTTCGCAATAATATTTTGATGTTAGATGCTACGATACCAGGATAGTAACTTGAAAATGTTTTAAAATACTTTTTTTTTGCCACCAATAACTACTTATTTCCAATGCATATGTGCTGAGCCAAGTAAATCAATTTTTCTTTTTGCAAAGATTTGGACGCATCCTGTTCATCTTAGAATAACTTGTCACGTATGATAGTTGCAGCTATCTTCATGGGACCCAAAAATATCTCAGAGAAAAGCTTTATATGACAAAATTTGAATATAACTCGGCATCAGAGGTCTTATAAAGTTCGTCAATATTGGCGAATACTCCTGGAGCAAGAAATTTAACCGAATTCGTATTTGTAAGACTAAAATATCAACTTTCGCTTCTCAACAAAACCAAGAAAACACGTTTAAGAGTCTGAAAATGGTCGAGTCAAACCCTTTCCTCTCCTAGTAAAAGAAGTCGCAGCTTATCTGCCCATATTTTCATTCTTTCTTCTTAGAATAAGGAAAAAAAGAAAGGAACGAAAAGAAATATAAGAAAATACACAGTTTATAGCCGTTGCCGCATACTTGAATTTTGCTTATTGTTGTTTATACTTACGTTAGACAGTCTTTTATGGAATAAATCCGGCCTCGTGCCACAAATCGCTAATGCAGTATGATTATAATTATTCTGAATGCCTTCTTTTATAACTCCTGGTCAACTGGTTTTCGTTTTCGATTATTGTTGCCAGCATTAGCCTGTTTTGCATACTTTTTACTTCCGATACATTTCCATCATAATTTTGTTCGTTACTGCTCTTAATTCATATAGTTAACAAGGATGCTGTGGGCGGGTGTCGTGTAGCGGTTAGAGGTTCCACACCCTGCACGATCGAATGGAGGTTCGAATCCGCCCTAGTGCTCACCAAACCTTTCATCCCTCCGGGGTCGATAAATTGGTACCAGACTTGTCTAGGAGGATAAAAAAAAAGCTGATTTGACACATCGGCTAGCCACCGCAAGTCATTCTATAGGGCAGTTCGGAGGTCGGCTATAACGATTAACGTCAGATACCGTATCCTTTATCCTTATCCTAATAAGGGTGGTATATTCTTGGTTTGGCTACCCGAATACAGCCCCCAATTCTTCAGATATTAAATTTCAAGTTACACTTATAGGGTAGTAAGACCTTTGAAAGCAGTACTTTGGAAAGTTTTGTTTGTGTTTTGTAAGAGCGTTGCACAAAAAATGAAAAAAAGCATCTATAAACTATTTTCCTCCCTGAGGGATTATCACATTTTGATAACAATTACTGATACTATCCGTCAAAATGAAAAAAAACGCAAAAAAAGCATCTCTACGCGAGAAAAATAACATTCATAAAAGAAAAAATAGGGAAGGAACGCTATTTCACAATGCGATAGGAAATTTCAAGAACAAAACCATTTGAAAAATTGCAAGAGAACGCAACAAAAAAAAAGAGGGAAAAATGTAATTTTTCTAATAATCGAGAACAATTAAGATTTATCAAATTAAACACTAGAAGCAAATTGTTAGGAAGTCTCGAACGTGCTCCTCTTCTAGTTTTTCTTTCTTACTGTTTGATTTTTCATAAAGCGCTGCGCTGCAAATCTTGGGCATTCTTTACTTGCTTCCCCCCGTACATAGTTTTAGTTATTTGAATCCTTAGATATCCATCCTCATTACGCTTAATGATGACGTACTTTCACGTACTTTTGCTAATTCGCAATGCTCATTACTCTAGATGCTATATAGAGTATATTAATCCGAATCTAATAAAGTTCATATAATTTGTAATGCGGCTTAGATAGGCGTTATTAATGCATTTTGTATGTAATGTACTTATTCGCACACACACACACACATAGATACATACATATATATCTGCGTTAATGTGCTTTCATAGCCATGTACACGCTCTCTTTTCACTTGTTAATTCTTCATAGTACATTTGCCTTCCTGCATTTTACGCACTTTTGCACAAGTTCTTGAAATGACTCGCTATCGCATTTAGAAAGAAATAGCACTAGTGTCTACGTAGGCCGCAGATTAAGCGAAAATCACATGTGTCTCTCTCTCTTACATATTCGTTTTCTATCATCTGCTCTTCCTTTTCATAAGAAAAACGTCAAAAGCATCAAAGAACTTCTTGCACATATTGCGTAGATGATATTAAGTGTAGTTAGGTGAGCGCTAGACTTTCATAACAATGTCGTAATTGTAGAAAAACTAAAACTGTGTTGCTGATTTGATTGTTCAATGATTTTTTTCTTCACAGTTACATGTAAAGTAAGAAGGTGAATATTATGATATGAAATTACAGCGATAATTTTTGCTCGACGAGATACTATCCTTGCAGATCCATCACAGATTGTCAGGATCCTCTTAGTAAAATATCTAGTAGGTCCGAAATATCCTTATCATCCTGCTTTTAAGAGAATAAATAATAATCATTTTTGTTAGGAAAAGGTAATATTTCCTTTTTTAGAGGGTATTGATGGGTCTGAGGTTTTCAACAGATTTTTTTTTCTGACATACCATACAAAATTCATTATAAAAATCTGAAACATTATATACCTACAGAAAATATGGATCTGAAAGAATAGGACTGAACAGTCTAACCAATTTAGCACCTATTCGTACCCCATTGATGAAGTGAAAGCTCTTAAACTGGATTTTTCACGCGTATTGGTGCAAAGTGTTGCTTCGTAAGATAAAGTGATCACGCTAGTGTTAAAAATCTATTTCTGAGTTGTTTTTTTTTCAGTTCTTTTCATTTTTTCCACTTTCTCACTCGTATAGGTCCAAAAGTGTTGCTTCGTAGGATAAATTGATCAGACTAGTGCTACTAATCTATTCCTGAATTCTTAGATGTTTTGTTTCTTCGCTGTAATACTTGCAAATTACGTTCTAAAATCTTATCTACTAATAGAAAGAATTCAATATCCTGAGAAAATATACCCTTAGACACCCTAGAAATTCCTGTTGGTTAGTTATTAGAGAGCAGGACAACAAGGTTCACTTCACGTTCTTTAATTAAAGTAATAGCTTGATGATCCTGCAACAATACCTCTAAGTGTGATCTGTAATTTATCGTGCATATCGTTTTATGTACGGATTTATGGATAATCTGATATGAAAGTTAATGAGCTTGCATGTTCGTTTAGTAAGTCTAAGTCGAGAAAAAAAGTATGATTTCAGCCCTCTGCTATTGCACTGAGGTACATTCACTTTTCCCACAACTTGTTGATATTCTTTTAGATAAATTAGCACAAAAGCAGTAAACTTCGATCTCATCAAACAGTAAATTTTGTCATGAAACTGTAAAACTGTAAAAACGTTCCTTTTCTCCCGCATGTTTTAAGAAGCAAGAATAATCAAGAGAAAAAAACACCGAGAGGTGGTTTTGATGTTGAAAGCATCAGGTAAAGCCCGAAAGTTCTCTGTCTCAGCGTATTGAAGTAGTAATAAAGCAAACAATTTTTTGAAAAATAAATATTGAATGAAACAATTTTTATTTTTTGATATTTTTGCAAAACGGCTAATTGATTTCTTTTACCTACCAGAAACCATCAAAAATCTACAATTTTCTCCAAAAATATCTGAATCTATCAAAAACTGGAGCATCATTATTACATCTTCCACAAACGGAAAACAGAGAAACAGGTTGAAGGAATCAGAGCTTTTAGATTTTTTCTAGGACTAGTTGGGTTCTGCGAATGTTTCTGAGTTGTAATTTCGTGTTTCCATACGGAAATCATTTGTGGTGTTCTGCAAGAAACTAAATCCAATGGAAATAAGAGATAACGTAAATTGTAGTGAGATCATGAGGTGTTCGGCATTTATGGTTCAATACCGTTTAAAAGCACCACCCCACGAATCTGGGAAGGTATGGATTTCCGATGGCTTATGACTATACGGGGTCGTAAATTCCAGAAACGGTTGGGATAACGCTCATTTCTTCCTAATTCCCGTAAAAAAAAACACCATGGAAGATGTGAACAAGTCTGACGCGCTCCAATAGAACTCGACGTAGAAAACAACTGGGTCCCAGAACGCTCGAAGTTCTATTGGAGCGCGCCATCTTTGTGCACGTGCCGCATCTTCCCGGCCGTTTTTTACGGGAATTAGGAAGAAATGAACGTTATCCCAACCGTTTCTGCAATCTACGACCCCGTATAGTCTCTAGCCATCGGAAAGCCGTACTACCCCAAATTCGTGGAATGATGTCTTTAAAAGCAAATAAACCCCTAGCCCCTTCGGGTTGATTAATTAGCGCGATTTGTATCCGTGGAGAGAAACACTGACTTCATAGATGTTTATAGACCTTAACGATTCTGAAGTGAAGGTGAACGTATCAACGTATTTCAAAGATATTAATGAACATCATCGGTTTCACTTTTTTTTCTTCTTAAAAAATGAAGAGTCACGTATAATTCAATCCAGTACCTGCTGATAAAGCAGAGATCTTTAGAAACGTCATCTCGACCAGCCTAGAAGGTTCTAAAAGGAGATAACGATCAATAGGCGAGTAAGAACCGAATCGCTATCTGGTTATCGTATTTATATTTGTTCCAAGGTTACTTTTGCAGCCTTTTGAGCTAACGAATTTTTTTATACACCATTTTGTTTTCTTACACTAAATAAAAACAAATAAGTAATAATAAGAAATAAAATTTATAGAAAATAATAAGTAAATAATAAATATAATTGTGATATTCTTACGAGGAGCCCAAATCAGAGAAAAAGAATGCGCTTAAAATCCCCATCCAGATCCATTACATAAAACTTTTTCTAGCTAAGCTTAGATTGATGAAAAAAACGACTTAATATCTTTAATATTCTTACGGGAATATTAGAAGGAAAATCCATGATGTTCTATAAGAAATGGCGTCCAAAAGTACTCTGGATGTCCTCATAGTACCATAGATTTGCAAGATAAGCTACTACTCAAACAAAATTTGCAGAAGGCGACGGAGGCAGGTGTCGGTAGAACCAGACGGAGTGAGCTCCGCTCTTTTTCATCCTCCTGATACCAAAAAAAAGAACTTGATCAAGGTTCCTCTGGTTTATTCACCATTTAGGAAGAAATTTGAGAGGATTGTGATAGTGTTGTGCATCTCTCGGGCACGGAGTGCTTTAGTGGTTTCTGCCTCACGGCGTACCACCGGAGGGATTGGGTGGTGAAAAAGGGTTGAAACCATTCTTCAAAGGCCTCGAAGACGATGTGAAGTCGAGTAATAAATATCTAAATTTTATTCTATATTCTCTTTAAAGCGTTATTTCAAATTTAATATGTCCATAATAAACTGAAGATGATTTGAAGAAAAAAAAACCGAAGCAGTATAAATCGCTTCGTACCAGTCAATGAAGCAGAAAAATATAATAACTGCTACAAACAATACCAAAAGTTTATTAAAGATGTCCTCAGTCATCAGAGAATGGAAGCCCGAGACCGAAAATAAAATAAAAATATGAGAAAAATGAAAATAAAAAGGAAAGCACACAGATGAATTAGCTGGAAGGAAAGTTAAGACAGTTCTAGTTCTAAGATCCCTATAAAGAAAAAACCCCTTGTGGTCCGTAATTTTGGTATATGGTGATCTTTTGCATTACCAAATCTAGCAAATAAGGTAAATATTAGCCAATGTGTTGCTGCTTGAGTTTACCTACCGTTCCTGTTTTTATATGCTTCCTGTAGGGTGAGAAGATCCTAGAGAAAATAAATCACTGATAGTTTTGATTTTTCTTCAGGTTCTGACGAAGGCGAAAACCCCGAAACATTAGCTGTTAAGAAAAAAAGATCAATATCAATCCTGGCTACAGCTCAAGCAAATCAATAAAAAGTTTGAAATTTTTTTTCATGTCTTAGTTGAAACGTAAGTATCTCCAAAATTCTCAAATATTCACAAAAACATGTGTCTTATTTCAGCCCACCTAAAATGAGTTAAGCAGTCATGTTAATAATAGTTATATAGTAGAATTTAGCTCGTCTTGGAATCACACAAAATAGGAAATATTAATTATATATATATATATATTATATTATACTATATTATTATATTATTTTATTATTAATTATAATTATATTATTTATTGTTGTTTATTAATTGTATTATATTATATTATATCAATATATTATATTATTAAAGGATAAAGGATAAAGTGCACGGCGTTGATCAATCCCTAAGGGGATGCGCCTACGCGTTCGACTTCAACTCAGACTTCGTTTGAGGTTTATGAACTCGGGTGCAGCTTTACAAAATGACTTGCGGTGCACAACCGATGGGTCAAGTCAGTATTTTTATGCTTCCAGACAAGTCTGGTACCAATTTATCCGGACCCCGGAGGGATGAAATGCTTGGTGAGCACTAGGGCGGATTCGAACCTCCGATCGATCAGGCAGGTAGTGGAACCTCTGACCGCTACACTGATCGTGCCCATATTTTTACTATTTCATGTTATATTACTATTTTTATTATTAGAGTAGGAAATATTTTGTAACATTATGTATCAGGCAGGGGAAATATGCATCCTACGTTCTCTCTCTTTTCCAAATTTCTGTGCACAAAATGTAATCGTGAGGTAGATTGGGAATAAAGAAATATTAGTCGCGTTTGTTGCTTATATAGCTGCATAGGCGGAGGATTTTTCACTTTCTTCATAATGAATGGGAAATTTCTAAACTTCTCAAAGCACATGTCATTAAGAGTCTAAAGTCATGCACTCCAGATTTGAACTAGATCTGGAACAAATGGACTGAGAAAAAGATGAAAAAAGGGAAAAAGAATTGAAATTTTTTGAGAAATAACTAACCATAAAGTGGAATTTGCTCTTGCGTGCGCTACTAATCTCCAAGCGTTCATTCGTTATTGTTCTGCACTCTTTAAATCCTGTATTTTTGGATTTTAGATGACAACAGCTGGATATAAGTCACGAATTTCATCTTGCAAATAATCAACGATTCTGTCTAAAATATTCTGTCATCTCATATATATAAACTCCATCACAGTACTACTATTTCTAAGCAACATCAATTAGAGTGCATTAAAAAATTTAAATTGAAAAAATCACGAAAAAAAGTAATTTTGGGTGTGAAAAATATGTACACTACGGAACCACATCGCTATGCAATACATTTCTTGAGTCCTTACCAATTCTGAAGGACGTAAACAATTTCTTTTTAAAAGTTTCATTGAAGCAGTCCAACTCATTTCCTCAATTTGTTACCAGTAAATTTCTTTTTTCGCTCATCATATTTTTTAAATAGAAAGTAGAATAAGGCAGACTAACACTTTGCAAGTGAACGAGTAAAAATAACTTGGAAATCCTACTTTTAGACCAGGAATCAACACTAGCAAGTACGACTGATAGTCGATAAGAAGAAAAAATCGCCGTTTTTTCACATCTTCCCTTCATAGTAGTAAGAAATGCCCCCTATAAGATATGATTCAGGTGAACGTTTCCAAAAAAAAAATTTGATAATGATTCTATGAAGCAGACAAAAAAACAATGAGAAATATCAAAACTGGTTGTCCATGAGTAGGTAGTAGCCTTCTTAGCACTCTTCCTCTCACACTAGTGATTTTTTAAAAGTTTCCTTGAAGCGTCGATCGTCAAAAATGCTCCGTAATGTTCACTTCTGGGATTTTTGGTATGTACAAGCATCAGAATTGGAAGCCATTTTTGAAGCATATCTCACAAAGTTCAATGGTCCCTCATGCCACTGCCTGGCCCACTGGCTGTGACTTTACGGATCTAGGGACAGCGCTTCCAAAGGCTCCTCTTTTTCCACGTTGAGTGTTCTAATACCGCTTTTCATTTTAATATCTTTAGGGGCTGAAATAAAAAACAAAGTGGATAAAGTGTCAGCCGTTAATCCAGATTCGCTTCGAATGCGCTAACATGTTCACTTCAATTCAGAATCAATTGAGATTTCAGCCTATACTATAATTTGCAGAAGCTACACGATGGACAAGGTCGATGGAGGTGTTTAAACCTCCCAGACTCTTCTAATACCAAATTGTAGATCCAGAAAGGATAAAATGGCTCTAACGCGATCTTGAACCATCGGCGGTGCAGTAAGAGTGGAAACGTTTACCAATTGCGCCACACCCACACTTACTGAAAATATTTTCTTTGTGAAAAATTCAGGGCCAACTCCTACTTCTACTTCAGAGTTGCTTCAAAAAAATCATTCAAATTTCGTTGTTGGAGAATTTTTCTGCAGCATCTCTGAACTTTTCTCTTGGAGCCTCCTGATTTTTGCAGCTATCTGAAAGAGCTATCTCTTCCAGATAAGTCCAAAAAATCGATCTACAAGAATCAATAGGTCTCAAGTTCCATCCACAAACTTTAGCTTTAAAATTCGTGGCTAGCATATGTATGTATAAATGTGCATGCAACTTTTTTCAAATATGATTTTGATTGAACGTTCTAAAAAGAATTGGACATAGACGACTATTATCAACATAGCATAAATGCATATTAAAACGTATGAACGCTTAATACATTAGAAAAAACGTAGCAAAAAAGCTAAATGTTATGCATTTTTGGTGAGAACACAGCAAACATTACAAATTTGCGAGAATTCGGCAACGCGGTGACGGTGTATTTTGAATGTGTTCCTAAATTCCTAAAAAAGAACAAGATATCCAATACGGATTTTTTCTTATAGTGATATTTAGAATAACAATTATGATTTTTTTTCTTGCAACTACTGAGAAGAACGTTTCCACTGCAATGGGATCATTTAGACTTTGATGCCAAAAAAAAGCCTCACCACACTTTCATTTTCCATGAATGTGATCATACCTCACACGTTGATTACGGTATATGTACTTGCGAGAACCATACCACATCTAAGAACAAATTCTTCACTGACGATGATTTTTCCGCGTTTTTAAAAAAAATATTTGTACAATACGTGGATTTTCGTTGAGAAATTATGATTTTCCGGTCGCTCTCTTTGAGATCTAGATTGTTTTTGTGCAGTTTTTTTTTTCTAGCAAGTAACACTAGAACTTAAAGGCATCACCTCATGAATCTGGGATTTTCATTGGAGTATACCTACATCGGGTCGTAAATTATGTATACAGAGGTGGTTCCGCTTATCTCTCCTTTTATCACTGTAAACAGACGGCTTCGGAATGCGGTTCCTTACGACGCCCTCTATTGCAGAGCGCCACGCTTGCGCCCTGCGCCCACTGCGATTCGTCGAAAATCCATTCGAACGCCCCGATAGGCAATCCATTTTCTTCGACGAACCGCAGGTGTGGCAGGGCGCAAGGGTGGCGCGTTGCAATAGAGGACACTGTAAGGAACTGCATTCCGAAGCCGTATGTTTACAGTGAAGCAGGCAGAGATGAGTGAAACCACCCTTGTATTCATAATCTATGACCCGATATAGGTATACTCTAACGGAAATCCATACCACGCCAGATTCGTGGGGTGGATGCCTTTAAATATATCTGTGCACGATAACAGAAGCTGCATACTACATCGCTGAAGTGTCAAAATCTTGCATTCCTGCTCCATTAGAATCAAATTTATAGACGTATAAATGAAACTTCGCCTCATCATTTGGAAATAAATCTTGCAGAGCCGAAAGTTTTTGAAAATCCACTGAAACAACCTAAATATTCATTTTCAAAAATGATATTCTACGTAACTTTCGTACATAATTAGCATTAACGGCTACTGAGGTAAACCCGAAACATTCTGTCGTAATAAAGCAAAATTATGAGTGGGAGGTGACAAGGACGCAATGCTCGCTGCTCTTGCGTAAGCGAGTACGTTCGATGCGGTGCAGTAGAGCTAGGTGAGAATCCACTTATTTCTACAGTGCAGTGAAGCTAGCGCTAGCTCCACCGTGGCACTTCGAGCACAGTCAGCTACGAACAAGATCTAACTAGCCCGTATCAACTACCTGCATCACAATTGAAAAGTTCGCCTTTCAGTGAACCTCGGCATAGTTAGATGTCGTATTGATTTTGATAAGGTGTACATGAGGTTGTTAAAGGCATCACCCCACGAATCTGAGGTGGTATGGATTTCTTGTGAAACATCCGTATACGGGACCGTAGATTAAGGAGAGGAGGGTGATTTTATCTTGAAGATACGGCTTCGAGCGTTCCGGCGCGTTATTTTCTATAAGGAGTTCGATTGGGGCGCGCCAGCCTTGTGCACGCGCCGCATCTTCCGGGCCGTTTTTTTGCTCCAATTAGCAAGAAATGGACGGAATCACCCACCTCTCCATAATCTACGATCCCGTATACGAATACTCCACCTGAGATCCGTACCACCTCAGATTCGTGGGGTGATGCCTTTAAATAATATTACTGGCTAACATTTCACCAAAATCACCTTCTTCAGAGCCTGGAGTGGGCTGGAATTCACCATTCGAACGATCAAACCTCACCATAACTAAGCAGATAAACTCCACGCCTACATTTTCAATCATCAATTTAACGACTAATGATTTAGTTGTGGAAAGGTTTGATCGTTTAAATTGTGAATTGAATCGCCCATTTCACGCACTGAAGAAGGCGATTTTGCAAAATGCACGTTCCAATCCAATCATATGTGCCTGCACCAGTTTTCAGGTAATTTTAACACGAGCTAGTTAGATCTGTTATTTTAACGAGCTAGTTAGATCTTGTTAGTAGCTAACTTTATCTATCAAGAGTATAAAAGGTTCTTTCTTCTTACAAAATCTTTTCCAGACTGCATGTTTGAACAAAATCCCACGTCCTGTAATCGAGCGCAGGTATAGAAAGCTGTTTATGAGCGTTATCAGCTCAGATTAAAGGCAATGCACGACTAAACGACACTAAAACATAATGTCTGACCAATTATATGTACGCATAGATAGCGATAACTTGACGTTATTTTGATAAGAGGACGACGAGTCGTCCTAGGAAATTCGCGCTAAGGACGTACGATGCGTTCCCATCCGTATACCACATGAGAACACCTCTCCCTATATGGCATAGATAACAAGACCGTATCGCAGCGTTATGAGCATCGTTAAAGACATTTCCACTCTATACTGTCATCTCACTGTCTAGGATCTGCAGCATTTTCCCTTCCCGCTTCCCGAAAACAATGCTGCACATCACAACTTCATTCCTCTCATGACGTTTCCAACTACACTTAGGTCTGTCGAATTTTTATGTGGTTTTTGGATGTGAGACGTAAGGAAAGCTGAGCTTCTATTCCATCTTTTTTTTCTTCCTACATTAATTTCATTTCTTCTAAGAAATTGGTAGAAATATTTGAATTTTTCGAATAAATCTGAAGAATAACTTTAGGAGTAATTTGCTCGGGTTTTTCAGCATACTAGCATACAGAATACTCATTATTTATTTTTTATTTATTTACATCATTTTGTGGCTTTCCGTGGTGGTTCATTAATTGTTTACGTCACTAAACTTCCAGAAAAGATTGCGCGAATACATATAGATGGCCGTTTCTTAGCCAGAAGGTGAGATTTTTCGCTGCACAAAATGCTAAAACACATCTAGCACCACCTCATTCAGCATTGTATTTCATAATTTTCATTTTTTTTCATCATATTTCCCACTTATTCCTTACTCCATACAAATATGTATCGATACGAAAACTTTTTAGAAGGCACAATTTAGCTGCAACCTATTTTCGCAGCATGTACAAAACACTCAACATCAATCTACTATTAAACTACTGCTCGTTCTGTCATATTTCTTTCATTTAAGCTTCTCCAGCATGTGTTGCGCCTAAAAGCAGCATATCACAAGACTGTCCGTGTTGGAATCTATCCACGAATGGATAGATAAGTTCATGAGGGATACTTGTGCGGTTCACGAGTATCCCTCAAGTATTCAATGGATAGGTATAGGTGTGTTGTTTACGAGTTTCTTTGATCAATTTCCTGTGGTAATCTAGTAAAAAACGATGCGTGTGAAACAATCTAGTGTGGTCCCGTTTTACCAACGATGCAGCTTATTACACACAATGGGACAACCCGCAAAGCTCCCATGATAATACAGAAAAGGATAAAAGGACTAAGTGTCCGTCAATCAATCTGCCTGGGATGTGCCACCAAGTTCACTTCAATTCAGAATCATTTGAGGTTTACGAACGTGTAACTTGCTCATACAATGACTTGCGGGGCGACGGAGACAGCGATTGGGATCGAGGTTGGACCATCGCGAACTGCGATATGAGTGGTGCTAGCTTTGCCCCCTCCCCCCACCAAATCCTAATCTCTACGCTCCTCCGCTTCGAGCGCTTCCGCGTACGCAACTAAACCGAGCTTCTTGGCGTCTTAACCCGACTATGTATTAGTTAGACTGCGGACGTCGTTTGGGTTTTCGTTCATCTTGTGGAAAGTTCCATCGTTGGGGAGATGAGACAAAGTCCGAATGGTACGACACGCCTTTCTTCCTGAAGGCTCAGGTAAAAGATAAGTAGTTCTAGAAGATTCCTAGACAAATGTTCCCCGTAGGAGCGCCACGTCTTTGTTATGCCACCGCTGTAATGCAGATGGATCGACGTCGTCTTCGGGGGACCTTCTTCTACGAGGAACGGCACGTCAAGTTGTCGTCAACATCAACTAGGCGTTGGAAGAGGAGACCAGTATCCACGCCACAGTCAACAAGTGGTCACTTCACTTCGATGAGGAAAACTTCTCTTTCGACACCTTTCCACGCACACCAGACTCGAAGGAAATGCTGTGGTGGGAGCTGTTGGCCAACAACTGCACGGTCACCGCCAAAGTCGTTAGCTTCCGAGAAGTCCGATCGTCGTAAACCTCATTCACAACAATGCGGCAATGATTTTTTGTTTCAATGCTTACTTTCGTACTTTGGTTAAAAATCGATGATGCCACATCTACTGGGAAACCAGTCTTCAACCTTTTATCATCTACGTGGTTTTTTCAGGATATTTTGCTACCACAACTGTATTTCTATTAGTTAACGGATGTAACTCTGGTAAGTAAGTAGCGCTGATCTGGCGGCCGATAAAGGATGAGTGTTTTCATATCTATACAGCTGTCCCTCTTTTCAAAGGCATCACTCTACGAATCGGAGGTGGTACGGATTTCAGGTGGAGTATTATAGACGATTTCAGGTGGAGTATTCGTTTACGGGATGGGAGACTATAGAGAGGGGGTGATTCCGTCTATTTCTTCCTAATTGCTGTAAAAAACGGCCCGGAAGATACGGCTTCGGGTGTTCTGGCGCACTATTTTCTACAGGGAGTTCGACTGGAGCGCGCCAGCCTTGTGCGGCGCCGCATCTTCCGGGCCGTTTTTTACGGCAATTAGGAAGAAATGAGCGGAATCACCCTTCTCTCCATAATCTACGATCCCTTATAAGGATACTCCACCTCAAATCTGCACCACCTCAGATTCGTGGGGTGAATTAAATTGAATATTCAGACAGACTTTTCTCGAACTTTTTTTCGCACTAACTGTATTTATTTAACAAATCTTCTAGATGTTTTCTAATGCTCCGCCATTCTTTCAACCACATTTCACTGTAGATTACAACTTTTAATAAGTAGAGTCTACAAAGAGATGTAATTATCGTTGTGAAGAGGATATTTGTTACAACCACAAACCTATATGTTGCGGGCACTTCCTAGTTCTTAGGGGTAGCAGCCTTTTTTCTGCTATTCAATCTCTAGCATCCGTTATTTCTACTTATAGTAAAGCAAACTAGTAAATGCTGGCGATAAATACTCTGTTTCTTTACTCTGTTTCTTACTTGTTGAGTCACACTTCCTAGAAGGATAAAGTGAACTGAGTTAGACAAAAATTCCTACGAAGATGCGTCTACGCGTTCAACTTCAGCTCATAATCGTTTCAAGTTTAAGAATGCGTGTGCAGCCTAAAAATGACTTGCGTGGTGAGCCGGTTTGTCAAATCAGTGTTTCTACCGACTCGATGTACCTAAAATACATATTAAAATTATTAAGGTAATATTCACCAGGGGAGACGGGCAGGTGTAGTGTAGCGGTTAGAGATTACGCTTCCTGCACGATCGATCGGAGGTTCGAATCCGCCCTACTGCTCAACAAGCCTTTTATCCCTTGGGGGTCGATGAATTTGTACCAGACTTGTCTGGGAGGATAAAAACACTGACTTGACTCATCGGTTAGCCCCCACAGGTCAATGCATAGGTCAGGTACACGTTCGTAAACCTCAAACGATTCTGAATTGAAGTGAACGTGGGGGCGCATCCCAAGCGGATCGGATAACGCCAAACACTTTATCCTTTATCATCCCAGACAAGTATGGCACCAGTGTATCAACTCCGAAGAAATGAACGGGTTGGTAGCTTCAAGAGTGGCGGTTTCAGTTCAGTTACAGTCTAATCTCTCACCGACTTCGCATTCATGTTCCTGAGTATCCTGAAGCGCCGTAGAGCAGAAGCAACCTTACTAGCCATGGTTATCGAAATTTTGATTTCAGTAACCTTCACCTTTAAAGGCATCACCCCACGAATCTGAGCTGGTGCAGATTTCAGGTGGAGTATTCGTATACGGGATGGGAGACTACGGAGAGGGAGGTGATTCCGTCCATTTCTTGCTAATTGCCGTAAAAAACGGCCCGGAAGATGCGGCGCCGCACAAGACTGGCGCGCTCCAATCGAACCTCCAGTACGAAATGGTGCGCCAAAACGAATGAAGCCGTATCTTTCGGGCCGTTTTTTATGGCAATTAGGAAGAAATGGACGGAATCACCCTCCTCCCCATAGTCTCCCATCCCGTATATGAATACTCCACCGGAAATCCGTACCACTCCAGATTCGTGGGGTGATGCCTTTAACTCAACTTGTTTTTATGACTTCATGTTTCCTCTCACTTTGAGTCTGAAAGTTCACAAATTGGCCCAATTTGATCGCTCAACGCACACAGTAACATCGATTATTTATTTATTACCGTTCAAAGTATTAGCAAACAAATTATCCAACAATGTGAACATATGAAATATATGAAATGTGTGACAATTTCGCTATGGAAATTTTTGGAAAAAATGTGAAAAAAAAAGACAAATAGCAAATTTCATAAGTTTCTCTCTCGATAACAAGTTTCTACTTTAATTAGCGCCGGCTATTTGCATCTCTACTAGTTTTTTTTTCTAACTTCATGTCAGCTGCGTAACCAATAAGTTCATTATAAAAACCTCTTTGAGGCTGTGAAGTCAGTGAACCGATAATAACGAGAAATACTTGGGTGCATGGTACAAAATATGTACATTTCCCAAACACCGCCACGAATCTCATTCTCCTACCTCAAAACCTCAGGTGGTCTACGCTTTTCGCAAGGACAGTAACCCTACGAAGCTGGGAACGACGAACGGAGCTTGAAGACTGCTTCTGCTACGGGCTCTCTACGGCCACGAGATAGGCTGGACGAATCAAACAAAAATCCATGCCTATCGTGGGGAGAATGGGTAAACCTAGAACCCTACAATAGATTGTGCCCTCTCAGCCTCAGTTTTTTTTTCTCTGCATCACTGAGATCTCGCCAGCTAGTTTTATGAATTAGAAGGAGCAAACTGTTGCAAGACTACTTTTTATTCCGAAAATCACCAGCAAATTTTTCCCACGTATCTTTGTAGAAACTGTAGAAACTAATTTCATTACAGGCCATGGCATCCCACTAACAAAGTGCGTCAAATTAATTTTAGGCTGCTTGGTTGTAGTAAAGAGAAAACGACGACTTTTTGTGCAGTTATCACTACTCTCTAACAATAAAATATCTGCAACAAGCGTTACTGTTAGAAATAAACGAAAAAGTAAAAAGTGAAAATAATTACGAAAAGAAATGTTTAACGTAGAGCGAAGATACGCCTTTCTCCATTGAATCGCATGATTTTCTTATGAGAGAAGAGTTATTCGAAAATTCTCGTCGTTGCGAAAGTCTGCACTTACGTACAAGGTGCAGCAAAGTGTACGACGTATAAAATCTACAGGATAACGGATAATCACTTCAATCAAATTCAGTTCCAAAAATGCATTGGAAAGGTTAAATCATAGATGCGATAGTCGGAGCCGGTGCCCTTTCACTTCTAGACGGTCAGTCGGAAGGGACCCGCTTCTCTTTTGGAAGGTTAGCGATGGGACCCGCTTCACTTTTGGACGGTTGGCAAAGGGATCCTCATCACTTGAGCTGCACCCATCAGCTAGACTCACTTCACCTGAAAATCGTCCAGCTCCGCCCTATCGCACTCATGGGTTAAATTTTTGTTTAAAAAAAGGTCAGAAATATTTCTTGCAAGACCAAAAATGACAAAATAAAGGGCTAAAAAAGAAAACGGCATGGCGCGTATATTTCTTACATACAGCAACGACGAAAATAAATCTTATCGCAGCGATATTCTCACAGAGCGATATGGGACTATACAAGTATTCTATTGTGTTAATTTTTTTTTCGACTAGCTCTTGCGCGATCCGCCATGGCGGCATCGCGAAAACGCGCCGCGTGCGATGTCGCCGTATCGCGTATGCGCCCTCAGCACTTAGTCCCGCCCTATTTGCAAAGAGTGCACGTGTACTTTCGTGTAGCGAGTGCTGGGGTGAATACTATACGTTCTCTGGTGTTATCTCTCATCGCGTTGACCCCGATCGCGCTGCTGCTAGCCACGCCCACTCGACGAACACACACACACGCACCACACCGTCGCTGCTCTCTCCACCCCCAAGCATAGTTATTGGCTGGCGGCTGGCCGCAAACTCTCCCATCATCATCATCATCATCATTAGCAGCTTCATCACCCTCATCATCATCATCATCATCATCATCATTAGAGCTACCGAGATTTCCTTCTTTTTTTCCTTTCCTTCCTTCACACACTTCAACTCGTCGCGTAATCATCTCCGCGCACACCGTATACTTCGCATTACCGTACTCTCGATATGCTAACTAGCATCTCTACGTCATACCTCTCACACACACACACACACACACACCTATCCTACTATTTTTCCTAGAACGTATTTATGGATTCATATTTCAGATGATACTATTCACTGTGGAACAGTTGGAACTTATTCGGCGCTTACGAAGTACCGGTATATCGCCTGCACAAATTGCTGAGGTTCGCCGAATTCTTATGGATATTATCTTACTTTCTTATACATGCATACATCTTTCCACAATTTGAAGAGCTACTACGAAAAAGTGATGATTTTTTTCGGATGCGTGGATGTTTCTAATTCCGTTCGTTGTGCACGAAAAACTCATCATTTACGGTGCGCTGGGTGTCGTTGTTGGGTGCTACTCTGAGCGTTACTCTAGGCTACTCCGGAAGAGCTTAAAAATTGGTCAAAACAACGTACTAACTCTAGGTATTTTTCCCTCTTTTATGTTTTCTCAACTATTCATGGATTCATTTAGAATTAAATGTTCTATACACTGTTAACGAAAAACTCAATGGTTCAATTTATTTCGTGAGGATTTACTACGGAAAGAACTTTAACCTCATGAATTGTTTTCATTTATTTGTAATCTCATCGCATAATTAGCTTTTTATAAACAACTAAAAAGTACTGTCACACACACACATACACACGTTCACTTACAACTCTTGTTTCAAATCTCCTCCGTCAGCAGTGTCAGTGTTTAGAAAGAAGGAAAAAAAAGCACAACGCAGATGTCTTCCCATTTTCCCTCACTTGTCTAGCCTTTATGGAACCGGTTGGATTCGTCGCAGATCAACTGACAATGTGTACCGTTGCACTCTTTTCTGCTATTTGAAGCTAATAATATCCTCTTTTTTTCTCTCCCTATATCTATTTCTTAGAACCACTTTAACGTCGCTAATTTGTTGCTATTCATACACTACCATAAAAGAAATACATAGATGTTAAGCATGTTACTTTCTTTACACAGGATTAAAGACCTTTCTATATCGAACAACTTGTAGATCATTTAAAATGTTAGTTAATTCTTACCAATTACTATAAGTAAGGGGAAATAATAGTGATATTTCAAAAATTTCTATATTCTCTTAAATCTTCCTCATCATCCTTAAAATAGTGTTGTACTTTTAGAGATCAATGCGCAAGGATATCATTTATTAGCCCCTTAGCTTAACGTAAAGGTTTTTTTTTGCGGCATAGCTGTAGAAGTGCAAGTTCGTTTTCAAAGTGCTGGATGGAGCGCAGGACTCTCCCTGCAGGACCCATTTTCCACAAATAATTCTATAGTTCCGCATACAGAGAGTATCTTGAACAGAATGATAACTACTAATGAGTTTATCTTTAATTCTAGAACAAATCTTGCGAATTTTACCAAGAAATTGAATCAGAAACCGTTCGGGTACGGTCAGGCGGGAACTAGGCCGTGAAGAACCGTAAACGATTACTAATGTATCGCCTATTAACTGTTCTTTCATTGTGTTCAATGAACACAATGTTTTTTTTTCTTCTTTCTACTAACATATTACGAATCATAATTGCAGAAGCTTCAGCTTTTATACATATGTGCTCCTACATCGAAATGCTGCCGTACAGTGAACGGTTGTAAATGTGGCGCTCCTTATTAATGAAGGTTTCCCTCGTTTTTATATGCATTTATTCATGATGTTACGCTCTTCTTCACGCACTAATGCAGCAGACAAAGCGCTATCAAGTTTTTCCGGTCATACTCACGTTCAACGTCGTTCCACGATAAACTCGTCCGCTAGTCGTACGTTTTTTTCCATCCCCTCTTCTTTTTTTTGCATTCTCTTGCTCTTCGTATCTCTCATTCTTCATATGTCAATACTTCTTTACTCTATTAAGAGAACATCACACCAACTCGATTCTTCATAGTGTGTATAGCGTATGTTGACGTTCTGTCGTAAACCGTCTCGCGCAAGGCGAGAGCTCACGTACGCATCACATTAATCTGTAACCATTGAACAGTTTTCCGTAGAGGACCACCATTCACTCATACAAATTACTGCTACAATAAGCGTTGCGATTCTATTTTTTGACAAGCTTATCAGCAATACAAAGTATATAGTTAGCGAATAGTGAACTAGTTGGCGGGTTTTTCAAAACTAGTCACTCGATGCATGTGAACTTTTTTTTTTCGGCGACGATTCGTATACGTACCTGTGAGCGAATTCGAACGCGTAGTGTTCATTGAACATTATGGCCGGCGACCTCGAAAAGTGCACAATGCGAAGAATATAGCCAAATTAGATCAGTAGATCTTAGAGATTCGAAACTCATACGTGCACGATGCGACGTATACAGTAACCAACACCATCCGCATCAACCGGCTGTGTAAAGTTCGCGACCACACTAAATTTGCGTCACCGCAACGATATTTTTTTCGTGAGGAAAAAAAGAACAGTTTGATGGGGAAAAAATACCAAAGGAAAAATGAGCAAAAGAAGCTATGTGTTTATGCAGTGGAACTTGTGATTTTTATTTGTGCAGCCGACTTCAAAGGTAACACGCAGCCCGAGAGCTGTAGTCATTACCAGAAAGGTCGACTTTCTGTTCTTTTTCTAAATTTAGATGCTCATGAGTAAAGATGACATATAAATTTGCAGCCGTATTCCACATTTGCTCGTAGATACATTTTTTCGTATGCGATTGCAGTAAAAACTATAGGGACGTTTGTTTTCTTTTTCCTATCTCCTAATACATATTTTCGCTCAAAAGGAAGCAATCCAACTAACACTAACAAAAGAATCCGAAGATATTCACGAAGATATTTAAATTAAAGAATAAATGTCTCATAACCCGGAATATTGTAGTGAAAACCGGGAAAATCCTTAAAGAGTTCTTTCGTAAGTAAAGTAAATCGGAAATGTAAAGAAATAGGAGGAAAACAAGGAGGAACAAAAAAAAAAGACAGTTAAGATATGCGATTAAAATACGTACCACGACATGTCATTCTTGTCGATGAAGATTAAGAGCGGTCTCGCAATGATCTTGCACTTCAGGCATCCTGTACTCACAAATGTGATCGGTTCGTCTCAGCGAGCCCATCCGCAACACAACGTTTGCAGCGGTTCATAAAATTAGCATCCACGAATCAACTTCTGCTAGCACAAATGGCTTAGAATAATGTATCCAGCATCGACGACATTCCTAGCGTACCGTAACCGTCGATATAGTCGAGTCCGTGATTGCACTAAATCTTTGCGATGTGCTCGTGAAGTGCACGAATTTTTGCATGTGCTCTGTACTCTTAGAACGACTCCACATTATGTCAACAGAAGCCCGTAGACAGTGTGCTCGACTAAATACCGTAGCGAAAAAAAAAACTAAGAACGTAACGTTTGCTACGCAGAGAGCTGGTGTGCCGTGTAGTGTAAATATTGCTAAAGTGAGTTGTGCGTATTTTTGTTAGGTGTTTGTATTTGCGTATATTTTTAGGCGTTCCGACAACTCGAACAGGTTGACAATTCGCTTGATGCGCCAACACAACCATCATTGTTATCAAGCCTGATGAATTCGATAGAAGCTCAACAGCAAACACATACGGGAAGTACAAGTCCAATGTTACTACAAGCGCTCCAAGCCCAACCACCTGTCCCAGTAACAATCTCCGCGTCACCACCAGAGGCGAGTGCATCCCCGGAGCGACTCACCGTCCAAACAGTGCCGGCAGCGTCTGCCGCATCTGAGCCGACCACATCACGAACACCGGATGCCAGTGTGAATGTGTCAGAAGCTGCTGCCATACCATCCGGGACCGGGTCTCAGCCGACCCTACCGAGATATGAGAATAATGCCGGTGGGAGACCGATTCGAAGTCTACGAACCCCGATGAAGGAGATCACCACGTTGGACAGACCGGAAGAGTTGGACGAGTTTATGGAACAAGGCGAAGAGGCGTGTATTGCCGATATGAAGCAGTTCATCACCCAGTACTCGCTCAGACAGACTACCGTGGCTATGATGACCGGTGAGGTTTTACGTACGTTTATCTTACGTATACGTGGTCTGGGGAAAACTCTATTTGAAGGGGGGAGGACCCAGTGGCGCGCTTATTTTCCGAAGCTCTAGCTTACTTTTTCCCTCAGTAACTTTAGTTTACATGTCATAGATGCTCTAAGGCTAATGCTTAGGCCTTAGGGCTCCAACGATTGATTTGATTATTTACTTCGAGAAGTAATAAGGGTGCCACTCAGTGCCCCCCTCCCCCCTCCCCACCCCAACTACGTTTTACCCCGTGGTCTACTTGTTTTCTTTCTTTTTGTACGAGAAATTCGATTCGTTGGGTAACGTGACGGCTACACGTTTCGACGTGTTTCAACAATATGTTTGAAATCTTTCCCGCCGCCCGCTTACCATCAAAACTAACTATTAACTCGTGAATGTAACAAACATGTTAAACCTGTTCAACACGTCATAATTCTTCTATCATCCATTTGAGCACATGTTTATAATGAATTGTGCGTCCGAATAACATATTACGTTTTCAGCGCGACTACGGTAATTGATCAGCCAAGTGCAAATCACGTGCTTTGCCGTGGAAATCACTAAATCGATAATTAGAGCATTTACTGTTGATGGCGCTAAAAAATTTAGCTGACAAGTAATGTGTTCCGATCTCGGGACATAATAATTTGTTATGTTTCTATTAGTCATTGTATAGGCCAACACACGTTCTAAAACCTCAACGATTACGAATTCCAGTACGCGTTGGCGCATCCCAAGTGGATTGATACGCCAGTGACTTTATCCATTTTTTTATGTTTATATGTTAACTCTTCTCTCCTAGTCGGACCATATGACAAGGATATGGCCCTCTTGTAGATCAGGTTGCTTTTTTGTATCAGCCGGAGATGGTACCGGCAGTTTTTCACTATGGAAAGTCGATAATGTTTAGTAACGAAAACATAAGTTTGTTTATTCCCAAAATATACTTTGAAATTTCTCTAAAAACGCCTGACGAAGTATCACATTTCAATTCAATGCTGGTCCTATCAGTGCTCTTTGAATCGTACATATCTTCACTTTTCACCGATTAGTGTATCGAAATCGCTTAGTTTGCGATGTTTACGGTAGTCGAACGGATGCGTGTTAATCATGATTTTATCTTCTGATACGGAACAATACCATGACGGGACTTCAGGCACTACTTTTTTTTTCAATGTTTGCCTTTTTCTTTGGATAATATGTTTTCAATAACAAGTGATCGGCTGGTTTAAGAGGTTCAGCAAGTTGACTCCCTTTATTAAAAGAAGTGATTACAAACATAAGACTAGTCAATAACGTAATGATTAAGTAATAATAATTAATACAGCCAGGTCAAAACAACCTAATTTGTGTTGGAACCGTGTAAAAGATAAGGGATAACGATATGTAGTGCGACCCTCTCAATCTCCAATCAGATGCAAATGAGGAAAGGTCTTAACCTCTGATCTTTTTGCAAAAAAAAAGCCAATCACTCGTTTGAAATTATCGTTAACATTCACATCCTCAACCCTATTCAAGTGCAACAATGCTGATCCACCTACAAAGTGTTACAAGAACATCATAGCAGTAGTTCCCATTGACTCACAGCGACCTACATTTTCTTCCATTGAGCACTTTGGAGGTGGCTTTTGTTATGTAAATTTCTTCTAATACCTCAAAATTTGCCAACTGACCTTGCGAAGTACCCAATACGCTTAAATCGCCGCCTACGCCAGCAATGTAATGATTTTAAGGTCGCGAAAATTACGACAGCACAGTGTTGCGAGAAGGAAAGGGTGGAGGACGGACTTGTCATGTCTTTGTTCCGCTACCGTAACCCTGACGCAACTCCCGTCGAGAGCGTCGTCGCGTACAATTGCGATTGCGCAGCGATATGTGGTGTCTGTCATTCAACATGCGCGCATTTGTACAGTAAAGTTATCGTATATGATGTATCGCCAGCTGCGGGTTACTGTAATTGGAATAATTGCAGTTCTTCAGGTGTCTCACAGCCGTACATCTCAAAACTTCTGAACGGAAATCATCGAGAATTGTCGTTGCGGTGCCGCAAAAATATTTACTGTTGGTATTTGAACTGTCGACGTCATCCACATAAGCTTTGTAAGTTACTTTATATGAGTTTCCTGTGAAATTTCTTCTTCATCAAATTTTATTTCATTTTTATTTTTTGTGGACCATCGAGACCATCTTTTTTCTCTCAAACTAGCTTAAACCTTCAGCTCAAAGATAGGAAATCATCCGCTGAGCTCGAGGTGTGTGTGAAAATTGGTTCAAAACTCTACTTGTAAACGTGCACATAAATCCATCTGATCCTTTTTTTGTTTCTCAACGTGTGATCCGAAGTGGTTTTGCATAATTGTTTGACGCATTTGCGGTGTTAAATGGAATTGCTACCCTTATTGGTCTCTAAGTCTACCGTGGATATTTTGTGTGGCAAAAAGAACCGCTAATCTCCGTTATGCATTTATCTGACCTGGTTGCGATTTTAATTTGCAGAACGTGTCATTTTTGCAACAACATATCTGGTAGGTGTTTTTGGTGCGCTTACAGCATTCCTGGCACATATGGATCAAGAGTTAGACTAATAAAAAAGTTGGACTTCTAAAAGTTACCATAAGAGTACACGTTATGTAATTCTAATATTTTCACGCTAAATTCGGAAACAGACGAACTCATTCGAAACATTTTGCTTTCGTACGTATAGTACACTCTTATTTTTTCGTTATGTTAAAACGTTGGCCCTCGATCATATGGCAGCCGTTCTCCTAAGTAACAATGTAACATCTCGTCACCTCGCCCGAATGCATCTTACTAGATCTTACATAATGTCTTCAAAAATGTTCTCTGATGCACGCTCAGTCAAGATCAATGAATGTGAAAATTACGCGCAAACTGGTCCTAAATGAAGTAATCAATCGTTTTCCATCTAAACCTTGTCATAACTTCAACCGCAACTTTACGGTTTCTCGTACACACCACTTTTATCATTTTAAAAAAAGGATATGGTGGAACACTTTGAAAAACCCCACTTTGGATTTCTGATAATTTTCAAAAAAATTTTTGTCTAATACTTTTCTCAATCTTGTATCCAATAACCTACTAAATCTTAGATTATAATAGTGGTGATGTTCTTGGTTTAACACGATATCCATTGTCATTTGTTGTCCTTTTTGAATGAATTGAGTGCAGTAGTGTGACAGTTCATGTCGAACGTCATTGCTTAGCAAAAGAAAAGCGCTGGCAATTTTCACTAAACAAGCCCTCAGCTGCTATCGAAATTGTTTTCTTTTTTGGTAATGTTTTTAGTTCGTAACTATAACGCAGTCGCTTCGTTGTTAGTAGCACTTTTTTTTTGCTATTTGAGATGGATATGTGTGAAAAAGTTCTCGCAGAAACAGTTGTTGATTCTCATACAACCAATTGATTAAATTGATGCATAGTTGAACAACTAGAATGTATTTAGGATGTATTAATTCTTCTTTTTTTTAAGAAATAAAATAAAATTGAGAAATCATTCATTGGAAGTGCTGATTTCCTCACTGAATGGAATGTATGTATCTAGCAGGAGAGATTAATGTTATTTTTGTATTTCTGCGATTGCAGACGGGTTGGAAACTTTATGGTGGTTTGGTTGTTGTTGTTGTTATTGTTGTTGTTATTGAAAAAAAAATAGTGTTACTCCATTACATAAATAAGCGAAGGAGTTTTTCACATTCGAAGCCGTCATTGGTTTAATAGATGTTTGTAAAAATCATTTCTCATTTCACTCACCAGGTGAATAAGATTTCATTCTTAATAATGAGCGAAGTTGGTTACTGAGGTGAGCACCAAGCCAGAATGAGGGTCCACTAACAAGTACCGGATGCTCCTCATAGCTTTCACACGTGTTGCTTGTTTTTTTTAAAGATAGAATGTTGAACGATTTCCTACAGTGATACAAATTGAAGGACTCTTAGTGGAGTTCCTCACGTGAAACATTTTGGTTCTTAGAGTAGGTGTTTGGAAATAATTAGTAAGTATTGGTCTTTGTTTTGGCACCTCCTTTAAGTTGGAGATGCATGAAGTGTTACTCCTAAAGCGCCGTTAATTTTATTTCTTTGAAGACCATCAGATTTTCTATTGATCCGTTGAACCTTTACGGGATGTTTCTGGATTCATGAAGGGACGAAAGTTCTACCGAATGGTCTGGCTTTTTCGACTACTTTACAACACTTAAACAGGAATTTTATGTTATTCGCTGGTAAGATTGGAGGTAAGAATAGAACAATGACCGTTAGGCGAAACTTATACTATCTGAAACACACGGAGGAAAGGACCGAGAACGGACATAAAGTAGCCTCTTTCGAGGCTGCGTACCACGAAGGAATTGCTGGATCTAGAGGGGGTTCTGGATTCCGCTCATCCCTCCCTAATCGTAGAAAACCCGTGATAGATGGTGTTTTTCTATGACGATTTCAATTGCAACGCGACACCGTTGCGCACGCACCGCGTCCAAGTGCGAGCGGTCGGTTGAAGATCAGTGATGTCTTCTCACCAGCCTATTTAAGTGAATCCAATGAATAGGCATCTGAGCGGAAAGAAACGTGTACATAGACAAGCGTTCTAACGTACCTCGTAGCAACTAAAGCGGCTACCATCCCACGCTGTTCTTTACGGCGATTAGGAAGAAATGAGTGGAACCATCCCGGGTTCGGCAACCTAAAATCATCTCTAGCATTTCCCGCGGATTTCCTCATCACGTCGTGGCTTCCCGGCTTTAACTCGAAGCCAATGAACCCTTCAACTCAGATCTAGTGTGTACAGATAAGACGCAAAATTTGGAATAACATATCTCTTTTTGCAAGGATTTAGAGCCATCAGAGTAAACGTTTGTTAATTAGTGGGAAAGCATTGACCAAGTAGGTCAGAGAACTCGACAGCGCTTCTAAGGCCTACTAAAGTTGGCCTCCTCACCACATAGAATTGAAATTTCTACGTAAATCATTAAGCGAGACTTCAAAGATTGATAAGTAGGTGAGTAGCTGACTCAAAATATTTTAATTTTAAATATTCATAAAATAATAATGATACAATATTGGTGGCTTTGACATGGGCTCATAAAAAGCGGACCACTGGAACTTTTCTTGATATCTTGGTATCAGTTGTATTTCAAAGCGTTAAACATAAAAAGTATTTTTTTTTTTGATTTGCTTCATAATGGCCAATTCTTACCTAGACCAGTAAAAAAAGAAGGAAGAAAAAAAAATCCAAGTATTTTCTCCTATAAGAGACACTTTTTCACACAAAACCTTGGGACCCATAGGGTTTTGTGTTCCCAATCCTTAAACTTTCCAACACTCTTCAATTTTATTTCTACACTATCAAATCATATGTGTTGAAGAATCGCTGAGCGGATATTTTGATTTTTATGATTCTATAAATATCTGGCATCAATACAAACAAAATTGAAAACCTCTCTACGCTACTTTCAAACCACTTGAATCTTTTTACACTATCGACAGCAAAATCGACATGTACTTAGCTGTTGTTCGTAAGTGCAAAAGATTTATGAGCTCACTTATCGATAGGTACAACGGACAGCCGACTTCTTGCTTATTAAAAACCCATTAATAACGCACACAGCCGAGGTAACAACGCGCTTAACCTACGAACAGTTTGCACTTCACAAACGGCACATGTATTGTTTCATTGTCGCTATCTTTTTTTTAGAAAGAAAAGGTTGTCAAAAGATGATACCCTCATCCACAGAACCCTTGCACAGGAGACATATGAACTGAATGCACATTCATATATGTATGTATGTATGTATGTATGTACGTGCGAGGTATATACATTTGCAATGAATATGAAACGAAACATTGCGAGAACAGAGTCTTTGTGGAAGATAGATTTCTTCCCATTGACGTTTAGGACTAGAAATATAATATATTGTTGCAAAAATCCTGCAACACCCCGGCAACGGTTGTTCTGCCATCACCAATGATACAAAATGGAGTTCAGTAAGTTGAGAGGGTTTTGATCTACAAGGTGGGCCTTCAGGATGACGATATCCCTCTGAAGAAAACCCTTTTGAATCGTAGTTGCGTTACGTGGCGGCCTGTTACGTTACCGAATTTAGCAAATGAGGTAAGCGCTAGCCGATGTGTAGTTTTTCGA
Source organism: Necator americanus (assembly GCF_031761385.1). Lineage (NCBI taxonomy): Eukaryota > Metazoa > Nematoda > Chromadorea > Rhabditida > Ancylostomatidae > Necator > Necator americanus. The sequence goes on along the minus strand of NC_087371.1, from coordinate 32,180,463 downwards.
GTTTACCTATCGGTTGAATGCTTTCTGTGGGGTGATGAGGGGAGGATAAATCACGGATGCATTTGTTTCCTTCAGAGGCTCTGACGTAGGCGATGACGCTGAAACATTAGCTGTTAATAAAGAAACATCAATACCAATTTTAGCTGCAGCTCAAGGTTAATGAAGAAACATCAATACCAATTTAAGTTGCAGCTCAAGCAAATCAATAAAAAGCTAAATGGATTCTATTAACTTGTGATTTCCTGCGGGAAAAAAGGTAAGGTTGACGTTTTCAACCCCCACATTGATGAATGATGTTATGGTACTGTAATGGAATGACACTTCAGCAGATTATTACTGGATTATAATGGATAATAATATAGCATATGCATTGCTTCTTCTGAAGCATCTGAATGTGATCCGGAAATCCAAAGTTAAGACGTAGAGTATTAGCAAATAATTCGGCCAGAATAACTCAAAATTTATTTCATTTTTGTTTTCAATTCAACTTCAACTTCAATCTGAATAGGAATTGAAAATTAAGAATAAGCTAATAATATTTTTGCATTTTTGTTCGAAAAAAAACCCAGTGTCTAGCTACTAAAATCATCTGGTTGACTTAATAATTCTAGCTCATTTTTAGGAGAATCTCCACTCTATTTTACATAAGTTTTTTTTTAAGAAAGAGTTTGCTTGGAACGTTTTATTCACTAATTTCCAAATTAATTTCTAACTTACTGATCCAATTCTGTAAATCATTCATTTTCGCATTTGAACCTGCAGCGCTAGCGTCTTTAGCGCCTTTTTTTCGGCTAGGTTCCCATCATATTCATTTTTAATACCACACACTGGTTGCATAAATCTCGTCTCTAAGTCCACTCTTCATTTTTGCACTCAATTCTAGATCCAGATTCTCTATGGATGCGATAAATAACTGAAAAGTCTGGCAGTATTTTTTTTAGCGTATCCGCTATTAAATCTCGATACCTTTCGTCATCTATGTGCTATTCTTGTCGCTTGCTTGAAAAATTTCTTTAAATGTACTATTTAAAAGTGTCTGAATTCTACTTGATGGTCTTTTTGCTACTTTTCTCTTCTCCTTTCTAAATAGCTTATTTCGTCATTCTTTTATTGTTGTTATCTCTTGTTTTTTTTTTCATTCTTACATTCTCTCCAGTAAAAAAAAATCCCACTTATTTTTGTCATCATGGAATCTATGTATGTATTTCTTTTCCGACTTATCCTTCGTACATTAAGAGATTAATCATTTGCCCTTTACTTATTTTCGTCATATCTTCGAAATCCCTTTCTTTAGCTAACATCTACCTCAACTCATCCCGTAGAGAAGATTTAATTCGCTACATTGCTCATGTAAAGGACTTAGGCACTCGTTAGTCGATTGTATTCATTGTAATTTAATTTTGTAATTATATGGCTCAGTCTAGGTGTCGTATTGTGGCATATCTGCCCTTTAGAGTGCAACGTGTGTGGCGGTATATACGAACAAATGAGGGACTTGCGTTCGTTTTACGGAAGTCATAATCCTAATTCATTTTTGTTCCTGAGATTTTTTTTAATGGTGGTTGAGCCCTTCAGAAGTTGAATGTTTTGACTTCAGAGGACCAATAAATCCCCAAAAATTTTGTTTGTAATTTGGAGAAGTACCGGTTCTTTAATGTAGGGACGAAATTGCGGTACGCCACTTTTTTTTTAAAATGCATTATACGGTGCGATTGACAAAAAAAAAACAGTGAGCGGCACAAAGGCAACATTTAGAAATTAAGGTTTTCTAGGAAATCTCGTTAAAAAAACGCTTCTATAGCTAAATCTTAAGCATATGCTAATAGGATGAAATTCCGCTTCGTAGTAGATCATTTCCAGAGGTTGGGATTAGGGAACATCTTTTAAGAATATTATTGTATGTTTCACACAACGACCCAGAACCATTAGATAGATTAGATTTGCTCCCTACAACGCATCATACGGAAAATAATTCATAAAAAGTAAAGTAGTTAAATACAGAAAAATCATTGTGACGCATGAATGAGCAGTTATTGAAAAAAGTTAGTGTTGTTAATTAAAGTGAATTTTATAAAGGTTAAGGTAGGTTTAGGGCAACAATAGTAGATAACATCGCGACATTGTTGTTATAGTCACAAGTACGCATATTTTTCGACAAATGTATGATCGTATGACAAATTTCCATGAAGAATGACGTGATGCAGAAGAAAACGAGTTCGCTAGTGACTTAAATGGCGAAAGAATGATTCTCGTTGGCACGCCAAATCATTGAAAGCAAGCCCGACTCTCATGGTGCTCGGTAATACATACGCGGACAAAACATGAAACTAGTTAAAGTTAGTTATTGATTTTTCGAATTATTAAGAAGAAAATTTTGATTTTTAAAAGAAATAGTAGAAAGAAAACCACAGGATTTGATGTATTCCCCTATTTTCTTTTTCTCAAAACTTCTCAGTTTTATAAAAGAAACCACTACTTACGATATGGATGAATCATCAAGAGGTAGATAATTAAATTAAAAGAATTGACTTTGTACGTAATATTCAACCTATATTTGTGCAACCGACTGTACAGGATCTATATTTGATTACAGTACTCTTGACAATGGAAAAATCCGGGGGAAAAATAGAGCCACTGTTATGATGGTTTTTCTATCGTTTCTCTTTTTTTTGTGCTGAACGATTTTGGGAATTCTGACGCTGGTAACTAGACGAAAAGTTTAGTCTATGTCAATAGAATATGTTTTCCAGATAATAAAATGTGCATTTTATTTTTGGACTTTCATTTAATAAACTGCTCATAGATTTATTTGTATTGATGCGATTAAATGTATCCGCACTCTTTGCTGAATTCTGTACGAGAGTGGTAAATGACATGTATATGTGCTTGATGCAGTTGCACTCTTAAGCCATAATTTTTTCTAAGTAAATTACACTATATTTTACATGGTTTCTCTTTAATGTAACTATACATATTCAAGTAGGTTCAAGGACGTATGGTTATGGGAATTTTTTCTTGCTGTACATCTCGAAGAGAGATGCAGACGACAGGGTACTGTAGAAGTTGTGCTCAAATTTGAAGGCATCACCCCACGAATCTGAGATGGTACGGATTTCAGGTGGAGTATTCACGGGATCGTGGATTATGGAGAGGGGGTGATTCCGTCCATTTCTTCCTAATTGCCGAAAAAAAACGGCCCGAAAGAAACGGCTTCGAGCGTTCCGGCGCGCTGTTTTCTACAACGAGTTCGATTGGAGCGCGCCAGCCTTGTGCGCGTGCCGCATCTTCCGGACCACTTTTTACGCCAATTAGCAAGAAATGGACGGAATCACCCACCTCTCCGTAGTCTACGATCACGTATACGAATACTCCACCTGAAATCCGTAGCACCTCAGGTTCGTGTGATGATGCCTTCAAGCTTGGGCAGGTTCACCTGAGCGGGGAAGCCAAAAGAGATACGAAGCGCAATTGTTGTGGGACCAGAAAAGCGTTGATATATCAGTTAGGAGGAAAGATTGCGAACTCAACTTTACCAGATGGGTCCTTCATGCGATTCCTTCATGCAAATTTGCATTTCATTTTGACATTCATACTTAGTTACGATATTAAAGCCGTCAGTAGTACAGCAAGCGATCCACTACTATACAAATATCCATTGTCCATCAATGTTATCCATTCATATATAAGTTCCATTAGATCCACAAAATGACACTGCTAACTTTATTTCCAGTTATACACTCTAAGTCACGTTATATTACATTGATATTTTACTTTTTATATTTTTACTATTATTTTATTTTACTTTTATTACTATCAATTACTCATTTATAAGAACGATATTTTTATCTGGAAATGTCTAACTTTGTTTGTTTATTTTTCCCCCTCACCAATGTTTATTTTGTTCATGAAAAGTGTTTCAATTCAAGAAGACCGCGACAATCTCCGTAGCAGCATACAAATGCCTGGTTGGAAAAATCCGTGCAGAGTCCACCTTTCCTCTCTTAGGACAACTTATCCGCGACGAACATTCATTTTAAACATACGCAAACATGCACTAAATAGTTGATCAATGTTCATTTCGCCGTAAAGTGCATATATCCACTCACTCACACGTACATTCCACCACTGAGTGCCTATCATCATCCGTGGATTTCATCCAGCAGACTCCACACGCATCCCAATTTTGAGTTGATTTTCGAGGATAAAGCGCTCTGCGGCATGCGTATGTGTCCTATTTGATGCGTGCTAATGATTTAATTCAAGATTAAACGAAACAGATAGGGGCATACTGTAGAGTTAGTCGTTCCTGTTTCACGTTATATTTCTCATACATTATTTTATTTTTAAATATAGCGTATGTGCGCCTATAGCTGTAATAATGTGCCTATAGATAAGATAAATCAATCGTTTATATATGCGTAATGTCGGTTCGAAACACAAATGTTCACAACAACAAGAAAAAAAAATCGTCACCCCAACAGCCGATGATCGACAGCGTTCAGGCGGGGAAGGCGGTTTGGTGGTAAGTGCAGTCTCGGCACCCAAACATGCGCAAAAGTACAACTGTACGTATTAACACACTAAAATGCATGAAATTTACGTCCGTAAACGACCTTATGACTGAAGGTTTATGCGATGAAAGACGATTCATTAATAAAAGAATGAGAACAGATCATTGTATAGGTGTTTATGTTGGGATATTGTATGAAATGTGATGTTAGGGCATATAAAGTACAAAATGAAATCACATGACTGTTTAATGATTTGTTTGTTTAGAATTTCTGGAATTTATACGTTTTGCACCTGAAAATTTCAATGTATGGTTAGTATACGAGGGATGTTCTGCTATATTAGATGAGGGGAGGGGGGATGAGGAAGAACGTACGCGTCATTCTGTTAAAAGGGACGGAGGGACCCACCGGGTTCGCTATTTTTGCTTGAATTTGAAGTAGTTTGAATGAGTTTTAGTGTGTGTTTAGTTTTGTTTTCTAACCATTGCCCTGAAGTTAATCGCCGCAATTGCGGAGCTTCCAGAATAGAGTGAGTATAGAATCCAATCTGTTGTCATATTAAGACGTATTTAGAGTCATTTAATAAGCGTTTAGTTTAGTAAGCACTGTAAACGTTATATTAACGTCTGATCCTTAATCCATTAGAATATTCGTGGTCATAGAACGGGAACTGGTCTTCTATCGGCTTCAGAAAGGTAGCAACAGCACATCCTGGTACTTATATGTATGTATGTACGTCTAGGAAAATACTTGATTTCAAAGAAGAATTGGTAGAATTCCGGGATCTCATGGCGATTTTCATCAATTCCAGCAAACTTTTCTTGATATCCTTCTTATGTAATCAAATTCACTAACGAATTGATCTTCCGCCGCTACGGAAGATCTTGGAAGAGTGAGATCTTCCTGACTATGGAATATAGTATAGTTTGGAGTTTTGAAGCTATTACAACACCCTTATAAATAGTTAATATTTGTCTATAATTTTAAAAAAACTGCGAGACCAAAATTATGCTATAACAGTAGCAATACATAAATAATTCATTGTCCCCAGGTGTTGTCAATTTTACCAGCTTCTCATTTTCTTGTGAAAATTATAAAAGTTCTCTCCGAATGTCCAATTGAACCTTTCAAAAGAAAAAAAAAGGAGCGGTGATTAAAATTTTAGAGTAAGAGAAGATTTTAACTATGAAAACGTTTATTATATGTATTTTATTAAAAACAGTTGCGCGATGACCTTTTACAAACGCAAGAAAATGTCAAAATAAATGAATTGTCCAGTTACATTAGTGTAAAAAGATAAAGGATAAAGTGTCTGGCGGTAATCAATCCGCTTAGGATCCGTCACCACGTTCACTTCAATTCAGAATCGTTCGAGATTTACGAACTTGTAACTGGCCTATGCAGTGACTTGTGGGGGCTAGCCGACGGGTCAAGTCAGCGTTTTGATCCTCCCAGACAAGTCTGGTACCAATTTATCGACACCGGAGGGATGAAAGGTTTGGTTTGCACTGGGGCGGAATCGAACCTCCGATCGATCATGCTCTTTCTTTTCAGCTAAGTAACCTAGCGCCTAAACAAGGTCCAAAATCTGATTCTACAGGACTGGATGTGGTGAAACAATAGATATGTCCTCATTGTTTTTAACGTTAAAACGTGTTTCAACCTTATCCAGGTGTTATACGAAAATATCACATGTATAGTTTTTTTCATATCATAGATGTGTTACAATAATTACATTCGACAGCACGTGTAGGCTTGTCTGTCACGCTCCACTGTCAACATACTATTTCGAGTAAAGTGATAGCAGTGATTAATTTTTCATTTTTTCATTTCATCGCTTTTCTGGAGGCACGGCTGTTTGTGTAGTGTTCTCATTAGGTCACGTACTCACGACGTTTTTTTTTGCGTACTCTTGACGTCGAAGACCTAATCGATTCGTCGAGATTGTTTGTATTGTTAGAATAATAACTTTATTTATTTTATAGGTCCATAAGCGCTCTTCAAAAAAAAAACAAGGAGATAAAAAGACTTCACTTACGGAGTTAGAAAAAGAGCGGAAATATTTCTACAAAAAAAATCACTCGTTTACGCTCTAATCTGCTCTTCCGCTCCACAAAACCGCTATTTTATCACCTCAAGTTCGATTACAGCGAAAAAAAAATCCAGAAGTAGCTCGAGTTTTTCTTTAAGATTTTTTTTGCTTCTTGTTTTTTTTTTAGGTGGTAGTTCGTTTTCTTCTTGTGCCTGTTGCCATTAGTTTTATCATTCAGAAATTAAACCTGGATAATTATATTCCATGTTGAAGTGTTGTGGTCTTTCAGGGGCAAAAAAGTGCCATTAGTGCAACAGATTTGAAATTTTCTAGGTTTCCTTAAAGTGTCCTCTCTAGAAGGTAAGGGTTAACTACTAAAATTGTATTTTACATGTTTATTCCACCCTTTTATCAAGAAAATAGGGTTTTCATAAGTAAAATAACGCCCCCAAATACAGTAGTTCTCATTTACAACGGGAAAAGAAAGCTGTTGTTGTTGCGACATCAATACTATGAAGTTTTTTTTCTATTGAATAGCTTAAATTGCTGAAGGAAAGAAATTTTTAATTAATTTCCACCTTGACTTTGAAGAAAAAGGATTTTTCAAAGTAATTTAGTTTGTTATTGAGGGGTTCTATTCACTATCCAAATTCAACAATATTGAATATTCTGATTGATTTGAATTTATTTGCAGCGGTGTTTTTTGCCGATCCAGCGACTAGACTTGAGACAAACGGCGATGGTGAGCTGGTCCCTCAACGCAGAGAGCGTTACGTGTTCCGACCGATTCTCATCAAAATACTCGAAGGTTTCTTCGCCCAGTCTCCATTCCCAGACCTTAACAAGAGAGTGGAAATAGCGACGACATGCAATCAAGTTCTTCAGATCGAAAAACGAGGTATGTACAGCTATTGGATAGCGATATAACATACTGTATTCCATGAAGTTGACATTAGACGAAACGTAGTACATAGTTTGCACAAGAAATGGCGAGCCGATCACTTACTAATTACTGATTACTGGGTGCATATCGCTTAAAGATTAATGGCATCCTTGATATTTAGTATGACGCCATTTCTAGAGACTTAGATTTTTGTTAGAGAGAGATTCGATTCGAGAGATTAGATTTTTGTTGTCATAACAAAACCCTTCAAGATCAGAAACGGATTGTGGCTTCAACAAATTTGTCCTAATACGTTTAGGTGTTGGTTTAATGCCTAAGGAGGTGGTCTCACCACAAGTGGTCGCTAACTGGTTTGCAAACAAGCGAAAAGAGCTTAGAAGACGTTCACAGGAGGCTAGTGAACAGGCGGCTACGGTTGCAGGTCCGGCAACGAGTCAACCGACTACACCTGCTCATCCAACGAATGAGGAGACAACGGTTCGATTCACTTCATAGTCTGATTTGAAGTGATCTTCTAAAACTGTAGCACAAGAAATTCCCCGAATTTCAGAGTTCCGGTGTCGGTTCGACACCATCGCCAATCATGGAAGAAACCGAGACAATGGATCAAACAGATGCTGAATCACGCCCGTTGGATGTGGTAGCGTTAGCGGCTCGACTAGGCATCGCATTTCCACAATTACCGACCACATCCGCTGATTCCACAGCCGATACTCCATACTCACAAGCTCTTCCTATCGCAACATTAGCATCTCATCTATTGGCAGCCAGTCAAAATCTACCATGCTACAATAATGACTCACCGGCGCCGCTGACAATGGCGTCATTAGCATCGCAATTATTGCCCAGTGCCGGTGCCGGTGCCGGTGCCGGAACAGCGCCACCGGTGAGTCTTATGGATACTCTAATAAATCCCGGTTTACAGTTGCTCAATGGTCAGTTGCCTGTTCTAAATGAGCTTTGCACCACTGAACAGCAGCAGCTCGAATCAAATGATCATAATTTACTTCCATTAACATATGATCAAATTCATCAAACTCTATTAAAAACTGAACCAATGGAGTGAAATCCACTTGATGTACATATCATCGTTGTTTACAGTGACAATAATCTTGTGATTTTTTTTTTAGCGAAGATGTTGACAGAAAAGAAGTGGATCACTGGATATGGAGGTTTAGGATTCGTTTCTCTATAATGAAGCAAGTTCAGCAGCAATGATAATCCTAAAAGCTACTGCGAAAAAAAAAAACCATGAGCTAACTTTTTTTTATAATATCAATTTTGCTAGCTAATTTGTTTTATGCGCGCATATGAACAGTAAATCTTCTGTGGTTCTATTTTTTTTCTTCGTTGGATAAGATGATGATTAAGCTTCTAAGGATTATCCGGAGGATTTGGATGAATTTGTGTAATTTTAGAAATTAGCACAACGTACAATTTTTGTGCTGGACGTGTTTGCAGAGACGGTGTTCTGACGGTGCTTTACGGTTATCGATTAATTAGTATGGTTAATCATTACTTTGAATCAATATTTCGAGTTGATATTACTTAAGTTAGACGATCGTTGGTTCTCGAAATTTCGTCGGAAACAAATGATCAGAGAAATTTTTGAAAAGTTGTGCAATTATTAACCACTGCATTGAAAGAACGAGTTGATTTTATTTAGTGAATTATGCTCAAAAATTGCTTACACACTGCTCCGTACATTTTATGGGTGAAATATATGTGTGGTTTAAAAATATGCATAATTTTGTTTTTTGTTGTGAGATAGTTATATATTGAGAGGTTTTTGAATAATTTGCAAGAGATTTTCTTCCCAGCCTCAAAAAATTCCCTAATTTTCCAGTGATCATCTTCTTCGAGAACTGCCCACTTATAAATTTTTATCGACTGCGGAATTTAATCCGTATTCTAAATTGTGGATATGCACCCTTTCCTTTATAAACGCACCGTTTTTTCTTTCTTTTGCGTTCTTGAAATATTTTGTTGATGGGACGGGTGCAATTTATTTTTTTTTCGCCACAGATCGGATTATTTTCGAGGTCTACATTCCACATATATGTATTGTCACTGAATTCAACTTTTGTATTCGACAACAAGGAACATAATATTGTCAATAATGATGAGTCTCATTTTGTGGATCTTTTTTGCTCCTCATTTATCGTCGCAAAAAATTTGTTGTGTTTGTATTTTTGTGTGCGCATTGTGTGATAAGATAAATTCTATTGTGTCTCCAGGGAGTAGTTGTTGGCAGACACCAATGAGCAGCAGCAGCAGCAGCAGCACTAGAACAAATGAAAGATATATACGAAGTGGAAGAGGATGAGGAGGAGGAGTAGGAGGAGGAGGAGAAATATGCGCGACGGCATTCTGCTGCTCCTCCATCACCTCCTGATCCTCAAACTGCGCAGCTTCTTTCTCTCGTATCTATCTCGTCTATTCCTGACGTCGTGACTGTCCCGCGGCGACTCGTCACTAAATTCCAAGCTGCCGTCGATAATCGCTATCGCTATCGTCGCACCCATTGAGGATAGCGGATCGGCTTCTGGATCATATTATTGATGGGATTAGTGACCGTACGTGATGAATGGACGAAATTAGTCGGACATCGTTTTCTGAATTCACAAATTTGTCTCTGGATTGGCTTGCTCCAGGCATTCGTATGTATATGGGGTGTCGCTCAACACTGTCATTCATTCATCCATTATCACAAGGTACACATTCGTACACATTCGTGCGCATCAGCACATTCGCCACATTCGCGTTCGCTCGCTCGAACATTCACCGTCACCAATTCGACGAATATCGCCTTAATGGGCACGAAAATCGTTTCAAACTTAACTTGTGCACACATTTAAATTCGATTCATTCGTTATTCAGCAGCGCGACTAATTCGGGAGCGAAGCTCGTCAAATTAGATTGGTCCCTTAGTTGGGAATATCATCAAGATCGACTTTTTTCCCCGCTGAATAATTTTAAAATATACAATTTAATTACTGATTTTTTTGGCCTCGCGGAAGGAGTCCCCTACAATTTTCGGGAGCAATCCAGTTTCGAGTAAATCGCAATATTTAGTCATTTTATACTGTAATCAATCAAATCTGCAAATCTTATGGTGAACAAAATCATATGATCGTGTCATTTACTTGAGCCGTAATCGTTGCTGTTCACGGATTCGAGTATGTAGTACATATGATTTCAGGGGGGAACTAAGGTCACATTATTCTTTATTGTATTATTTTTATTATTAATGTATTATTCTGCCTTCAACATTACGATAGACTCATCGAACTCATACCTGTAACGTTCTTTTTTTACGACTAACTCAGCTTCTTCGCCGGGGTTCCAGAGTTCCGGAAAAAACCAGACGATTATAGGTTATTACGTTGGTTCCAGCTTCTGGTAATTACTCGTAACACGTAGTGATGCAACGATAGTACACATGTTATTAAGGGGGTAATAAAAAAGGGGCGACAGGGGGAGGTACGGGGAGGGGCGTGGGACCTAGACGATGGTCCCATGGTTGATGTTCATGGGCTTTTTGTAAATTCATCTGAGCTAGAAAATAAATAATATGGTGTAGAGGTTAGATATAATAAAAAAACGAGTTCTATAAAAATTAAAGTTGAGATTTATGTTACAGTAGCCTACGTTTCAGCTAAAAAGAAATCGAGCTCAGGGACTACTGTAAATAAAGAGATAAAGAGGTATATGCGTTTTTTTTTTTTTTTTTGAAAAAAGCTAATCGATGAGAAATTGTGGTCCAGTTGAAAAGATGGATAAGAAAATTTTGAAAATTTTTTGTAACTTTGTAATCTTTGTAATCACTAGTTTTTCCATTCCATATCAACGACAATGCGCTTATCACCTGCGATCAATACATATGTATATTGTACACAAGCGCTACAATAATTTTTTCCCCAGACAACTAGCACAAATCTCACAAATCACAAGAGTTTTGGAAGAATTTAATCGATCTATTTTCGAACGTTGGAATAACGCTGAGACGTCAGTATTTGGTCCTTTCTAGTGCAGAATTTTTTTTTCAATTTATTAATTATTTGTTAATTATTATTTCAATTTTTAAGGTTAAAAGTTTTTAAAGTTAAGTTTAAAGAGAAAAAAAAATCAAAAGTCATTAGTCACCCGATGCCTTTTGCCTTTTCTGCTCACTTCCCTCACTGTTGAAACTGGACTGTTCAAGGTTCCCTTTTTTTTTTGAGGGAGGCACGAGGAGAAGGGGCAACTTTTCGAAACGTTGCTCTTGGGTCACGTGTTCTTCGCGTGATTATTTGTCGGATAATTATATCGTGTATATTTATCTGATGTTCAGTAAAATATTTATAAAATAGGTCAGGATATAATAAGACAGGAGTAAGTAGAACCCAAACGAACACATACGGTTTGACTCTTCCAGAAATATGCAAAACCGAAACATTGCATAAATTCGTCGCTGTCCAAACCAATGTGGTTCCCGAAAATCCTAAAAATTATCGAAATAATGCTCCAGTCAAAAATCGATTGAATAAAAACTATAGAATATAGAAAATAGAAACTATAGAAAAGAATAAAAATAAAAAAATAAAATCGATTTAAAGAGCTAAAAGAATCTGTTTTGTATGCGTATGACATGCCCACAGCGTACCTCGAAAATCCAGATGGGAAATGTCGGCTTAACCCGGTGTTCACGAAATTCACGAAAGAAAATTCGTGAACGCCCACCTGAAAAGTCTCGCGGTTAAGCGCTTAAATGATCAATTTCAGCGGAAATTTTTATTTTTAGGATTTGACAAAAACCTGTAACAATCCAGTACAAATCGTACGATTTGTTAACTTTCGATCAATACTTATGTGATGAACAGTTTCTTCCACTTTGATTACTACTAAAATTCCCGTTAATTACAGATTCTTCATTGCGATTTTTTGGAGGGGACGTTACCGATGGAAGCGGCCGACGCTGTGATTTTCGACGTCGGCCTCTTTCATTCGTTATGGGGAATTCGTGGTTGTGTGGCCGAATACTTGGACGGTGGATTTGGACGACTTGCTTGGTGCGTATCGCATATTATCTCCTTGACCGTATCGCTACCGTTTGCGTTCGTCTCCAGGCCACGGCCATGTTTCCTCTGGCCATTATTGATACAGGTATGGTAAATTTTTTTCTTTTTTACAAACAATTCTCATGGCATTTTATTTTAGTTTTCTTGTTTCTATTTTTCTTTCTCATTTTCTATTCTGTGGCAATTATCCTGCATAAAAATCCTCTCCTTGTTCCAAATTGTTTTCATATTTTCCACGTTTTCCTTCTTTTTCCTGCGTCCCTCAAATGTTTGTATTTTTTGAATCCCATTAAGGATTATTTTTAAATTAATGGCCGGGACACACACTCATTTTCTTCAACGACTAGGATCTCTGCTACATCCTCGGCCTAGAACACATCACCTATCCTAGTTGTATTAATTTTTGGAGTGGTCCCAATTGCGCCTGTCCTCCTAACCCGTAGCCCGAGTCTTTCTGCTTAATTTATTCATTTTTTTTTACTTCATTCTATACTTGTACTGAATGTGCCCAGCGGTGTTAACGCTCAAGGAAGTGACGTTCACGGAAATAGCTGTTACAACTCGATGTACCTAAAATACATATTAAAATTATTAAGGTAATATTCAACTAGGGAGACGGGCAGGTGTAGTGTAGAGGTTAGGGGTTCCGCTTCCCGCACGATCGATCGGAGGTTCGAATCCGCCCCAGTGCTCACCAAGCCCCTCATCCCCCGGGGGTCGATAAATTTGTACCAGACTTGTCTGGGAGGATAAAAACACTGACGGCTGTCGGACCCGTCGGCTGGGTCCCACAAGTCATTATATAGGGCAGTTACACGTTCGTAAACCTCAAACGATTCTGAATTGAAGTCGATCACGTGAGGGTGGGTCCCAAGCGGATTGATTAACGCCAGACACTTTATCCTTTATCCTTTAAGGTAATGTTCATATTATCGATTTTCAAACGTCTTAGGCGGCGAAACGTTAGCGCATGATACGGAAAAAAAAGCGCTAGAGCTCCGTCAAAGGATTTCAGCAGTTTTTTTTCTTTCTTGAACGTTTGACAGCTATTTATTAAAAGCAATGGCGTTACATTTATCTTATCCTATATTCCTATCCATTTCAATCCCAGCACGACCGGGATTCGAATTTTTCCTTCGTTCCTTTTTTTTTTTGAAATCGTGAAATAAAATTTTTATTGTTCCATAATAAAGAGGAACTTCCTATTTTAGAGCAATGAACGTATTTTAGTGTGCTTCAAGTGCACTGCATGTGTTGCAGAAACTCCTGGAAGGAACAAAAAAAACTGATTTTTGCTCTTTAGGTATCAAAATAGGCCTCAAATGTTATCGGTTTCAAAATAGGTGTCATTTCAGCGGATTACTGATGTTCCGTCTATCTTTTTTGTTAAATAAAGGACCTTGATTTTGGTAAAATCCTGCAAAATTTGAGGACCATGCTCCCTATCTTTGACATGTTTCGCTTAAGAACAGTGTTTAGTTAGGATACTCAAACTGCGGAAAAAAAAAGTAGAAATAGGAAAAAAAGAAAAATAGAAAATAAAAATAGAAAGAAAAGAAAAATAGAGAAAAGAAATAGAAAAAAATAAGAAAAAAGAAAGAAATAACAGAGACTGTAATCAAGTAGCAATTTTTTTATTCCTCCTTAGGTATGAATACAGTTTTCAGACATTCGTAAACAGTTCCAAAAATGAAAATTATACGAGAAGGTGTATAGTGATTCGCTTATCCTCAATCTAATACAGAACATATTTATTTTATAACAATATATAATATAATGACGGTCAGAGGTCCGTTGTAGCCACGCCGTCGATGGTTCGAAAACGCCCTAGGGCAAACCAAGTTCTTTTCAAAATAATAATATGTAAAACCAAATAGATTGAGTCTACGAAATCCTAACTCCTCAGGCTTTCGCATCCGTAGCGGATCTACCTAGAATCACCTGGATTTCCCATCACTATTTCGGTTTTATCTGTCGATATCGATATTAAAATTAATTTCTCCAATAATCAATACTTTACCTCCAGTTTTATCAGAAAAAACGAATCTAATTATTACTTAAACGGATCGATACTTGATCTTGATATTTATTTAAGATCGAATAAAAAACTACTAAATTAATAAATAAAATTAACAGCTATCGTTGTTCACGTAAACGATCCTTATTGATTCAGCAAAATTCAAAGTTGTATAGCTCTCACGATTTTTGGCAACACTAGGCTAGAGGATTCGATAATAAAATCATATTTATTTATATTTATTCCATATATTTATATATTTCATACGTTTATTTATATATTTATGATTTATATTTGTTTTTATTCATTTTTATAATTATCGTTGCTTAATAAATAAATTGATTATGATAATTGATAATTTCTACTATGCTAAAATCTGGACAGTTAGTTTGAGGATTTCTATCTTTCCCAGGAAAATTTCTCTGATCTATCCAGTGGCAAAAATAACGAAAAAAAATGAAAATGCCATCTCGGGGATTATGAAAGTAAATCAAAATGGTGAAAAGTTCTACATTCATTGAATTTTAATTGATTCTACCATTTCAAGTGGTTTTTTTTTCCACATTTTCCTTTTGCGTATTTGCACAACACCCCCAAGTCTATTCATTTATTTAAAAATTTGGCATCAGATGTTCATATAATGAAAAAAAGTGCAATGTTAGTACATTTCATAATTCTCAAACAAAAACAGATTCATAGCAGTCTGACATTTATGAATCATGTTTATGTTCCTGGACATTCCTCCTGGACTTTTGTTATGGATGGGCCGACGATGCACAAGGGAACGTCGGAACGTTAGAGGAATAATTGATCTCTCTTATACAAAGGCGCGATTTCATTTTTTCCCTACAACATCATCCCTGAGGCTTTTGCAAGGTCTTTCCACTAGTAGGTTAGGTCATTGTTGAAGAAATTTCCTTCGAAATCATTTCGGGATGTCGTCAAATCCAACAGTTATCAATCTCTTGGGAATTTATTCCACAAAAGTGCATTCCTGCATCCAGGACCGTATCCCAAGGGAATTTTTGCTTCCATAGGTCTTGCTGGAACCGTTTGGGTTGCGTAAGGAGTGGTACCAGCCCTCTTAACAAAAATGCAATTTAAATGTTAAGCGAAGAAAGTAAAAAATTGTTTTTGTGCTGGTTGTCGATGAAGGGAACTGAGGTTGTCACTTGCATCATGTACATTCATGGTGGGTATAGTGTAGCGGTTAGAGGTTCCGATTCCTGCACTATTGATCGGAGGTTCGAATCCGCCCCAGTGCTCAGCAAGCCTTTCATCCTTCCGGGGTCCGGATAAATTGGTACCAGACATTTTTGGGAGGATAAAACACTGACTTGACCCATCGGCTAGCCCCCGCAAATCATTGTATAGGGCAGTTACACGTCCCGTAAACCTCCAACGGATTCTGAATTGAAGTGAACGTGGTGGAGGGTCCGAAGCGGATTCATTAACGGCACACACTTCATCCCTGTCGTCCTTTTATCCTTTTATCCGAGTTAGTTCCAGTGAATCAGATCACAGTTGAAGTTTAAGCTCACATCTTTCCTCCTCATTTCCAACAATCGAAATCCTCGAGAGTTTCGCTCGCATCTCTATTTCCTGGCTTAAGCCACTTTTCATGACTGACATATCTATACGGGCATCGGGGTCGACTCAGCGCATTCCTAGGGGGATTCATTGGTGATGCTTAAACGTCGTCAGACTCGACTCGGCTATGCCCCCAACGAACTGAAAAACCATGTAAAATCAATCTCGGGAGACCATGCTCGAATGACAAATTTGTATTTGACAATGAGGTAACGCTGATGTAGAGGAATAGGTCCTATGGGGAATACAGCCAATACTGTGCATATCTTCGCTTCGGCTGACGTTCGCGTTTGCGTTCAGATTCTAGGATTAGGTTATAAGCTAAGCAATGCACAAAGATCTTCATCTTGTGGATTCGTGGATTTTTTCCCTCTCATTAACAAAGGAATAGAATATTAAGACAAAAGGACACACAGAAATCTGCTTCTTGAGCTTGTTATGTACAGTTTACGTGGAAGATTCATGGATAATTCATGGATTTGGTGATTTTTTTCACGAATAGCGATTAAAAAAGGAATTGATGTAGAGTAGTTGGTAAGAGATTTGGCAGCTGTACTGTACGGTCGATACAGCTGGGAAAACCGTTGAGCTAAACAAATTTTTCCTCCTTCTGGAATCCACAAATTGGTATCAATCCTGTATGAGTGTGAGGATAAATAAAAAAAGTGTGAGGATAGATAGGAGGCATCGGCTTGCCTCTGCGAGTCAATGTATAGGCTGCACATCCATTCATGCACCTCAAAAATTATTCTCTATTAAAGAAAATAGTATTAAAAGAATTAGCACCTTTCCATTGATTAACTCCAGAAATTTTTATTCCAATTTGTCGCTTTAATGATTAGCGAAAAATAGGAAGTAGGAATACGATTGCGTCATCACTATCTTCAAAGAGGAAGATGAAAAAGAAAAAAAAAACAAAATAGAGCGATTAGGACATCTCTGCAGAAGAAATTCCTTCCACTTAATTCCGTTGTTATTATTATTATGTAAATTCCGTTGTTTTTTTCTAAAGGTGAATCTGCTATTTTTTCGAATAGAAAGAAAAAAAAGGCTCGAAGATTCTAATGCTCCTTCAGACAGCTACGAAACTACGTTCACCATAAAACTTGCTTTGTGAACAACGACTTAAAAAAGTAAATATTAATAAATAACTAAGTAAATAAATATCAAGATTAATCCTTTCACTATAAACTTGCTTTGTGAACTTAAAAACTTGTAAAACTTAAAGTAAATATTAGTAAATAAACAAATATCAATATTAATCATTTGCATAATTAATGGAATAAACTTTATTATTCTTTTAAAATTCAACAATTCCAAGACGAATCACTTATGCACTGCTCATGCTAAGACTCAGAAGATCGTGCTATAATTTTTTTTTTCAGAGCTAGAATTGAAAGAATAAATCCAAAAAAAATGTTTTTTTAAATATACTATCCTTCGAAACTTGAGTTTCTGCTTCTGTTTTTCGTGTCTATTGTTTTTTTTTTGTATTTTTGTTGCCTATTTTCTATCACTCATTCTCGTTTTTAACTTTTAACTTTCGTCAAAAACTTCTTCCATAGAAACCTTTTATTTTCTGTTTAAAAAAAATCAACTTAAATCTCATCTCCAAGTTTAAAAAATATCTAAAAAAATCAAGAAGGAGATCAAGAAAGTATGAGAATGAGGAAATTGCTCTTAAAACGTGATTACATTATCATCAAAACAAAATCAAAACAGAAAAAAGAACAAAATGAAATGAAAATAAAACAAGTGAACGACAACAGTTGACTAATAATAGAAACTTTACAGATTTGTTTACCTTAACCTACCTAAAATATACTAAATATCATTTCCATACCGGAACTGTACAGAAATCCCATTTTATTTTGTTTTTTCAGCAAAATTTCTTAAATAATCTATTTTTGTTCCCGCCTTTTTGAATTGAATTTTCTAAGAGAAAGAAATTCCTCGACAATTGAATCCTCAAAGGTTCGAATAAGTGAGAAAAAAGTATCGCCTTGATGGTTTCTGGATGCATCAGTACATTCCATTCCATAAATTCCATTTAAAAAAAATCCATAAACGATTCCATAGAAAAAACTTTAGGTACACTAAAAACACTTCTTTTTTTTTGTTGTTTTTAATGCCGCTTTCTTCACGTTGCTAATTTCGTACAGCGTTGTTAGTGTTGACATTATACGATTAGTAAAAGCTTTCAATCGTTCTCCTCCATCTCTTTACGCACTTGAAAAGTGCACTTTATCAACTATAAACACATTTCACTCGTCACAGATGCGTAAACAGTGCACTTACGGGACAAGTGCAAAAGAGTTGATCATTGATGTGAAGGACATGGTGGAAAGAATTTCCGCATACAGAAATCAAAAAACATTAGAAACGATTTTTTCTATCAATTTCTTTCTTTTGAGGGAAATTTCATCATGTGAAAACACAAAGTTCCAAAATTGGACGTGACGAGCTATCATCATTAGAGGATTTTCCCCAACCAAACCAAGACATTCTAGGCTCTGCAAACGCATTAGGATGAGAAAAATAGCAACGGAACATACTACTATAAATCTATTCTATTGATATTTATGCAAGTTTTGATCTACTCGAACGGGTTCGCGGGGGAATGTTTATTTCATTTTTTTTTTCTTTTTTTTTCGCTTTCAACTACTTGGATTGCGCTTGAAAGCGTGATGAATCAGTATTTTAATTACATTTGAACGATGGCCGCCGGAGATAAGGAAGTTGGCCGCGAATGGGTAGAGAGCAATATCGCGTATTTATATATACTTCCGTGAAGCTGTGAACTGCCGTCCGCGGCCTCTTACTGGGGAAAGAGCTAGGATACTTTTTATCAGAATAAAATGGACCAAGGTATGTCCCTAAGGAAGAGAGGGGAGGGGGGAGAGGGGTTAAATGAAGAAAAAACTCTAAGAGCTAGTAAACACAACCAGGATAAATACGGACTTTAACCTTAACCACTGTCGTTTAAAAATAAATAAAAATAATAATAAAATAAAATAATGAAATAATAAAGAAATTAATATAAAGAATAATAAAAAAAATAATAAAGAAGAAATAAAATTTCAATCTCGTGTCTTGACCCGTAGATTGTTTAGAACGCATATGCCAGCTCGTGTCTTTTAAGGAAAATAAATAAAAAATGAGAAGGAAATTTATCTGTCTATTTTCTTCCCCTCTCTTTTCTAATCGTAACGAACTACTGGAATGGATTAATTTTCTTTTAAAAAAAATTGGCGACATCCTACATACTAGCATAAGAATCAAATTTTTGACTTTAACATTTTCACAACAACTTCTTTAACATCTAATACATCGATATATGGGGAAAATTATATTTTGTATGGGAAAAATATTATATGGGAAAATCATTATTATATGGAAAAATTATCATTATATGGAAAAATCGCGATCCACCAATAAGTAATCGAGTTATCGAATCGCCAACGTAACGTTAATTGACTGATAAAAATCTCTTCTCGACATCCGTAATTGTTTATTCCAGATATATGAAAGTAGTCAAAACATAAACATATGTAAACACAAAGTATATGGTGTTCTTTAACTTTAGAATCCCGAATCGCACTTTAGAAGGATTAAGGGAAAAAAGACAAGGAGCACCACGAAGTTGATCAATCTGTTCAGGATGTGCCTTCCGGGAGGATGATTCCGTCCATTTCTTCCTAATCGCCGTAAAAAAAATGGTCCGGAAGATGCGGCGCGTGCACGCGGCTGGTGCGCTCCAATCGAACTCGTTGTAGAAAGTGGCGCCCCGGGGCGCTCGAAGCTTTTAAGAACGCATATACGACCTATACAATAGGTTACAGTAGTAACTTATGCATCATGTTAGTGTCTCTATCTTTTCACGCTTGGCCTAGTCCCATTCATTATCGCCTTCAAAGGAATAATAGGCTAAGTTGTCCGTGAGCGGTGTCGAACTATCGACCGCATAAATGCAATGGAACCTCTTCTCACTGCGCTACGTTCGCTCAATCTTTCTCGTTGTATTCTAAAGAATCGCTGGATCCGTCCAGACTTACTTGTTTCACCATCTGCTGAAATGGTCACAAACGCTATAGCAATTCCAGGGTTGAGCAGATTTTCTATTATTATCATTATTCATTCATTTATTTATCTATTTATAATTAGTTATTATTATTATTTATTACCATTATTTATCGAAATTGTCCTCATACAAATTTGAAATCCACCAAATAATAACGTTTTAACTTAAGAAAGCAAGAAAATTTGCTAACAAGATTTGGTTTATGCATAAAAGAGTGTGGTAACTTGTGGTGGTAATTTCGCCTACTGATTTATTTATTTTCCCCGTAACTAGTTATTATTTAGACTAGTTAAGTTAGTTATTATTTTGAAAAATAAAATGATCCTGAACGATCCTCGAAAGGTCAACGAGGAAGTGTCACTTTTCGTATAAATCAGGCTAAGAACGATTAGAAAAAACATAGGAAAACTGGCTTTGCATTATTTACTGATTATACTTCAGTAAAAAAATTTAAAAAAATATAACGTAATAATTAATAATAAATTAAACTACACTGCATTCCATTATTTCCTCTTTTATTGTAATCCGCACTTTGCTCATATTCCTACATCATCATTATTTATTCTGGACTTTATAGCGACACCACTAAGTCTCCCCCCGCGCCTTCATGTGTTCCCTAAAAGTGCAGAAATACACAGAGAGGAGGAAGGTCATCCTTTACTTTGACCTCTAGTATTAGTACCAGTTACACACCTTACCGAATAGGTTATTCTTAAAAGTTCAATCATGTGTTTGGTCACTTCTAGGTTTGTTTACGACAGCCAGTAAGGTTGTAGGAAGGTCGACTCGAGAATCCGAGGAATCCGAAAGTGTTTATCACGAGATATATTGAAATGTATAGTGAATCAAAAGAGAAAACAGAAAAAAATAAAAAAAAAACCACCCGCCCGAGCAGTGTTTGTTAATCGATGCAGCATATGATCTAACAAATTTCACAAAATTCGCTTACAAACAAAAAAATAGAAAAATTACAAAGAAAAATCCGTTTTTTAATAGAATATATCGTAATAAACAGTATTGTGTTGGTGGTGTATATCATTTCAGTAATACAATTTTATTAAAAGAACGATATAAATTTACTGGAATGCGTTTTTTTTCTATCTATCTCTAATCCGTATCCGACACTAATGAACTATATGAGTTTTTATAGAGATGTGTATAGAATGATGTTAACCAATAGACAATGAAAATTTATGAGAACCTAAGAGAAGGTGTTTGCAATTTGTGCGATTTATTATCGACCATAGAACTATGTACTTTCTGCAACTTTACGACGTTCAAGGACGACCTGATTCTTTGCATACGGTGCGCACGAAAAAAAAAACGTTCTCTAGTAAGGTTATGCCACTTGAAAGTGCACTATTTCGGTGAAACGTACACAACAACGTACTGCTTTAGTTAGGATCTGTCCTTGTACCTCGTAAAATCTCTACCTTAAAGGCATCACCCCACGAATCTGAGGTGGTACGGATTACAGGTGGAGTATTCGTATGCGGGATGGGAGACTATGGAGAGGGGAGTGATTCCGTTCATTTCTTCCTAATTGCCGTAAAAAACGGCCCGGAAAATACGGCTTCAGGCGTTTTGGCGCACTATTTTCTACAGGGAGTTCGACTGGAGCGCGCCAGTCTTGTGCGGCGCTGCATCTTCCGGGCCTTTTTTTACGGCAATTAGGAAGAAATGGACGGAAACACCCTCCTCTCCTTAATCTACTATCCCTTATAAGAATACTCCACCTGAAATCTGCACCACATCAGATTCGTGGGATGATGCCTTTAATCTGAAGTTGATGACAGAGACGATTGAATAAAGTTCCAGTGGATTTTCTACGTTGCTAGCTGTTGCCAGAAGGTGATCCGGAAACAGTTTCTCTACTTATTACGGATCGGATCCTGCTACCTATAGTTCTGTCAAAACGACGTGAGGCCGCGGAAGCGGCTGCGCTCGAAGCGGTGCGGTATAGCGTAGAGGTTCGGATCGTGCAAGGATCCTCGCTACCGCCACCCATCTCTGCAGTTTGCCATTTTCCCATCCCGATCCTAACCGCTGCGCTTCACCGCACCGCTTCGCGCGCAGCCGCTTACGGAACTGTCCGTGCTTCATGTCCTTTTGACCCGACTATACTTTCTGATCGGTCTGACCAGGAGCACGTGCCGCTTACTATTGTCACGTGTCTGTCGTGTAATTCCGTGACGAAATATTCAGCTACGACAATGTATTCAACGTTAAAAACTGTTGCATACATGTGGAATCATGAGAAAATCACATATATTCAAAAAAAGCAGACAAGATTAAACCGTACCACATTGTACGCAACTGCCCACGCCATATTGCACCATAACTCGAAACAATTTCCACCGAACTATAACTTCTTTCGGTAGATACTAGACTACAATATCTTCTTTTTTTTCAACATTTCTATTTCCCAATGAAAACATAAATTTCCCAAATTCCACAAAGTTCTCCTGACTAGACTCTATTTCATGGATAGCCTCTGGCTCAGCAAACTCTTCTGGTATATGTTATTTGTGGATAAATCATGATAACGTAGTAATTGCAGTTGGATCAGGATAACTCGAATTCCGGTGCACGTGTGTATTCGGTTGCAGTCGATATGGGACTGTAGGTAGCTCCGATCCGGCTGCAGAATTGAAAAAGGGTCCCGCCACGACAAGTCCGGTGCAGCAGCTTACGTTATTGCACGCCTAAGATTGTTTTGGCTGCCAACAGTAGGCAAAATTCGAGCCCCTTGTAAATATAGAACTCGGTAGAACAAAACCAATTTCACCCCTTAAAATAAGGGAAAATAGGATTTATAAGGTATATGAACATGTGAATTCGGGGACCCTTCTAAAGGCATCACCCCATGAATCTGAGGTGGAATGGATTTCAGGTGGAGTATTCTTATACATTCTTATATTCTTATATTATAAAGAGGGGGGTGATTCCGTCCATTTCTTCCTAATTGCCATAAAAAAACGGTCCGGAAGATGCTCGTGCACGAGGCTGGCGCGCTCCAATCGAACTCGTTGTAGAAAACAGCGCAGAAGAACGCTCGAAACCGTATCTTCTGGGCTGTTTTTTTACGGCAATTAGGAAGAAATGACGGAATCACCCTTCTCTTCATAATCTACGATCCCGTATACGAATACTCCACCTGAAATCCGTGCCACCTCAGATTCGTGGGATGATGCCTCTGAGCACGCACACTGCGACCAGAAAACTCTCCTCCATTGGCATCTGTATTGAACGATGCGCACGATCCAGAAAAAATGACTCAAATTCTGCTGCACTTTGGCAGCGAGCAATAGCGCATAAAGTAACTCAACTGCTCCTCAGGGTTGGAGGCCACCATCAGCAGCACTGCAATGATAGTTAGGCCCAGAATCATCTACGAGCGATTGAAAACCACACCGATTCAAACGCAACCGTTTACGCTTTATTGTACCATAAATCAGTTCACTTTCTCGTCTGCGTCAGAAACGTTTGGTAAAAAAAAATAAATCTCAAGTTTGACCCTTTCGAATCTTTCTATAGTAATAATTGTAGAACTGTATCGTGTGGTACTTTTTTGAGCAGAGTTAGACTCGTTATCGATCTTTATTCTGGCTAACGTTTCGGCATCGTCGCGTTCTTCAGAGCTTGGAAAATCAAAGACGCATGTAATCTATTTTCTCAAACCTCTTTTCATCCGACCCGACACGACATGACTCAATAAATAAATTGCTCAAAGACAACGTCAGAGAAGCAGACCAAAATAGGGCTCCACTTGAGCATAGCTGTGAAGCCGTGATATTAGCGGACCACCGGTTGTTAGAGTTATGTCGCTAATAGTAACTAATAACGATGCCCCTTGCATCTGACCCCGTAGGTCAAAACCCGCAGTGGTTTTGATATGGCACCAGATGTTGGTCAAAGAGATGGCTTCTTCTTTACGGATTTCTGGTTTTTCTTGGCTTTAGGATTTTTTCTTTGGATTTTTATCTAATACGCCTCCATTGTTTTTCGCACCAGAACGTCGTATTCCTGTGCCATCATCGTGACACTGCTATATTGAAGAGGATGTTGTCATGACACTGTCTGTGATGAGCACCTAAAAGAGTTGATGGTTTTCATTTTATTTTAAGCACTATGCGCCCGGATCAAGCAGCACATGAATGGGCTTCCTGAACCGGGCACATGGTGCTTCTTCCTGCTTCGCTTGCGTATTCAACACCACAAAATTGCTAGGCGAACAGATAGATACCATGGAATCCTATTCTCTTCCATTCGGAAAGATGACGCAGTCATGTAGCTGTCCCACAAAACGTGTGATAGGCACTACTGAGGGCTAGTTGCTTTAGATTCGCAGGTGGTACGTCCACTACTCTAACTGAGCCTTAAAGCCATCACCCCACGAATCTGAGGTGGTACGGATTTCAGGTGAAGAGTTCGTATACGGGATCGTAGATTGCACATAGAAGGGTGATTAGTCTTAGTAACGAGTCCGATTGGGTCGTTTGTTACGGCAATTAGGAAGAAATGGATGGAATCACCCTCCTCTTCATAATCTACTGTCCCGTATAAGAATACTCCACCTGAAATCCGTATCACCTCAGATTCGTGGGGTGATGTCTTTAAACATCCACCTGCTGTAACCTTGCTCCTACTGCATTGCTCATATCAACCGAAATAACCTCGAATGAGACCGTTGCAAGACCTTTCTTAAACATGTTTTCAGTGACTGACTTTTTGGTGTTCCAGGAAAGCACCAAATAATAATGAATTAGAATGTTCTTACAGCGGTTTCGGGTGTCTGTACCACTTGTTCCAATTTCCTCTGTACAAATGAACATGGACATTGAGAAACGGTAGATATTGCTAGAGTTACAAGGCGATAAACTGTTTGTCGTCGATTACTCCGTTCAGAATTTGCAAACTCGTCCGAATTTAATTCAGAATCTTCTGACGTTTATGAATGCAATGATAAATTTTCAAGGATAAATGCAATGAATGCAATGCAAGGATAAATTTTCCAAATTCCACAAAATTCTTCCGATTAAACTTCATTTTATGGTAACTATTCCCTCAGGCAGTTCTTCGTGAACTATTCCAAATTCTTCATAAAAGTAAATTTCTCGTCTTTTTTCCAGGCTTTATGCCCAAGAGAAAAAAATAAGTGATTTGTTCAGCTGGGATTGCTTCGAACTGGTGCGCTCATTCATCGTAAACGAATCGTTCAAACTGCTGAAGTGCATTCGCACTTTCCCCCGTCACTCGAAACGCTCCAGGAAACGGTCACCATTGTATATAGTGAGGTGGTGGTGGTGGTGATGGTAAGCGTAAGCGTCATCCCCGTTACACGTAGAGAGCGCACATTCAGTGGAGGCATAGAAACGTGTGGAACGTTTCTATGAACGAGAGTATGTGTGTGTGTGTGTGTGTAAACTTGCACATACACATATCTTCGTATTTCTGTACTTTGACGCTTGCGTAGAGACGTATCTTAACGTATGTCTCGCCTCCTACGAGCTAAGTGATGCGAGAGCGACGAGAGACAGAGAGAGTGGCCGTGGAAAAAAAAACCCCCACACACCACACCGTGACCTGCCGTGTGCGCGTTGTGCGTAGTAATAGAGTACAAGAAAGAAAAAATTGTCAATTGGTGAGGGGTCGAAATTTTTGGCGGAGGGGGGGGGTTTTTTTTTAAAAAAAAGGTTGAAGTTGAAGTGATTTTTTTTTCGCTTGGTATGGGGAAAAATTATGACAACCGACAGTTTTCGCACTTTTTTGATGAACTTTCTCTTACAATAGAGTTTTAAAAAAACTGACTACTTGATCGTAAAGACGCATAATTAACTACTTTTGCACTGTTTAGAGAGTTTTTTTTTCTTACAGTAATACAGAGCAAGAAATAATTTCGATAAAATCAAATTGCTCTAGCAACAGCTCCACCTTCCTTTGTTTCCCTTTTCGAAAACACGTGAAAAAAAATTAGAATAAATTGAAATAGTGAAATTTGTGAAATTTTGCGCGCAGGTTGAAAGAAACGCATTTAATTGACCTGCAGATCCCTTTATATACATTAATAATTTAATAATAATATTTAATTAATAATTTTTATAGCATACTATTTTTTAAATATCCGGCTCTGTATTTCGCTTTATTTGCTACGGCTCCGATCTAGTTTTCGTTCGCTTTCTTTCACTTCTTAAAGGGATCA
Source organism: Necator americanus (assembly GCF_031761385.1). Lineage (NCBI taxonomy): Eukaryota > Metazoa > Nematoda > Chromadorea > Rhabditida > Ancylostomatidae > Necator > Necator americanus. The sequence goes on along the minus strand of NC_087371.1, from coordinate 32,154,066 downwards.
CCCCAGAAATCTCGGCTGGTACAGATTTCAGGCGGGTTATGCCTATACGGGGTCGTAGATTGTGGAGAATATGGTGATTCTGTCCATTTCTTTCCAGTTGCTGCAAAAACGGCCTGGTCGATGCGGCTTTGAGCGCTCCAGGGCGCTATTTTCCGTAACGAGTTCGACTGGAGCGCGCCAGCCTCGCGCCCGCGCCGCATCTTCCGGGCCGTTTTTTTTACGGAAATTAGGAAGAAATGGACGGAATCACCATCTTCCACACAATCTACGACCCCGTATACGCATAACCCACCTGAAACCCGTACCACCTCCTCGAAATTAGGAGGACTCAGATTCTATCATCTTCCTTTTTTCTACCTCTCACAACAAAGTTAGTTACTCGATCACACTTCCAGGTCGCTTCAGGCCTTGACCTAGACACATCTATCTTTTACACTTTCCTTATTATCTGCCGCTCTGAATCGTGTGGTGCCAATCCTGCCATGTGAAAGACCCACTAACATTGAAAGTCTGAATAATAATTCAACTAAACATAAAACCTTTAAAGGAAAAAGAAAAAAGTGTCTGGCGTTAATCAATCCGCTTGGGATCCGCCACCACGTTCACTTCAATTCAGAATCGTTTGAGGTTTACGGGACGTGTATCTGGTCCATACAATGACTGGCGGGGGCGAGCCGACGGGTCAAGTCAGTGTTTTTATCCTCCCAGACAAGTCTAGTACCAATTCATCCAGACCCCGGAAGGATGAAAGGCTTGGTGAGCACTGGGGCGGATTCGAACCCCCGGTCGATCGTGCAGACACAGCGGAACCTCTAACCTGCTGCGCTATACCCGCCTCATAGAATCTTCACTTGGAAAAATCATTTTTGAAGAAGAAAAGAGAGATTACAGAACGCGGGTGTTCGTACATGAAGAAATCACCAATGCACTTCTCATCTCAATCTGTAGTCGCCACTACAGAACAATTTCAATTAATAGTTAATTCCTCATCATTGCCTATATGGAAAATCTTAAAAATATTGTAAATATTGTCGCAGCGATATAAATGACATATTTTATTCTTCTACTAAAAATTTATTCATTATGTCTTGTGTTTTCGTGTTCATATAATATTTTATATTACACAAACTTTGACGTTTGGCAATGATCATGGATCGTCCATAGGTCCATGGTTAGGTGATAAAAATAAAGGTGATAGCGTTCCTAAGTATTTATAAATACTTTATTTTAGAATGTATCTTTTTTTCTCTTTTCAAAGCGGGATTTGAGCATCTGGAAAACATCTGAACATTGAAAATAAGAAAGAAATTTGAAAAAAAAACGAGGAAATTAATTGCGAAATCGAAAAAAAAGGTGATTTCGCGCGTAAATTCCTGATTTGATCAAATTGAAGCGAAATTCGATTGGCCAAGTTCAGAAATATTCCTGCGCCACTAATATTGAATTCAACAGCGAAAATATGTATGTCAAACTTTGTTTTAATAAAAAAAATAAGAAAATATACAAATAAATAAAAATAAAAATAATTACAAAATATAGAAAAATAAAAAAAATAATTAAAAAAAAATAATCAGAAAGCTATCAAATGACAATTAATCTACGGAATCCGTTTGATTTGCTCTTAGACGACGCTCTTTTAGATGGATGACCTACAAAAATGGTGGGAAATTTGACGTGGAATTTTTTTTGGCGATATTGACAATTCCTCTCCCTTCTAAATCTCATAACAAAAAATCCTTTCTGAGGATATTTTCCCCTGATCGTCGTTCCCCTGATTCAGTAGGTGCCGAGTAGAATACGGTAACAATAATCTTTATATTTATCTTTATTCATTTTATCTTTTTTCTTTATATTTATTTTGCTGTACACATAGTGGGACAGTTTGCATACGTACACACATACATACATACATATACATTGAATATACATGTACATACACACATACACACATACAGAAGTGCACATGCACATACATATACACACATACATACATACATACACATGCACATACACACAAAAGTGCACACATACACATACACATACACATACACATACACATACACATGCACATACACATATACACACACACATGCACATACATACACACATATATACACAGAAGTACACACAGTGTATACACGGTTGATGTGTGGCGTGTAGGCAGGCAACAAAACGTCTACGAATTGAAACCAGCCCCGTAAACGAGGCTGGTCGTTCGTTGTTGATGATGGCGATGATAAAGTGCATTATTGCGCTTATTCTCCCTATAAACACACTCAGACATTGACTATGTTTAGTAGAACCGGTGTGTTGATACAAACATCAGAAAACGTGCTGTCAATACTGTCATTGTCACTGTCATTGTTAAATTTGTCTCTCCGTCGGGAAGAAAAAAAATCCTCTTCAGGTATATTCCCATACGGGACAACCTTACACCGTACACCGACCCATGGTGTTGGTCATGGAGAAAAAGTACATACCATGAAAAAAAAATGCAACAGTACTAACTTGACAAATCCAGGATGAACGGATTCAGGACGGCTGATTGTTATGCTCCTGTTCCTATGCTTCTCATGTAGAACATTCCTCATTTTCCTAAGAAAAGAAAATAAAAAAAGAGATTCGAGAAAAAAAAATGACATGAAGGTACTGTAGATTATTAAAGAAAATTTCCGCATTTATTTTCCCCGACATACCAGGACGCATTTTCAATCGAAGATCGGTAGAGGAAACAAAAAAGAGTGTTTGCTAGTCAGATATTTCTCTTATCTTTTCCTAATTTTTCTTTTTTTTTCTTATTTCTTAACTTCTTCTTAAATTCTTAAGAATTTTCTGGTGTTTCGCAATCGTTCATTGAAATTTATTGAATTGAAGAAAAATTAAAAAATTGAATTTAAATTCACTCTATCCATTGAAACGAATACATCAACACAATTATACATTACCCTTGATTTAGTACATCTATTAATTAAATTAATTAATGAATTTAATACGGACTAGATCCTAAATCTCACCTTTTCTTTCTTAATTAGGAATTATCCGTTGGAACAATCACTCGTGGAAGTCGCTTCCAGTTATTTGTGCTTCTATAACCGCTCAGGGCGAGTAGGTCCAGCAAAGATCGTAGGTAACCTTGGAAAAGGCTTTGACACATAGAACAGGCATAGACCTAACGAATCAACATTAAATGAATCAAGGAATAAGGAAAGAGCGAACAAGGATTCGGCGAAATCCAAACGTCGTGCGAAATTTGAACTCTTTAAGAAATATTTTACGTTATTTATTTTTTACGTTAAAAAAAGAACAACACTTTTGTTAACAAAATGCGTCTAATATTGCAAAGTGACATGCATGCATGAGGCGAATCAACGCCGGTTATTGACTGCCGCTGAGCTGCTGCTGATCAATAATGACGCCGTTCGCGCGTAACGTAACGGACGCATACGTTGTAGTATATTTCCTCCACCAATTCGCTGTGATCATGGCTTGTCAGCCATGATCACAACGAATTATTGGAGCGTCTTTAACATGGTTATGGCTGCAGAATGTCCTCATTTGATATTCAACTGACTAAATTGTCGAGTAACTCGCTCATTCGAATATTCGAGTGCTAGCATTTCGATAGGGGTGGGAGTAGCGCAGTCGGTAAGAGGCGCAGTTGTGTCCGTGCGATCGATCGAAGGTTCGAATTCGCCCCAGTGCTCACCAAGCCTTTTTTCCTTCAGAAGTCGATAAATTAGTACCAGTGACCCGTCGGCTAGCCCCCGCTAAGTCATTGTGTTGGCCAGTTACACGTGCGTAAACCTCAAACGATTCTGAATTGAAGTGAACGCGGTGGCGGATCCCAAGCGGATTGATTACCGCAGAACGCAGCGCCCTTATGCACGTGCCGCCTCCACGAGCGAGCGGTCGAAAATCAATGAGGTCCTCTCAGCAGAATCAATGAGGATTGATTAACACCAGACACCGTATCCTTTTATCCTTACCGTTTCAGTATTATGGATGGTATTTACTTGATACATTATGTAATCTTACTGTAGTCGCCAACAACGTACGAATCAGCAAATAATATGGATTTGTTTCAAGCTTCTATCGCCTGAGGGGGTACCAAGTGATACTGGGAACTGATCCTAAAGCTCCTAAGTAACTATAGCTTGGTGTTTAAGTCAAATTGATTGAAGATTGATTGGGTGAACGAAGGGTGAGAATCAAATAGGAAACTCATCTTTCTATCCTATAGAAGTTCTGTAATTCTTATTTCTTTCGCTACAGCAGCGTTTATTCAGGGTCTAACATAGTTTTTTTTTTCAATCTACTTTTACTTTCGAGTACTATTCAAGTTAAAACACCTTCTTTCCATGCAATTCAACAGGGAGAATCATTTATGCTGGCCTGGCCTGGAAAGTGAACGTGGTGGCGTAGCCGAAGTGGATTGATTAACGCCAGAAACTTTATCCTTTAACTTTATCCTTTTACAAACTCCCTTTTTTCGGATTAAATTAGGGAGGCAAATTTCTAAGGTTGTTGATTGTTGCGTTCTACTGTTTGCGGTCAGCGTTTTACGATCTGCACGGTTGTATTTCATTAATTATTGTTGTAGTTATTAATATTAATTAATTATTGTTGTGTTTGTCGTACAGTGACAGCGGTCACCATAGTCATCCTCTCTAGGAATCGTCTAGCTAGGAACACATCCAAGAATGTAGTTTTTTTTTTACAGATTGTAGCCCAGAGCAGGTCTCCGCTCCCCGCAATGTGGATATATTTATATTTTTTGTTTTATTATTATTTTCATTTATTTATATTATTCATATACCTAACATAAAATACTTGAAACATCAGAAATTAACTATGCTTCTTTAAGTTTGGAAGGTTGGAAGGTTAAATCCATCACATCTCAAATATATGACAAAAAATAATAATTAAATTATTAAAATTAGTAAATTTAAAAAAAAAATAAATTAGTTAGAAGGTTAAATTAATTAATTAAACAATAAAAATTAAATAAATAAAATAGAATATCAATTTCACCATGTCTAATCCGCAAAACTCTATGAGTTCAAATATAATCATACCAAAACCCCAAACTGAACATCGGCGCAACTGTGATCGTAACGGCTGGGTGGAGCTGAACAGCGGTTACGATCCGCACGGAATAAGCGCTAGGACCCCGCAGTGATGGCCGGATACTGTGTGCGAGGATTCCCTCGTGATTTTAATTGTTACGTTCGACCGCAGTCACTTACGCAACCGCACCGAGTTTCAGGTGGTTTTGACCCGACTAAATCTACTTATGCTAAAAAAAATCGTCTAGGGACTAGACCGTTTCGATGGAGAGCCCTAAGCTTATGCCTCTAAACGGCCTTATTTTCTAATAAGGTTTTTACTACTACTTAGAGATAGTTGAGAGCTTCTGATTTTTTTTATTTGCAGATTTTTTATTAATTTTTTTTTCAAAGTGATGACTGCCAATAAGGGTAATTTAAGAACTGCTGTTATGTTAAAAAAATCAGCGCTAAATCCTTAAGTGTTACTTTTGCTCCAGCCAGCATTATCCCGTATTTATTGATCGGTACATGAACCAAAGGTTGATGTAAATTGAATTGTCAGCTCAGTCAATAGACGTTGAGATAAAAATAAAATATAAAATAAATAAAAAAAATATAAACTATAATATATTTGAATATAACGATCACGACGAACTTTTCAATTTTTTTACGAAGTGTAAACGATACGTAGGATACATATTGACTGTATATAACCGCTTTGTTCGGCTCTAATACACATCTTTGATGTTATCCGATGTCAATCCTAAGCCGAGACTCCGACTCAGAACTTTCCCTGAATCATTGGACAATCTCGATGCAGCTGATAAGCTGGAAAAACCCCTTCTATTCCTTGTAAGCTGTTCACCAGGTCACAGTGACCTGAGGTTTGGTGCAGGTTGCTACGCTGGAAGCGAATCGGTGACAGCAGCCGGTTCTGATCGACAGGTGGGACCGGTGCTGCAAAGGGAAAGCTGCAAAACTATTCATTGTCCCACCTCGGGTTGCAAACGACAGCTCCTCGACGATCTTTCGCCCGTGCAGCCGCCCACGTAACCGCGAATATCCGAGACTTTCGTCCTCGGATCGCTTTGACTGCGGACTATATTTTGTTGCTTCTCGGAAGCAGTATATGCACTAAATACTTAAATTTTGATTAATCTTTGTTATGAAAGTTATTATTGACATCGTTAAGGACAAAATCCATAGTCGAACATAGAATAAACATCAGAGGTCGGAACGGTTGCTTGCAATCAGTCAGAATATGTACTTTAAGTGCATCAACCTTTTCATTTGTCTAGCCGATTAGAGTACATTTTATTGTAATTGTTAAATTCTACAATAAACTATTAGTTTATTCGTTTGAAGAAGAAGATTAATGATAGTGATGCTTGAACGATACAAGGACGTTTTGTGTTTTTCTTGCAAGTAAAAAAAAAATTCATTTCCTACACAAATTGACGCGTATTCTTGTAAAGGCATCACCCCACGAATCTGAGGTGGTACGGATTTCAGATGGAATATTCGTATACGGAGTAGTAGATAATGAAGAGGAGGGTGATTCCGTCCATTTCTTCCTAACTCCCGTAAAAAACGGCCCGGAAGATGCGACGAGTGCACACGGCTGGCGCGCTCCAATCGAACTCCTTGTGGAAAATAGTGCGCGCCGGAACGCTCTAAGCCGTATCTGGAGATCGGAAATCATATCCGGAAATCCGTACCACCTCAGATTCGTGGGGTGATACCTTTAAGCTGATCGGTCTTCAGCTACCAGTTGTTCTCATCCAGAGTTCTCGTAGTATTCGATAGTAGGGATCATCAGTAAAACAATCTACAATTTCAATAACAATCTGTGTTTGGTGTTTTGCGAGAGGACTTGTAGACGAAGTGCATGTAAGAACATCAAATCCAGCTAGCTCTAGTCGTTCCTCGTATGCACAGCCCGGGGAATCACATACTTCCTCATTACAGTGTAATTTGCGAACATCTATCTCAATGACACATGTTTTTCAGTAAAACACAATAATGAGGAAGTAACAGTACGTGCAGTCTGCACGATCGAGGTCGGAGGTTCGAATCCGTTTATAGGGAGGCTATGACTGGAGAATGTCCTCATTTGATATTCGACTGAATAAATTCTCGAGAAACTCGCTCATTCCAGTTTCCGAGCGCTAGTATTTCGGTTATTCCAGGGTCGGGTATAGCGTAGTCGGTAAGAGGCCCAGCTGTGTCTACACGATCTATCGGAGGTTCGAATCCGTTCACATGGCAATGGCTGAAAAATGTTCTCATCACATTAAATTTGTTTTAATACGACTTTGCGATGAGTACGAGTGCGTTAACGAAGCTCGTTCCTCTTCCACCAGAATACCTAGTGAAGGGAGTGGGCATAGCGCAGTCGGTTAGAGGTTCCGCTGGCTGTACGATTGATCCGGGGTTCGAATCCGCCCTAGTCCAAACCAAGTCTTTCATCCCTCCGGGGTCCGGATAAATTGGTACTAGACTTGTTCGGGAGGATAAAAACACTGACTTGACCCGTTGGGTAGCCCCCGCAAGTCATTGCATAGGCCAGTTACACGTTCGTGAACCTCGAACGATTCTGAATTGATGTGAACGTGACAGGCGGATCCCAAGCGGATTGATTAACGCCAGACACCGTATCCTTTTATCCTTTACCGTTTCAGTATAATGTATGGTATTTACTTGATACATTATGTAATCTTGCTGTGGTTCCCAACAACTTGAGAATCAGCAAATAATACGGAGGGGATACCAAGTGATAGTGGAACTAGTCCTAAAACTCGTAAGTAATTACAGTTTGGTGCTTAAATCAATTTCATCGACATTAACGCCAGACACTTCATCCTTTATCTTAATAGTATATACATAGTAGAATGTAAGGAATTCTCCGTTTTCCCCTTATCGATTCACGCTCACGTGCTACGATTCCGGCATTCTTCTTCCACTTTTTCCGGAATATGGATGTGAACACGGAAATGATTAATGGGATTGGGAAACGTAAAAGAAAGCGCTCTTTTACGCAAGCTTTGTAAAGAGGAGAAGATATCCTATTTATTAGTTCGAACAGAAGCATTGGTTACCCTCTCATAGGGTTAAAGTGTTTAGTGCTTTTATTATGGAAGAATTATGTAAAAGGAGGGAAAGAAGAGAGGAAAATCAAAAAGAGTATCATTTATCTCCGATTTACGGCTATTTTTGTGTCCCCATCTTACGTTCCTGGTTCCCGATGAGTTTTACGCATTCATCTTGCAGAGAAATCATCAAGAAAACTTCTGGATATCTTTTGTTTGTTAGACAGTCCTGGCTGGATTGATCTAGCAAATCAATAACCAGTAATCATTAACCAGTAAACAATAATACAATTAACTGTGTACAGTATATACGTGCATTTCAACACGGAACAATCGAAAATTAATTGGAAGAAAATTAAAGAAATTAAATTTAATTAATTAAAAGACTAAAGCATATATTTTCAAAATCACAGTTTAATAAACTTTAAGGGGAATTACTGATGATCGTGAAATTTACGGACGACATAAACATCATCAAAATAAAAAAAACTACTAATAGTGAGTAAATAAAAAAGTAAACTATATCATCAAAGTAGTTAATAGATGTACATACTGACTCTACGTTGAGAAAATATTGATAAATTTCGTGTTTACTCGAATTTTAAATAGTTAATGAAAAATAGTAGTTAATAAAATAGTTAAATATGTTAAATAAAACGTTAAAAATATAAATAAAATGTTCTTGTATTAAAAATAGTTAATGAAAGTAATAAGTTAGAAGTTGTTAAATGTAAAAGTAGTTAATAAAAATAATATTTTATTGTTCGGGGTGACAGGAGGCTTCGTCTACATATATGTCATCAAGCTATTTAGCTGGAATGGTTTTTGATCAAGGAATTTGTATTAGCATTACTTATTATTACTATTTTCATTATTTTATTTGCATTTATTATTTATTGTTTTCTATTTTTATTATTTTATTTGCATTTATTATTATTTATTATTACTATTTTATTATTTTATTTGTATTTATTATTTATTATTTTATTATTAAGCATTACCACAAATAACACACGCAAAACTTTATCCGTGCATATATTTTTACTTTTCAGCATTGCAAAAAAAAAATAAGCCTTGATAATGTCTTTTAAGGAACCCCACATATCAAGATCTACGGGAAGAAATCTTTCCTTAGGCCCGTTGGAACGTCCTGAAAAGAATTAAAAGATTCTTAAAATCTAATATATATTCTTGTAATTAAAAGAAAATTACAGATTTCCTCTTTTGTAGGGAAGTCCTACAAAATAGGAAATCTGTAATATAGAAGAGAAAATAAAAGACCAGATGGACACGAGAAAAGTATACAAAGTGAAAGAAAAAACGTTTCTTTCTTTTTTTTTTCTCTTTTTGCGCAATATAAATGTGTAAAGGCATCACACCACGAATCTGACGTGGTATGGATTTCCGATGGACAAACTTTACACGTGGATTTCGGGATCAGAGATGGTTCCGCTCATCTCTCCCTAATCGTAGTAAAAAAAACGGCGTGAAAGACTTCGTTTTTCGCGACGATTTCACTTGCAACGCGTCACCTTTGCACACGCGCCGCATCCAGATGCGCGGCGGTTGAAAGCCAATGAGTTCATCTCGGCTGCCTATTCAAGTGAGACCTATGAAAAGGTTGCTGAGGAGACCAGAACGTATACGTAGAAGGGCGTTCTAACGTTCCTCGTAGGAAATAAAGCGGTTCCCACGCTGTTTGTTAGCACGATTAGGGAGAAAAGAGTGGAACCACCGCTGATCCCGCAATCCACAACTCAGTCTCTAACTTCTCCCCGTGGATTTCCTCACCACGTCAGATTCGTGGTATGCTGCCTTCGAGGGTACGTCTACTCGAGGCATCGGCACTTCTTTTCTTCGTTTCTCTACTACCTCTTGAGTATCAGGCCTTCATGAAAACTGTCGGACGAAAACCACATGAAGATCGGTGCTGTTGCGTGGGCGGGTGCGCTCGAAGCGGCGTGATGGAGCTTGCACCTACATAGTATCTACATAGTATCGAGGTGGGACCCCATGGAGCTGCAGCGATGAGTAGCGCAAGCCAGATAGTGTCGAGGTGGGACCCTATGGAACTGCAGCGATGAGTGGCGCAAGCTACATAGTGTCGAGGTGGGACCCAATGGAGCAGCAGCGATGAGTAGCGCAAGCTACATAGTGTCGAGGTGAGACCCTATGGAACTGCAGCAGCGATGAACGGGCGCAACAAGGATCCTCCTCGATCCTAACCGCTACGCTCTACCGCACCGTTTCGAGCGCAGCGTACTACGCAACTGCACCGAGATCCATCTTGTTTTGACACGACTATATCAAATTTTTACTCTGATCAATCAATAACTTCGCAACATTGCAATGTTGACATTACGACGAGTAAAAAATGTATTTGTGTGTTACGTAAATCGATCGAAAAAATACACAGCAATGATTTCATAACCAGTTCTTGGAATGATTTTTAAAGGGATCGATGACCATTTGAAGTTAGACATACCCTGATACGATCAGATTTTAAAACGAAAGTGGATTCGACAAGAAATTCTAAGCTTCCATAAAGGATAAATGATCAAGAAAACGGTACAGTAAACAAAGGGATGATAATCAGGAAAATTCTGGACCCTAGAGAAGTTTATTTTCCATTCCTCGAGTTGAAGGCGAATCTCAACGGCGTACATTCTTTCTCCACCACATTTCTCGTGCAGATAATTTAGAAAAACCCCCCTTTCCCCACATTCGCTTCACGATAACCAAGAAAACGAAGGACGTGGATACGGTAGCACCTGAAACATTCATTCTTTAGATAGTCTTATGTACTCATGATTAAGTTTTCTTCAAAAGCACAAGTTTTTTCGGTAAGCTTTCTAAAGCCTTACTGCAGTATGGTATAATTTATCATTACACAAATTATGGTAACCACGCGATATAGAGCTTGGGCTAAACTCGGTCGAATTTTCAAAAATCAAATCACCGCTAGGAAAATTCGGGATTTGTAGCATTTCTTCCCTTTTTTTCCTTTTTCTTCCTTGAACGTGTTGCGAGGAGCGTATACCTGTGATTCGTAGATAAAACTACCGTGGATAAAGGATAAGGTGTCTGGCGTTAATCAATCCGCTTGGGACCCGCCACCACGTTCACTTCAGTTCAGAATCGTTTGAGATTTACGGACGTATGTAATTGGCCCATACAATGCCTTGTGGGGGCTGGCCGATGTGTCACGTCAGTGTTTTTATCCTCCCAGAAAAGTCTGGTACCAATTTATCCGGACCCCAAAGGGATGAAAGGCTTGGTGAGCACTGGGGCGGAATCGAACCTCCTATCGATTGTGCAGGAAGCGGAATCTCTAACCGCTACACTACACCTGACCCTAAATCACTAAATGCTCATAAATTGGCTGTTTCATCGGAACAGTTAGTCAACTGTTGGATCATATTATGCTTAAAGCGTACCTGCTAAAGGGACCACCTTATTTTTAAAGCATCGTCTATCAGATTTTTTTCATAAACAATTTTTTTCATTCAAAAATCGGTACCAGACTTGTCCGAGAGGATAAAAACACCGACTTGACCTGTCTGCTAGCCCCCGCAGGTCATTCTATAGGCCAGTTACACGTTCGTAAACGTTATACGATTCTGAATTCGAGTGAACGTGGTGGCGGATCCCATGCGGATTGATTAACGCCAGAGACTTTATCCTTATCCCTTATCCTTAACCTGGGTAGACTACTGAGTGATCTCCGGTTTAATGCAGGGACTGATCTATGACATATGTAATTCGCAACAATAATCTCGTTGATTATGCGTTCCGTGTTAGAAAGAGAAGGTCTAATTGCATCTCGTATAATTCCACCTGTTCAGCATCGTTCATCGAAAGTCTAGAAAAATGTTACGATAACTAGATAGGAATTAGTAGATGTACTGATCCTATTGAACCTTAATGATGAACCTTGAACGTGTAGGAAAAAAAAAAGAAGACGGGGATCGGCAGAATACTTTAAAGGCATCACTCCACGAATCTGAGGTGGTACGGATTTCAGGTGAAGTATTCGTATACGGGATCGTAGATTATGGAGAGGGGGGTGATTCCGTCCATTTCTTCCTAACTGCCGTAAAAAATGGCCCGGAAGATGCGGCGCGGCACAAGGCTGGCGCGCTCCAATCGAACTCTTTTTAAAAAATAGTGCGCCGGAACGCTCGAAGCCGTATCTTCCGGGCCATTTTTTACGGCAGTTAGGAAGAAATGGACGGAATCACCCCCCTCTCCATAGTCTCCCATCCCGTATACGAATACTCCACCTGAAATCCGTACCACCTCAGATTCGTGGAGTGATTCTTTTAGGCAGAGGAGTAGTGACCTAAGATAGGAGTTGCAATGAATGTTTTAAATTCGATTATATTGGAATATCATCGAGGCGATTTCGTCCTCAATTCCCTTACATCCTATCGATAATAATATCTAATACAATAATACATAGGATAATAATAATATACGATAATAATACATCCTATCGATACAATAATTTCTTTCCCTAGACGTATCGTTCGCTTGTATATCCGCTGTGCTATACATATGTATTTACCTATAATTCTCTGAAATGGAGTCATTTAATAAGCAAATCCTAGAAATTTCGCTAATCTTTGTTCTGGTAGAACTATGAATGAAAGGCGACGGGGGCAACCGTTTTTTTTTCCTTGAACAACCTTTTTGTGGTTTTTTTTTTTCCAAATGAAAATATAATAGTTTTTAATTGATTTTCTTGAGCTGTAGCTAAGATTGTTATTGATCGTCTTTATTAAGCAACGGCTAACGTTTCGACGTTTTCGCCTTCGTCAGAGCCTGGAAAATTCAAAGCCATTAGTGATTAGTAATATAATACTTTTTTGCGTTCGATTGACCTATTGATTCATCGATTAGAGCATAGAAATTCTCCAGTTTATCCTACTTGATCAATTGTTTTGACATCTCCAGATTTTCTTCCCGCTTCCACTACGTACTCACAACTACATATATAATTTACAATATTAAATATTTTTTTTCATTTAACATTATGTACCTCTTGTCTTCTTCTGGAATTCTTCGAGGTTCCAGAGAATTTTTTTTTGAAAATTTGTAAAAAAAAGTAATTGCTTATTGTTAGAAGCTGAACACATCTATTTTCAAACAAGTACGAGATGTTTATGTTTATAAATGTTGGGAAATTTTGTTAATAAATAAACAAACACAAATGACGCTAATCCTAATGATCATATCTTAATGATACATGATAATGATAGACACCAATAATTAAAACACCACCTTTTAAATAATAATACTACAATAATTTAAAGTAATGAAAATATAATAATAATAATAAATAAATAATAAATATTAATTTTAAAATGATAATAAAAATAAATAAAAGTAACAATAATTAAAATAACCTTAAACATAAAACTAACTCTACATATATTGCCGATAATATTACGATGTTTTGGTGATATCGACGTTCTCGCTGAAATCGTGTGACGCTTGCAAAAAAATCGTCCAGATATACGCCTAGCTCTCAACAAGATCGAGGATCGTGGAATATTTCCTTTCCCCGAATAATAATAAAAGAATAAAGGATGAAATTTCTGGCGTTAATCGATCCGCTTGGGACCCACCACCACGTTCACTTCAATTCAGAATCCGTTGAGGTTCACGAACGTGTAACTGACCTCTACAATGACTTGCGGAGGCTAACCGATGTGTCAAGTCAGTGTTTTTATCCTCCCAGGCAAGTCTGGTACCAATTTGTCGACCCCGGAGGGATGCGAAGGCTTGGTGACCACTAGGGCGGATTCGAACCACCGATCGATCGTGCAGACACGGCTGAACCTCTAACCGACTGCGCTACACGGCATAATAATAAAGCGACGGGAATTCTGAGCTGCTCTACGGAGTAATCGGAGGGAACAGTCAACAGAAGCATGAAAAACACCCGTCGCAGTGGTTGTTGTAGGGAAAATTGTAATTTCAGTATTTATTGAGGGTTTTTGACGAAAAAGAAGAAAGAGAAGAATTTTGAAACGGAAACGTAATACTCTATGACCCTAACTAACTGGTAGATCAAATTTTGCGATGAGAGATAAAGAATTTATCTCTCAGCTTTTAAAGAAGTAACAATAGATTGACTGCAACAAATAATAGCAAAATAATAACATTAATAATAATAATAATAATAATAATAATAATAATAATAATAATAATAATAATAATAATAATAATAATAATAATAATAATAATAATAATAATAATAATAATAATAATAATAATAATAATAATAATAATAGATCTGTGAGCAACAACAGATCCCAGATAGAAAGCAACAGGGAGCGGAAAACGACAGTCTTCAAAAAATTTTTTGTTTCTCTCTATTCTAGGTTAAATGTGTTACTTTTCCTCTATTTTATTTTCATTTTCTCGTAAAAAAATGACTGAAGCGATTGCGGAAGTTCCGCAATATTCGAGTTTTTTGAAATGTTCACACATTCCAGAGGGAGAGAGAGAGAATTTCAGGAAAACCAGTTTCGAACAACAAAGCTTTCTGCCTCAGTTCTTTCTTCTTCCACACTAAAACGTTAGTAGTAATAAAGCTATATGTAAGTTAATTTTGCTATTAGCAGCTTTTAAGGAAATAAGAACTAAGTATTGAAATACTGCTTCCTTCCTCACCAGATCCCAAAAAACAGTACATGTGGTCCACGAATAGAGAAATGCGAGATGAAAGTGAAGAACTCACTGTTTGACAATGCAAAAACCTCAAAAAACTGGTATTTTACAAAAATTCATTCTAAATTTTAACGAAGTCCAGGAAGGAACTTCATCAGTTCTAACCTTACAATTCCCTCTTCTCCAGAACCATCACCTAAAAAATCAAATGCATCTAACAATACACTTCTTCCTTTAATACCTGGGACCCCTTTTTCATTTTTCTCCAGCATCGTAGCGAACATAACACGAAAATCGTACAGCTTCATTCTCCTCCTACATCTGAAAGATGAAAAAAAAAATAATTTGAAATTGAAATTTGAAATAAATTTAAATTCGAAAAAATATTCGGATAGTAAATAACAAATAAATAAATAAAAAGGAAAATAAAATAGGAAAAACATGAACACGTGTACACATCACTCAGAAATAATGAGAATTAATGATTTTTTTCCGGAGATCCCTTTGTTCAACTCCTTCTCTCAGAATCCCTCCTTCGGACAAATAGAAGAGGAAACCTGAAAAATTGGATCTTATGTACGTAAAATAGCGAAGTTCTGTGTCAGCACTTCAAAGAAAAATACAAACGTAAAAACATGATTTTCTTTAATTTTCATGTTTTTAATCTTTAATCTTTTAAATTTTTTCACGTTTGTTTACAAACATGATTTCTAACGATGATTTTTCTAGTGGCATTGTTTAAAGTGCACTTTTCTTTCAAAGTTCTATTTTGGCGCAAGGTACATAGGTCATGTGACCTTGAAAAGGTCCTACTCGGAAATATCGTATATTTCAGACCCGTCTGACAACATAAGACGTCGCAAAATAAGTTTTTTTTTACGTCAGTTGTTATATTTCCAGAAGAATCGATCGCGAATAGATTTTAGTTCCGTTGTTCTGCCACGTATCGATCGACTGCGCCCCAAATAAGATCAGTTTCAAGGAAAAGAATGAAAAAGAAGACTTTAAAGATGATCGAAGGGGATGTACGTACCGCCACTGATTTTCTTTAGCTCTAACCAAGATTGTTTTTGGTGTTCATTTTGGGCTTTACGTTTCACCTTTGCCAGAGCCCGGGGAAAAAGCAGAGCAATGAGTGACCGATCCTCTCAAGCGTCTCTCCCTTCTACAGAAAGCATTCAGACAGATCTCATGCCCAGAGAACAGCACATCGGATGGTGTTTATTTTATATGATGAAAATTTAGCGTAGAACAGCAGACCATCTCCTACAACAACTGCGAATCACAAGTGATTCGCAAACATTATTTCTTGCATTATTTTTCTTTTTTATTTTATTATTTATTCTTTGAGGGATAGGGCAGGTGTAGTGTAGAAGTTCCGCTTCCTGCACGATCGATCGGAGGTTCGAATCCGCCTTGGTGCTCACTAAGCCTTTAATCCTTCCGGGATCGATGAGTTGGTACCAGACTTGTCTGGAAGGATAAAAACACTGACTTGACCCGTCGTCTAGCCCCCGCAAGTCATTCTATAGGTCAGGTACACGTTCGTAAACCTCAAACGATCCTGAATTGAAGGGAACGTGGTGGCGCATCGGAAGCGGATTGATTAATGCCAGTGACTATATCCTTTTATCCTTTATGTGCATGGTGATGGAAGCTTTGCGGGTAGTTGTGTTGTGTGTAATAAGTTGTATCGTTGGTGAGACAGAACCACACCCTGATTGTTTCACACGCGTCGGATTGTTTCGGGGTACCAGAGGAAATTGATCGCCTATAATCGTGATTTATTCGTTCCAGACACTTTATCCTTTATCGTTTATTATATGCAATTCTATATGGGACCCCAGCAGTCCACCCAGTAACTCAAACCATTAAAGGTAATGAAATGGAGGTAGTTCATTTGTGATCGCAATTCACTAATCATTTTTGTTTTTGGACCTTTGGAAGTTATCCAAAACACCTATGATGTTCTTCGTGTTGTGATCTCCAATCTTCTGTAAAGGATCGTAACTACAATTTCCATCCCAATGTTCTCATGATGCTCGAGGAAGAGGCAAACTCTAATAAAATGTCAATTCTCTTCATCATTCGAGCTTGGGTAGCACTTGGGAGAACCGAACCGATGCCTAGAAGTTTTCTGAGAATGTCGCCAATAATTCAACAACAACATTTTATTTCTCCACATATACCTTCTTGAATTCTGGTGCTGGTGGCATTCTCGGCCATTCACACCTGTACACATCAGTTTTTTTCTCCAGTGTTTGCACAATATTCAATTTCTCACCCTAAAAAATCACTGAAAGTTTGGAACAAAAGTACATATAAGTCATATTTTTGCAATTTGCCAAGGGCCTGTCCATATTTTCCTGAAAATAGGATTCCAGAGAATTCCCGTTGCGAGAATTTCTCAGGTTCTGAAGTGTTCTGGGACATTGGGAAGACTTTTTTCCCTCTATCTGAGAAGAAGTCAATTCTAGTTTCCATTTTAAAAAAAAATATACCAAAATCTATTCTATTCAGCCGACGAGTGTTATTTGATCGTACTACTTTTTTAAGGCCTTGAAGGAATTTACACATTTTTTCGAAGGAAATGAATTCATCATGGAAGTTATCCTTCTACTAGGTTGACGAATAAGTAATAATAGTAATAATGAGGAATAATAATAAGACTAAATAATATTTTATTGTAGAATAAAATTTATTAAGAACTTTTTAATTTAACTTCTTTTATTTCTCTTTATTTTTTTTTACTTTCTAATTTTTATTTTGTTAAAAACTATATACCAATTTTATGTAGAGGTACTCGCCACAGTTTCCACATGAATCATCATCGCAGCAATACATACTGTTATTATTTATTATTAATATTAATTAATTATATTATTTTATTATTAATTAATTAGTTATTTGTACGCACTTGATATAATTGACATTAGCTTGCAAATGAAAAAGAAAATGAAGTGAAATGAAATGAGAAGAAAAACGATGTGAAGAGATTTCCGAGTCTAGAACGGTATGTGGATTCCGCTGAAATCTAGGTAGACATATTAGAGTTCACTTTTTTTTCGAAATCAAATAATTATTTTTAATTATTAGTCACTGATATCAATCGATGAATATGATCTCCGTTCAGTCTCTCTCTCCCTCTCTCTCCCTCTCTTTCTCTTTCTTTATAAACAATAATTAAAGGACATGTATACTTATGAAGAGTGACTGTACTGTAAGTTATGACGGTGATCCAGACATTTCATGCACTAGTACTTTTATGACAAATTATTTCAATATTTATACAGACTGAAGTACACGATGTAAGGATTCACTTCGACATACTAGCCCAACCAGGAAACGACAAGACATACATACCGAAAGGTTTGAGAGTTTTCGTAGAGCAAATCCTCTACGAAAACTCTCAAACCTTTCCGTAAAATTTCGTGAAAAAAAGAAACAAAATGGGAAAATCCCGCATAAAACAGCACTTAGAAAAGAAATAAACAACTTAAAATCCTGGAAAAGCTCCTTATTGCCCGTTTATGTGTCATGATCACAATTGATGGAATTTTAATGGAAAATGTAACAGTTCTTTAACAGTTCCATTTGTACCTCGCCCCTTCTCATTTATGTTGAACAACTTATTCCGGAAGTATTATTTTATAGAGATGGAAAAAAAAATTTGGAAGAAAAGAAAGAGACAGAGAAAAAATGCGCCCTGAAGAAACGTCGAAGTTAATTTTGTCTAAGTTCCAACTATAATTTTTTAATATAAATTGTAAGAATAAAATATATATATAAAATATAAATTAATAATATAATATATAAAATATATAAAAATAAAAAAATGTGAACCTTAAATTTATAAACTGTATAGATATTATTCTTGTGCCATGGTTGTAGTGATCTCACCTTGAGTCGCTGGAGTGAAGATGATTCAATGATATTTGTCACTCGGTATTTTTTTTTCCGGGGAAAATCTCGATATTAGAAATAGGGGACTTCCTCGATTTCCAAATAAATTTTTCTTTTTCAGAAACATTTTTTTTCCGTGATTAACCTTTTTTCTCCTCGACTTATAGCTCTTCTGTATTCTGATTCGTAAAAACACTTTAGTCAGAGGAATTACTCCGGCTGCAATTGACTATTACACAATGTCCTCAATCTCGGCCACGGGTACGGTGCGCAAATTGCTCAACGAGAAACTTTTAAAGTGTTATCGGCGAAAAAAAAAATACCATCGCATACACACACACGGATATTTTTTCAACACAGCTGTCTGGAGAGGAACGGGCAGAGCGGGGAGAGAAAAAAATCGCGGCTGACGGCGGCGGCGGCGGCGGCTGTTCGTTAACCACCGAACAGCAGCTGTTCGCGCTGATTTCGCTCAAACTATGGGGGGGGGACTTTGTGGAAAAGTGCAAAGAAATTAAGAAGAAGAAAAAGAAGAAGACGAAACGAAACGATCCGGTATTGTGGGTTGTTGTGTTCAGACATCGACACTTCATCGGAGTCAGTCAGGAAGTGAGCGCATTTGACGAATGTTTGTGAGAGAGAGTGTGTATGTGGATCAAAGATACGCAGATAGAAACTGTCTATACGTATCAGGTGGTGACGGGACATGCACTTTTGCATCCATACACACACGCACACACACTCTTTCACTCACAAACGTACACACCACTCACTCGTTCACTCCAAATGCACGTATATAAACACCTTGTCGACTAGAAATCTCTAAGGGGGGACTGAGAATTTTTCGAGAAATATTAGTTTACCTCATCTTGAGGGGCAAAAGGATAAAGTGTCTTCCTTTAAAGGCATCACCCCACGAATTTGAGGTGGTACGGATTTCAGGTGAAGTATTCGTATACGGGATCGTAAACGATGGACAGGAGGGTGATTCCGTCCATTTCTTCCTAAATGCCGTAAAAAAACGGCCCGGAAGATACGGCTTCGAGCGTTCCGGCGCGCTATCTTCTAGAAGGAGTTCGATTAGAGCGCGCCAGCCTTGTGCACGCGCCACATCTTCCGGACCATTTTTTACGGGAATTAGGAAGAAATGGACAGAATCACCCCCTCTCTATAATCTACGATCGGTGGGGTGATGCCTTTAATCAATCCGCTTCGGATGTGCCACCACGTTCACTTCAATTCAATGGATAGGTATAGGTGTGTTGTTCACGAGTTTCCTTGATCAATTTCCTCTGGTAATCCAGAATAAAACGATGCGTGTGAAACGACCACGGTATGGACCTGTCTCACCAACGATACAACTTATTACACACAACAGAACTGCCCGCAAAACTGTGCACATTTGACCATGTGACCATGCACATAGAGGATCAAAGAATAAAGTGTCTGGCGTTAATCAATCCTCTTCATGGATGGTGTTTTGGAAAAGTTCCAAAGGTCTAAAAACAAAGATTAATAGTGCATTGCGATCACACACGAACTATCACCATTTCACTAACTCTAATGGTTTGAGTTACAGGGCAGACAGCTGGGGTCCTTTAAAGAATTGTCTAAAATAAAGGGTAAAGGATAGGGTGTCTGGCGTTAATCAATCTGCTTGGGATCCGCCCCCACGTTCACTTCAATTCAGAATCGTTTGAGGTTCACGAACGTGTAACTGGCCCAAACAATGACCTCCCAGAGAAGTCTAGTACCAATTTATCGATTCTGGAGGGATGAAAGACCTAGGCCGGATTCGAACCTCCGATCGATCGTGCATGCAGCAGCGGAACCTCTAACCGACTGCGCTACTGGTTAAATCCACTATGCAGCAAAACCTTAATCATCCTAAGAGGCGAACATAATAAGAAACGAAGGCGGTAGCCGTGTAATTTGGTCGACAACTTGTCAACTGTAACTTACTAGAAGTAAATTGTGATCATAACATTGTACTAGAGGAACTCGTCCAAAGTACAGAGTAAGGGAGTCATTCGCCTGTATGAAAGTATTTATTATATCTATTATACTCTATTGATTTCTGTTTCTAATCGACTGCGCTACACCCGCTCCAAGCTAATCTTACTTGGTTAAATCCACTATATAACAAAACCTGAGTAATCCTAAGAGGTTTCTCTATTTTCAAAATTTTTTGTTTTCTCTTATTAGGAACGCTTCCACTTAGGAAGCAAAAAAAAAATCAAAAGAAAATCAAAATCAAAAGAACCTGTTCCGACGTTTGGATCAAGATCCCAATTCTGTACCGTCATATTACTTTTTGTGCACAATTCCATATAATCTATTCTTTGCGCAAAGATTGTTTCGGCATTGCAAAATCCTATATTTTTGACGGGATCCTATCAAGATGACCGCCTACGAAGCTCGTTTCTAGACGGCTGCCTTCGATGGGGGACCTCCGGGAAGCTCTTATGTCCATAAAGTGTGGACGAGTTGTCCTGAACGAAAACATATGCTAAAAAAATAAAAAAAATGCATTCTTAATTATAACAGCGAAGGATTTTGCTGTAATGTTTCTTCAATATTCAATGGGATATAGTCGAGCATCAGAAAGAAGAAAAAATTCAGAAAAATTCGTTGAAATCAGCTGGTTTCCGCGGTAGTACTGCTCTTATTTTTACAGTATCACCTCGTATTTTTAACATCTGCATCCTGATAACAAAATTTACGTTGATCTACGTTGATCGTCGATCAATGCAGGGATTTTCTCAACGGATAAGAGAAAAAAAAGTTGAATTTATGTTCGAGGACGAGTTTTCCCTGGAGATTCGATGTCATTTGTTGGAAGATTGAAAAACTTGACATGATTGAACGTCTAGAGTGTCTTTATGATCGATACATAGCATACGAGACACCCATATCCGCATAAAGTAAGGAACAGAAAACAAAAAACGAAAAAGAAGAAAAAAAGAAAACAAACCTAATGAAAACTCGTCCACCACCTACTCTTTTGTAACCGTTTTTGAAATTTAAGCCGGCTAAAATGGAAAATCCGTACATTTATTGACGGGCTTCTGGACTTCTGGATCACACTGTCGTTCATTTTAAGAAGTTAAGAGTTCCTTCCAGACGAGTATCAATAATTGTTTCATTCTAAAAGGGATAGGGTGAAGAGGAGAAAAAAAAAGAAATGACTGAAAATTTCCAGTAAAAGAAAATGGAACAGAAATTTCCAGTAAAAAATGGAACAGAAATTTCCAGTAGAAAATAGAACAGAAATTTCCAGTAAAAAATGGAATAGAAATTTCCAGTAAAAAAATGGAACAGATTAGGGTTAGGTTATTTTCTTCACCTCTTCCTTTCTTCATATTTCTTCCTCTGCTCGTCTACTAACCCAGCGGTCTTCAAAAAAAATTTATGGATGACATTTCTTGACACAAACAACTAGAAAAGTTTCTATTTCAGCAATCCGCCTACGGGATCGGTCTTCTAATCTTGCTCATAGCAGCACTTCCTCGTATTCTCCCGCAACTTATGGAACCACATGCTGTTCCAGTTGTACCGATTTCTTTCTACATTACAGGAACAATGCTCAACTTTTTTCTGGTAAGCCCACTTTCCTGAAATGAAGCATGAGCAACAAGCTACCGTAATTAAAAAGAACTGGTTTCAGTTGTACGTGTATTGGCACTGGTACTGGCACGTGGCCAGCCTTTGGGGTTCAGCTGTACGAGTTCATTTTGGTCAAATAGTTCGAAATGCGAACAATCGTTCACGACGGGATCGACCAAGACTGCCGAAGGAACGGATGGAATTCCCACAACCACTTGAAGTGGACAGACTTGTCACCTCATCCATGATACCCGAATCGTTTCAAATGGAAGTTCCCAGCGCCGGTGCCGGTGAAATGATGCCATCTCATGATAGTAATGTTTCGCTGATATTTAGAGAAGTACGAGAAGCGCAGATGAATGGTGAGGTCCTGAAAGGAATGACTGTTATGGATGATGGTGCGTCTACAGCGGAGAGACCGGTATTTTTCCTAGAAGTTCCAGCCACGTCTAGAACTGTACGCGCTCGGTATCCACACGAACCGCCGGTAATTAAAGCGATCATGAAACGAGGAATGGAGGATGTCGTAACGAAACAACTTGATGTTGCTGCTAAACGTGCGCTGTATAGGAAAAAAGCGAGCAACAGGGAAGCTACAATCGATCAGGATAGTGAAGAAACTTTAAACAGATCCAGAAAAAGTATTTCTAATTTGGGAACTCTTGATGTGACTGAAGAGGAGCTACTCCTCCCTGGAAGATCTTCGACAACAACGCGAAAATCATTGACGAATACAGATCCGAGAGCTGAACAAACGAATCAGAAGACATCGAAAAAATCCAGAAAAACTACGAATGACGTAAAAATTAAGAAAGAAGACGAGAAGGAGAAATCTAAAGTCAGGAGAGTATCAATCACTCCAAAGAAATCGATCACACAACTTCCTAATGGTCCTACTACGTCGAATAAAAAAATCAAGGATGTCACGAAACGGCGACAATCGATCCTGACGGCAGATCAAGACCATGAGGAGCGGATCAAATCTCTTGTACCAGCTTCCGAGCTATCAACTCCAAGCACACCACCGATGCCAATAATTGCCACACGGGTGGCACCGGATGCCGTGGAGAATCGAATGTTAAAAGTTCAAGAAGATTTCCTCTCAAAACGTCAGATGAGGGATGATCTAAGTGAACGTAAACCACGTCGACTCCTACCAAAAACTCCAGATGAACATCCGTCCGGCGAAATTTCCAGGGCAAAATTCTACTTGCAAAATTCCGACTTTCCCACGGACCATGAATATCAAGACTTAGAACAAAACTAGCTGTTCGGATTCGTAAAACCAAAAAAAAGTGACCTCCAAATTATGATTTTTCCTCTTTTACTTTCTTTTTTTTGTAGCAAACATGAAAAAAAAACTGCCGTAGAGAGCCAAAAATAACAATTCTAGCGATACTGGAACTATTCTCCTATCAATATGTTAGATTGAGATTGAATTAAATGTTCTAGGGACCAGTTTTCGCAGAAGTTTAAGCGTTCTCACATCATGAAAAAGAAAATACTCAGAACTATCATGTACGTATAAAATAGCACTAGTCGTGATCAACGATTTCGATTTCGCTTCACTCCTTTATCGTTGTTTTTCGCTTTTCCGAATGTTGACGATCAATATCTATACTGCACACAGTTCATGCATAGAAAAACTCATGGTGCCGACAAATTATACCGTCTTCTTTGCTCTTCCTCTACTATGAAGACTTAATTTTGCTCATTTTTCTTTCGTGCTTCTGAGACATTGCTACCGTAGTCTATTTTTAGGTATTTTATTCTGTATTACACACCGGGTTTGCTCTTGTGTTGCGGGAATCCATGTATCTCGGTGATTATGAACTCATGTGATAGCGTATTTTCAATAAATAAATAAATAAACTGATTTGAAGTATAAAATCAAAGAAAATCCAAACTCACAAAGCAAAATAATTTGTCGATTGCATTTTTTGATTTTTTGAGCATTCCTATCGATGGACCAAAAATTTCGATCGATGGATTAAAAAGAACTACTGGACTGACTACTGACTAATAAAAAATCTAAGAAATTGTGCGCTCATAACAGCTCCAACACCTTTTTCCATTATTTGAAATTAAATTCCAATTCAGTTGACATTTTTAGCTTCGAAATAATTTACTACGGATCGTTGACGAAATCCTTCAACAGAACACATACCTAGACTCTGAAAACACAGATTGTGGAATTTCCGGGAATTTTTGACTATAACAAAGGATAGACAGATTACTAACAACAGGAATGGAGAACTCGTAGGAAAATAAGGGAACGACATTGATTGGTGCAATAAAAACGAATATTAGCAATCAACCTTCCCACATTTGGAAAATAACAACAAGAAAAACCGCAATAAAAGAGCATAGAACATCAGAACTAACATCTCCTATCCCAGATGTTTGAAACAATAAACTAATACAAAGCATAGTTAACAAATCCAGCATAAATTTAGGGTGCACATCTACCGATGAATCTTGGATACAAACAAACATCTCTAATATGATGAGTATTTGTCAACCAACATATAAAACGCTCCAATCCCAAACCGTAGCCACCGTGGGGTACTGAACCGTACTTTCTTTGGTCCATATACCTTAAACATGGGTCTCTGTCAGGATTCAGTTAGTACACCTCTCGGGTATCGTTCATACTACGAAACTGTTAATGGAAAACTCACCAAAAATAATTCTTTGGGTCAATACCTGCCCCAATAAACGCCTTGTGTAGATCGTCTTCATGCCAGATACGCATAGATCCACCAACAATCTCACCAACACCTGTAGGGCTTATGAAAATTCTTTTTTCCTAACAAATTCAAGGAATAAAGACGTACCAGGCATCAGAAGATCTACCGATTCAGTAAGTTCATTGTCGTCTTCGCAGCGAGACATATAGAAGGATTTTATTCCAGCTGGAAATCTGTTGAGCAGAATTGGCTGAAATAATTTAGTTTTATGTTAAGTGATGCGAGCTGCACTGATTTCAATTTAGAGGTGTCACTAAAAACCAAAAATGAAGTACAATAAAACATGACAGACGTCTCAAATGTGGAAAAGAATGGAAATAATACGTCCTATCGGCAATACACAAAAGACTAGTTATCGGTAAAAGGCACGATGTGAGCTTGAGCTTACCCATATCCCAAAAGGAGATTTATACCATACTGGCGACGATCACATGATTGCAGAATAAATTTGAAAAAAAAAATGAAACCCAATAAGTAATAGATAAAACATGGTAAAACTAATCATACGATTGTGATAATCTAGTGGAGAATAAATGACGAAACCAAAACAAAACAAGGTTTACTAATATTGAATATGTTTAGTTGCGTTCTTTTGCGAAAAACTATGAACAACTAAATGTAAGCTGTCAAAGTTTGGAATAGTGAAATCCAAACACGTTTTCTGATGCTCCTCTCAAAGGATGACTTCGAACTTTGCGTTTCAGATTTTTTCTGTTTTCCTTAAGAAAACGATTGAACAGTAGCATAGTCAATTCTACAATTAGTATCTCACTAAGTAAAAAATCCTACAACATACCATTTTCTCGACAATTTCAAAATGTGATCAAACACCTCTGAGATGAACGAAATGAACAATTTTGCACATAAAACAACTAGGTGGAGGATCTCCAAAGAAACTGCTTGTACTTCTGGCTACTGGAGAAAGAGCCAGCGACTTAGTATTCCAAGGTGAACAATTTCCTAGAATTTAGCTGACCAACCCTGAACAGAATGTCCTTAACCCCCTCCCAACTACTACAAATACACTGAAAAGGTGACGTTGAAGTAACAGCGAATGTTTGGAGTTTTAAGAGTTTCATTACTCTAGATAAACTTGCCAACCCCTTTTCAAATATTCCAATGATGTGAAAAACCTTATTTCACACAAAAAAGGAGTAGAAACCTTTTGAGCTCAAACTCTCACCTCTCCTATAGTATCTGTCATTTTCCTCTCCGCTGCTTCAGCGATATCTTCACCATGTACAAATTTTTCACCGTATTCATTACGTACATCATGTTCTATCAACCACTCTATGGCTTCCGTGTAGGTCATGCGACGGAATGGTCGTTGCGGTGGTTTGAACTCCTAGACGTGGTCAAGTTGATAATAGGATAATCGAGTTCGGACAAATACACTTCTCATGAACTTACAGGGTTCACAAAATCGATGAGCGCTCTTACGGATGGATCCGACATGAGTCGATCCACCGTGTCACATACGATATTCTCAATGCGATCCATAAGTTCCTCAAAAGTGATAAAAGCACATTCCGCCTCAACATGTGCGTATTCTGCCAAATGACGACGAGTCCGCGACTTCTCAGCACTGAGAAAGAGCAAAAATCGCTATATAAACATCCAATCGACGAAAAAAGAACTTATACTGAATAAAATTTTTTTGAGAAACATAAAAAACCTCCTCAGAACCTACCGATAAGACTGCGCGATACAGTAGACATCTCCTAGAGAAGCGTTGCATGTTTCCAAATACAGCTGCGACGACTGTGTTAGGTAAGATTGTTCCCCAAAGTAATCCAAAGCGAAAAGAGTTGAACCACCTTCTACCTTCAACAAAATCTTCTTGTAGAAATTATGGGCATAACAATGTGCAAGTCATACTATATCCTTAAAAACAGTACATCACGATATTGACTATGTTGGAGTTTCTGTGGGACAATATAGATTTCGGGATATTACGAGTAGGTAATTGCGGCCACGCTCAATTCCCTCTGACCGCCCTAAAAAAAACGGCGTTGGAAAACGGCGCTCTCAAACCGCAGCGCCTCGCCGCATGTGCGAGAGTGACGCACTGTAACATTGTAGAAGATTCACACGCCGTTTTTCAGGACGAGCAGGGGGGAATTAAGCGTACTTGTAATCTACAGCCCTACCTTTAGCTTGTCTCACAAACCACAAGATTGTCAACTTCGTGATATGCTGCCTTTGAACTTCACAAGGACGTGACTGGTCCCCAAACTTTCTAACTAAGCGCTAGAGAATAATTCTCTTCAACTAAAAGAATTCATCCAAACAGATCCAACAATCATTTGTTTGATCTAGACCTAATTAACATCAACTCACTTGAGTTTGCACCAATGATGGAGGACAAATCTCTGTGTATCCTGCATGGTAGAAATGTTCGCGCATCGCTCTTGTGGCAGCAGCTCGAATCCTCAAGATTCTGGACGCGTTCTCGCCCCTAATAACAAGATGCCTGGAAAAGCACAAAAGAAATAAAGAAGTTGAGGAAAACAAGGGGAAAAAAGAATCCACGTAAATCGAAAATACGAAGTTTTCACCTATTGTCGAGCATCACTTCGACGCCCGCCTCTTCATTCAGGACATTGTCAATACCTCCTGGTGGAGCGCTCCCGATCAATTTCCAGTAGTCCACAACCAACTCATGACCATCTGGCGCTTGTTTCCCCTCCGGTACCTGAACTACTAAAATATTATTTTGTACTAGAATAAAAATGTGAAAAAAGGTAAAAATCTACACCTTCTTGATAGTTCCGTAAACTTCGACGGAGCTTTCGGTGTTCAGGGTGACTGCATCGTAGCTTTGACACTATAAGTGTTTTTCTTTTTTAACTAACTAAAAATTTGCAGTAAATTTTGCTACAAAAAGCTCAAAGCTAGATATCAACCTTTAGGAACTGACCAAAATGTCGTTAAGAACACATTGTAAGTAGCCACTTCCATCACGGAGTACCCAGAACATGAGCGATTTTCCTGAAGAGAAAAAACTTCCACAACTTTTATTTTGAATTTGATGCTTGAAATTACATGAGGTTCAAAATTCACAGATACTGTAATGTTTGCTAACCAAAAGAAAAAAGATGAGTTCATAACATAAAACTGAAGAAAAAGCTATAGAACAATACTGGACAAAGAAAAAAGAAGAAGAAGGGTAGAGTGCATATATCGATGCCTTTTTTCAATTATCCACAATTATCTGCAACTAAAGCTGTCTCTAAACTTCAAAGTGGAGCACCGACCGAACATCCGTCAAAACTACTCAGATTAATACTGAGAAGCTTCCATAAAATCTCCACGTTCCAGAAAAAAAGTCAAGGAAAATGAAACAAAAACCTTGTCTTCGTAATCTATGCACCCAAGCTTTCACACGCACTCGTTGATCTCTGTATTTTACGCAATCCTTTATTTTCACAAGCGTTGCAGGCGGAAGAGATTGATCCAGGGAGAAAGTGATCTATAACCACAAATAGTAAATCCTTACTATGATAAGGATCAGATCTTTGATGAACAAAAGGTTAAATTACTTTCTTTGCTTCTTCTAGTGCAGTCTGTGTAGCTGCTTCTTGCTCTTTTGCTCGTCCTGCAGCTTTTTCAGCCTTTTTCAATTCAGCTTCATACCTAAACTAAAGATTTTTGTTAAGTCTTGAACAAACCAAAAGGAATAAAGGTGTAAAATTCAACGAAGCTCACTTCTTCAAGTTCTTCTTGATGGCTGCTTTTGTTGCTGGCTCCCATGTCTTAGTACCATCCTCTTTGACAGTTCGAACAAAAAACTCGCCGGTATTTTTTGAGAGCATCATGGCCTAAAGCTCAGCAAGAAAGCAATAGAGAATAAATCCACTTATTTAGTAAATTTTCGAATGTGTGTAACTGGAGCACCCAACATCAGATACAAGCAAGAGCAAGCGGGTCAAAATCAAATTTTAAGCTATTAAAATTAGCAATTAGCTATATATTCTGATTAAAACGTAAGAGCAGTTGACTACATAAGAAGCAACGTGAACAATCAAAGTATACAAAAAGGCGTGAAAGGACTCAACCGCTAGGCAATGCTTCTTGTCAGAAGAGTCACATTTAAAGGCATCATCCCACGAATCTGGAGTGGTACGGATTTCCGGTGGAGTCGTAGATTATGGAGAGGAGGGTGATTCCGTTCATTTCATCCTAATTGCCGTAGAAAACGGCCCGGAAGATACGGCTTCAAGCGTTTCCGCGCACTATTTTTTACAAGGAGTTCGATTGGAGCGCGCTAGCACTATGCTGCGCCGCATCTTACGGGCCGTTTTTTACGGCAATTAGGAAGGAATGGACAGAATCACACCCCTCTCAATAATCTACTATGCCGTATACGAATACTCCACCTGAAATCCGTACCAGCCCAGATTCATGGGGTGATGCCTTTAAGTTCACATATCTCGTTCTCAATACCAGTACTTTTAAAATGAACCAAGTCTTTACAGTACTCTGAACACAAAGAGAAAGTTCACAGTACCTGAAATAGTGTTCCTAGCGGTTTCTCTTCAGTCCCGTCATTCTCGTCGGAACCAGACTCCGGACAGATGTAGAATTTAGTCATAACAGCTACGCGAAATTAAAGCAGATCTACCCTGAAAATAAAGAACAATATACGTAAATACAACAAATTTCCCTATCACGAGAGAAAAAACTGAACGAGAAAAGCAGAGAAATTTCATTTAAAAAAAAAACGATTTCATGGATTCTAAGCTCGACTAGTACAGGTACACCTCTGACTGGATCCAAAAAAGAAAGAACACAGAAAGGAACCACAGCATTTGACTTTTTTCTTTGCTTAACGAAGATTTATAAACGATTTCGTTCCGTTTCTGCATAGCAACAACACGTCACCAGGAAGTTTTTCAAGGATATAGCTGAAATAGATTATATCGAGGATTATACTGGAAAATATCAGAGTAACCAATACCGATGACGTTACAAGTGATACTTCCATAAGGAGTATTTCACGGAATCAATCCATAGAATCACAGACCAGTACAAATATATTAGGTTGATTGAGAACTTCTTCCTCAACTTACAGAAAAAAACTACCTCTTCTTAGAAAAAAAACAACCATCTAAACCATTAATCAAAACTTTTCGAGGATAGAAGAAACCATACTCTATGCATAAATATTTCTGGCACTTTATTTTCCTAACTTACTTTTTCTCTTAGTAACTTTTGTTTACATATCATAGATAGTCTAAGACTAATGCTTAGGCCTTAGGACCTCGATTGATTGGATTATTTACTTTGAGAAATAAAAGCCACTGAGTGCCCCCTAACTACATTTTACCCGGACTTTTCCTTACGATTGTTGATGTTTCTCCCATTTCCTCCAAGAACTGAAGCAACATTCGTCTGCAAGGTAATCCATCCATAAAACGAAAAGTTCCGAAATTTAAGGAAAAAAAGATTTTATTTGGAGGAAATGTTCAATGTTTTATGAAGGTTAAGAAGCTATTTTCTCACCAAAAAGCCCGCATATTTCAAATGAAGAGCAGAAATCCGACATTTTAAAGAAAGGTTAACGAATATGTGCCGGCAACTCAATCCTAGAGAGATGTTTTGCTAGAATTGAGCAAAAGACAACATAAAATGCTCCCGTGTGATGATTTTTTAAAATTATTGGTGCTAAGAAATGGATTTCTATCACACTGTTGCTATGATATCCAATGTATTTAGCCTCATCCATTCATTAATAACTAATACAAAGACACAGCAGAATTGAAATACTTGGAAATCGGCGAGCAGAACGTTGCGGGAAGTCAACTGTAGCAGGATTCCGAATAGACAGTACTTCGACGTAAAATAGTGTTTCGCAGTTAAGTTTGAGTGAAAACAGGAGACAAGGGGAAAACAGAATATCCATGGGAAAACAGAAAAGCGTAGAATTTGGAAGAAAGCAGAAACAACAACGGCTTTCCAGTCACTCCTCAAAGGCGCTTAAATACACTCCTACCATGATGCAATAGGCATAAGCAGAAGTTGCAAAAGAGAAAAGCAAAGCGAAAGAATAAATTTCGTCAGATTGTGCAATACCTCACTGAAGTAGTTCGGTTACGGTGGCTGATTAGCATCGGGGCGCACCGAGCATCGGTCCTTTAATGAGGCTCATAGCGATGGGAGCTGATATCATTTCTATTCGTTTATAATAGTGTTGACGTTGAAATGACACCTTTCGGTAGTTGATTATGTCCACACTCACTAAAGGGGCGTGGAATCTAGTTTTTGCTCGTAATTCTCGGAATAAGAAGCGCTTATTGTGAATGTGGTTCTCTTGGAACCATAGTTTACTTGGAATTAAAAGATCACTGGAATTAAAAGGATAAAGTCGGATAATTGAAGCTGCACTGTCCAGACTTCTGCGATATCTGTATTCACCGTTTGCTGCGTCGCAAGAAATACGCATCAAGAATCGCCCTCCCGTCAGTATCGACAATTATACCATCTTCGATTTTTTCTAATCATTCGATGATAATGAAAGGAATGAAGGAGGCTGCGCAATAGCTTCTCAGGACTACAAACCAGTGGAGGAGTTTGGATCAACGTCGTTTGTTTGACTGCGGGATCGCGGAGGGCTCAAACTCTGGATCATAAGTGCTCACGTATCGCGAAGATCGAAATGCGAAGACCGCTGGCGACTACAACGAGGACGTGTTTTATGACGAACTCAAGAAGTTGATGTCCAAAATACCAAGCCAGCAGGCGGTAATTGTCCGAATAGATGCGAAAGATGGAACAACAATCCGATGTGATTGAAAGATGGTTCTATCTCACGGAACAAACATCGGACAACGGAAATCGTCTAATAGATTGCGAGCAGACGAACCTCGTCATTGCATCCACGTTTAGGAATCATCGACGCCATCAGCTTACGTGGTATCGCGGAAGAACGCGATTCAAATGTTTTGCCCACGTTTCCAAAACATCCTGCCATTACTGAGGAGATAAAGCATATCAGAGAAATATCAACGCAGATGTTTTGGGAACCTCGCCCAGCACAGTATAAAAGGGAATGATAAATGCGCGAATGCGAATAGCGATGCTGCGAAGGTCTCCTATCTCTTTTCTTATTTTTGCGATTGTTTTCTCCATGTATTTCTTTTGCGATAGCCTATTTAATATTGTTTATCATCCTTATATTTGAAATATATTATGCATCATATTTTTGCTATATTATCTGCGATCGTTTTATTCTATTATAATCACTTATCATTATTATTTACGAATGAAGTACATATTTTGCGATTGATAAAATTGCGAATGTTGCGAATATTATATATAGTTATCAATTTGCTATTTTTCATATCGCTCGTGAATTGTTGATTTTAAAAGCATTAAGTAAAGGTTTAATTACCCAAGTTTGAGATTACAAGCCCGCGTGGCACAAGTTCGGTTTCGGTTGCCAGTTGCAGTGCAGGGATAGCAAGCCCCTGCCATTTTACGTGGCAAGAAACAACCCCATTAACACCAGAAGAGCGACGAAAGGGGAAGACTTTACTTCCTGACAAAGAACATCCCTTTGTCAGATATCCTAAAATCTAGAGCTGTTTGGAGCTTCACATTCGATTCGGACCACCGCCCAGTTCTTCTCACCTTTTATTATACGTTCCAGAAAAGGAGTCGCGGAGCTCAACAATCGATGCTCGACTTGGCAGGCCTGAAAAACGAGGAATGCAGAAAGAAGTTCTGCTACCGAGTGTCGATCAACATTGGATTACAGACCAGGAAGAGAATGGATGACGGTGACTCTTTCACTAAATGCATTCAGGACGCCGCAAAGGAAACGCTCCAGGCTTTAGCACCGAGGAAGAAGTCTGCTCTTGCATCTGCGGATACAATATACACGTACGATTCTGTAGGTGTTGCCCGCGCTACTGGTGACGTCAGCCAGTAGAAGCGTCTAAGAAGGAGGTTGCGTCGTCAGATAATAGCAAAAACGGATGGGCGTCAAGAGCGGACGAGTTTCAGAAGTTTGCGGGAAGGGAAGATAAGAAGTCGAGAAAAGCCTACACTCTGCTAAGACAGTATAGCGCCAGAATGAAGGGGTTTCGCCTGTCCTAAATACTACTAACGGAGTCGCTGTCGGGGAAGCGACCCTGCCCATCTGTAGCGAACTTTTCAGTTCGCTGAGCCAACCAGCGCCATCACTTCGCGAACTCGTGCACGTCCAAAGACAAACATCCTTCTTCTTCGGGGGAAGATCGTCCACCAATATGGATTGACGAAAGGAAACCTGACTCGCGGAGTCACGTGTCATAGTTCTTTTCCACAAGAAGCTATCCGTCAAAGAACCCAGGAATTACTGATAAATATCATTGCTGCGTCTTAATGTACGAGGTTTTGGAGCGAGTATCATCTTGGATCGACTAATCTAAGATCGCGAAGAAGCCACCCGCGACGAACAAGCCAGCTTTGTCCTTGTTATTTTCTTTATTGAGTGATTTAAGTGTGGCAGCGGTATTCGAAATCCCTACAGTTAGCTTTTTGGACTTCGAATCCACTTTCGACTCTCCTCATCTCCACTCCTCAGGCCACTTTCTCAGTGTGCCTCACGCCGATGGAATTCCAGTAAAATGCGTACGCATAATTAATGATATGAATAGAAAAAACTGTTGAAGCTGTTTGAACACCACCCGGATGTACTGCACCGCTCGAAGTGGAAACTGGAGTGAGAGAAAGGGCCGTGGCGAGACAATTTCTGCTCAGCTTCACCGTAAATGACATAGTGCGAAGAACAGTTGAGCAGTGTCCCGCCGATGTCATTTTAGCACCTTCTGCACGTCCTTTACTGGATATCAAGTACGCCGACGATGTAGTAATATTCGCTTCCAGCTGACAAATGCAGATAGGAGTGGGTCTCCTCGAGACCTTCAACGGGAATCAGCGTGTACGGGCAACCTATCGAACTCGTGGATGATTTCTGTTATTTGGAATGCATGCTGAAAAACGATGGCAGCTATGAGAGAGATATTCGTCAAAGATGTGCCAAAGTTAATTCAGCATTCAACACATTGACCAAGTGGCTATGGTAGACCCCCATCGCCAACGAAGTCAGGCTGCGAATCTACCTATCCGCAATTCGATCTTTGATGTTGTACGTATGGGAGCGCCGTAAGGCGGTGGTGGAGAAGCTTGATAGCTTGATGGAGAGAAAGCTGTTTAGACAACTGTTAGACTACTTTTGGCTGATGGTGTACCATAACGAAAAACCTTACTCAGAAGCGGACGTGATGTACCGGCTGGCGACATGTGGAGAAAACTATCTTGCCTGGCCTTCTGACATCTTCACCGAAAACCGTCTTCGCTTCTTTTGGTCATGTTAGGAGACCGTCTGATCGTCTTGTCCAATTTGTCCTGAGGATGACACCAGGTCCTAACTGGAAAAGCCCTCCTGGTCGTAAAAGAAAGTTCTGGACGAAGGTGGTAAAGAAGGGCTTCTTCAGGGCACTTGGCGTTGAACGGCCGTTCAGTCGGCACGTAAGGTTCCGCCACTTATGGAATAGGGACGGATGAGTAGATCCTATGCAAGATCTTATCTCCTATCTTTAGCTGAAGATAGAACAGGTTGGGTTGGATATGTTTAAGGACGACAGACCCTAGCGAGGATGCGGTTAGCCGGGTAATCCCTATACGGGGTCGTAGATTGTGGGAAAGAGATCTTGGGATTCTCTTTTAATTCCATTCACTTCTCCTTGTATCAGTGTAAACGGATGACCCCGCAACTGTTTCTAACGCCGGCTTCTGTTGCAATGCGCAACCATTGCGCCCCGCCCCTCCTACAATTCGTCCGAGTGGGTTTTCGACGAATGGCAGGCGGGAGAGCGCAAGGGTGGCGCGCTGCAATGGAGGGCGTCGTAAGAAACTGTTCCAGAGTCGTCCGTTTACACTGATACAGTGAAAGGTAAACGGCATCACCCTCTTTCCCACAATCTACGACCCTGTATAACCATTATCCGCCTGAAACCCGTACCACCTTAGATTCGTGGGGTGTACCAGTGATGCCTTTAAGTCACGTAAGTCAATTGTAGGTCTTTATTTACAATTCCTCTCACGTGAGTTCATAGAACGTCCACATTCGCAACATATTATCACATCGGATTAGTTTTTTTTTTCCGGAGTTTTGTCAGTAGCCATAAACGTATAGTTCTCAGAAGAATTCGAAAGCGAAGTAGTACCATTTTGCCCCTAACCAGACAGACCAGACAGCCTATACTACAATGCAAAATTTCCTGACTCCATTGCAGCTATTTCTTTTTAATATCCTAACCTACTCTTTCTATTATTTCTTGGTTTTCGAATGTGATAACTAGTTCTCCTTATGCAAGATTACAACCGCGGCCCTTCTCAGGAAAACAAACACACATTAGTTTTTCTTTTCTGGCCACCAAACATCTTATCGCAATCATCTCCGACAATGGTAGCCGCTTTCGTTTCATCACTACTCACTGAAGCGGAAACAAGAAAAATCAAGGAGGCTAAGATCCTATGAAACATTATATAAAATACCCGTGCATTTTCCTCCGTTTTTCATTCCTCAGGCATTTCATTCCTCCAAGATCGATAAATTGGTGCTAGACTTGTCTGGGAGGACAAAAACATCGACACATCGGCTAGCTACGCCAAACACTTTATCCTTTATCCTTCATTGCAAATCAGTAAGTGCGAGCACCACCACGTTCTGCTTAAAGCTCATCCACCACAGTGGTAAAAATAAAAAACTCAATTAGAACGCTTCTTGAAAGTAAAGCGATCCGAGGTGCAATCACAGGGCGACACTTGCGAAAACGAAAAAAAAACACGATTAAGAAACGCTAAACTTCATTCGCAACGCCATTTTGGACCAAAAGTCACTCGATCCAGCTTTTTAACTCGTTACATTTATTCTGTTTCTTTCCCTCATGCACTTCTTTTCTCCCTCTGTTCACACGGTGAATATTGTCTGCTCAAACAGTTTTTATGCACGAATCACATATGTGAACGCTGTCTGATGGGGCAACATCTTTTGACTCACCACCACCTGTAAAGAAGAAATCTATAAATTCTTTTTATCTCTTTTTTCTCATACATTTTATTAAAATGACACGCAGATCTTATTGTATATTACATTAACTTAGATATAGTACTTAAACGGGGGTCGAAACAGATGACGTCATGTGAAAACGGCCGATATCGATCGAAATCTAGTGATCAAAATGCTCCTTGTCGAACACGTACTCGCCCATGCCGGACCCAAGTCGTTTGAGGTTCGTGACCATCTTGGCAATTTGCGAAATCGATTCCACCTAAAAGAGTCACCGTTGACGGATGAAAGATAAGCACACCACACTGCTCGGCGACATAAACCACACGCACCTGTTCGTCCAAGAATTTCGACTCCAAGAAGTCACTCATGTGTGGATCATTGCTTGCGCTTGCCTTACTGTGAAGATCCAGAAGCGATTGATTGTTGAATTTCTCAAGAGCTAGGGCAGCCTAGAAACAATCGTGGATTACTAGCAAACGAGAATAATTGCTCCATTCCCGTTAGCGTAGTAATATCATTCAAAAACATGGATGCGCAGCTTCTAGGATATTGAGGAGGATATAGGATATATTTCAAGGAGAATATTTCATATACTCCTAATCGTTTCCTGCATATGTGATCATTTTAGTTGTTGGCTGAAACAATAATGATGTTCCCTCGAAATGAAAAAAGTGTAGACAGATAACGCAGTCGGCGGTCCTTATGATTGCTAGGAAGACTGAGGGACGCCTGACGTAACACTAATGTTTCCCCTATGTGACATGAAAGCAAGAAGCAATTTTCTTCAGAGTGTTAGGAGCCACTCAAGGGGTCGTATTCGATACTTGTCTTTGAAATAAAATCGGCCAATATTTGAATAAATCACTGAGGAAGTGACTTGAGCGCTAAGATACCATAGGAGGCAAACTTCATTACTTTCATGGCTTGCACATTGCTTCGACACTCCTCCGTTGCCGAAGACTCAATATATTGAAGATTTGACTATTTATTATGACAGCTAATATCATCGACTCCGATGATAGGTAAGGTGCGTGGTATAAAGTACCGTTCGCTGTTATGGTTGTTTTCGTGGCATAACCACTTGTACCGTACAAGAGTGCGGCAGACAACGCTCTGCCCACTCGCTCACATTAATTGCACCGCTCTCTGCCTACTGTACAATAAATATATTCCACTGAACCACCGTCTCGGTCTGTTCAATTAGGGTGATAAAAACCCTAAGTCTCTAGTCACCCACTCTACAGCTAATATGTAGCCTTGGTCGACTTCTAGTGAGAGACAAGTCCGGTGTTAGTGGGTGGTGTAGTGTCGTCCAGTATTTTTTAAAATTAAAACGGTTCGGGATGAATCCCTGAGAAAAGAAGCGTAAATGATAAAAGTGTCTGGTGTTAATCAATCCGCTTGGGATACACCACCGCGTTAGCTTCAATTCGGAATTGGTTTGAAGTTTACGAACGCTTAACTAGCCTGTACAATGACTTTCGGGGGCTACCCGATGTATCAGCCCAAAGTTTTCATCCTCTCAGACATGACTGGTACCAATTTGTCGAACCCGGAGGGATGAAAGGCTTGGTGAGCACTAGGGCGGATTCGACCTCCGATCGATCGTGCAGGCAGCGGAACCTCTAACCGACTGCGCCACACTAGCATCGATTTCCAATATCTCAGCGATAGTTAGATAGTTCTAGCAATTAGTCTGGCAACCTATTCTTCACTCATTTATTCACCATTCAGTTCTCATATTTATTTTCATCATTTGAATGATCAAACTCTCATTCCTCTACAAACTCCGGTTTGCAGGATCACCCAACTCAAGTATGAGTTTGACCATTGTCCATGGATGCAACGCAAAGCACGATATTTCATGAGTACTACACGATTTTTTCCTAAATAGAGTAGAGAAACAGTAATTTCCCGATGATTTTTTTTTTCTGCGGATCATGCTTGGTCCAGTAAGCTGAGATGTACCTGGAAAGCCTCCAAAGCGCATCCCCATTCGTCCTTCTCGGGCTTATTCACTGCTTGCATCACAACTCGTCCACCTCGAAGATTTTGGAAGTGCATCAACTTGATGGCATGCTCACGTTCCTCATCCGATTGTTTGCGGAACCATCTGCAATCAATCAATCAATCAATCAGTCAATCGATATTCGCATTCCAGTTAGGGCCCAAATAACTGGAACTGATTAGAGATTTAAAGAAACGGATATGAAAAAGATCTGCTTTCGAACAACGTCGTTAACCTTTATTTTGAAAAAAAAAATCTACTTCTGACTGTTTGGAAAATTCTAACTACAAACTATGATCTTTTTATCACCTCAACTTTAAAGATTTATAGTTTTTCAAGTCTGTAATCACACTATATACGATAATTCAACCGATGACAATCTATGCTCGGGTCACAACGACAGGAGCGCTGCAGCTCCGTAAGCTGCCGTGCTTAAAGCAATGGGTGCGGTAAGGAGGAGCCGGACCCTCCTCAGGTGAAGGAAATCTAGCTCATGAGGTGCAGTTCAACTGATAAGGATCCCTTCGCCGACCGTCCAAAGTGAAGGGGTCGGAGCACCGGCTTCGACTATCGCATATATGCTTAAAGCGGCGCGGTGGAGCTAGTATTTTGGAATCGAGGTGGGACCATCCGAACTGCAGCAATGAACAGTAACAGCAAGGTAGCTTTCCTCACTCCTCGAACTTAACCGTTACGCCTCCACCGCATCGCCTTGAGCGCATCCGCTTACGCAACTGCACCAACCTTCATGTCATTTTGACTTTACTATAACACGACAGAATAGCCAGCTATGGTTTCCAGTAAAAATATTTATGAACACTAATATTATTTCCTAATACAAAACATTTTGTCGACTGATCAGCTCCAACCACCAACTTTCTCCAGAAAACATCTTTCAGAACAATAGAAACTTTTTATCACCACTTTTTCTGTGCGATAAGGGGATTAGGTGCAACCGTTGGCGATTGTCAGTTTTTTTTTTCAGTTTCCTTATGAAACAGCGAGAAAATAATAATAATAAATAATAGGGGATAGGAAATAACTTCATAAATTTCTAATGGCACTGAACTCCGTTCCTCCAATCGCTGCTATTTTTTTTTATTGTTCTATAAGTGTCAAAATAAAATAGTAAATAAAGCGGAATGACTCTTTTTCTCATTTTAAGCTGTCGAATCTTCGGAAACAAATTCTATTGAAAGTGCTTCATACATTCTTAAAAGTGTGGGCACACAGAGGACTCACAAACTTGGCAGAGCGCAGGCATACAGAGGAAACTAGTAACGACATGAAGTCCGTAAAAGCACAATTTTTATTCTTCGAACGCAGTAAAAATAACTTTTGACTGACTTTATCTGCGTCTATAGTTCGTACCTTTTTTCTTACACTTTGAATCCATAATTTACTTACTTGGCAATGTTTGGCAACGCCACATCATCACGCTCGAAGTACACTGACATTGAAAGATAGACATAGGAAGCGTACAATTCAATGTTGATCTAAAAAAAGAAATTTTTGACAACCATATCACAAAGAAAAAATATTGTAACCACTCAACTAAGGTTGTTTAAGTTAAATCCTCGAATATGATGGCGGTAATGGGATAATTGCTCGAAAAAAAAGATCGCAAAAACTAAACTTTTGCCCTCCTTCCCTTCCCTCCCTCCCTCCCTCCCATTCTCTTAAGCCTGCGTACAGTTGCCGTCGAAGATATCAAACTTGAGCAGTTCAATCAAGTTGACGCGCAGCGCGACTGCTGTAACTCGCACACGTTCTGTGCTGGACCTACATACGTACGCAATTGCGTACGCGGCTTCTCTCGACGCGCTTCGGTGCAGCGTAGCGGCTAGGAGCGTGGTGAAACTCTTGCTGGCACCATCGATCGCTGCAGTTTGCGACGGTCCCACTTCGGTCCCAACTGCTGCCTTCACCGCGTTGTTCCGAGCGCGTACACAAATCCACCGCAACTGCACTCATGAATCATGTCGTTTTTACTCGACTATAAACTCTCTTCTTTTTAAAATCCCCGAATCGAAAGCGCATCGCAGTGCCCACTCAAACTCTGGACACCTCCGCCATCGATTAAATTGCTTATCGCCGTGATTAGATACATGTGCGGTCTTTGTTTTAGGGGTTTTTTTTTCAGGGTGATTGCTCAGTTCCAGATAAGGTATTCAACATTTTCAGTGCTATTTTCTGGAAAATTGACTTGCTAGGTTTGTTTGCTATGCAGAGACGCAGGGGAATCGATCAATACCCCCAGAATCAGTGACATTTTATTTCGTTGGAAAAGTTATATAATACCGTTGCGTAATACCAGAACCTAGCTGCAAAAAGAGACCGGTTAGAAACCGCCGCTACTCGATTTCACGTGTGATTTTTTCGAAGCAGGGATTATTGCGCGACTACCGCGGTACTTCTGAAAGTCACACGTCCCACATCTCATTCCTGCTTGCCCCGAAATTAATTTTTACTGATTTTTAGTGGTTATTGCGTTCATAGTGATAGCTTTACAGTACTGTACATCCCTAACCGACCTGCTTATTGACAGCCGCTTCGACCTCCTGTGAATAGTTCATACGCACTTGTGACTCCATGATGTCTGAAAATTATTGAACTTTAAAAACATGACATTTTCCTTCAAAAATAGTCAACAAGGAGTAGGACAAAGAAGTGCGAAAGCACAAAGAAGTGGAATGAACCGCAGAACTGTGCCATAGCTGCACTGTTGAATAGAAAACGTTATCTCAACCGATTGCCGACCGATTGCGACCGTTAGTGGGCGGAGCTTAACCGCAACTGATAACAAGTGGGGAAATCTGGTTGATGAAGCTCTACAAGGTACAGGAGTAAGATCATCGGACCGCAAGAGAGCAGAATTTGAAAAAAAATTATTAAACATGTGATCCTGTACAATTATGGATCTCAACTTCGATTTATATTTGTTCGTAGGCAGATATTTTTTTATCCATTGTCCGGCTCAGTTGAAGTAAACAGATATTTTTTTTTACTTTTTTTTCCAAAAAAATCAACGATTTTACAGTGAAAGGCATCATAGGTTGGTGGAATCTATGGTCGATAATGATCAAAGATATCCAGGTGGTCAGAGAGCAGGATCCATGAAACCAGAGCCATGACAATCCATGTGGTTACCCTATGTGGAGACGCAGGATACTAAGTTGGGTTTGGTGGTTTATGTCAGGTTAAGTGTACATGGATCACAATCCAGAGAGGTTATAAGCATCATATTTTCATGACTTTTATTATTTTGATATCTAGAAGGAAAATATCCGAATGGCAGTCCTCTCCACCACTTAAAGGCAGCAAGCACCACGAAGACATGATGAGGGGATCCGTACGAAAAGCTAGAGATGGGTCTGCAGCGGATCTGGGAGAGGATCTGGAGGAGTGGTTCCGTGCATCTCGAAAAATTATCTCAAAAAACGGCTTGACAGACACCGTTTTTCACGATGATTTCAATTGCAGCGTGTCACTCTTGTGCACGCGCCGCGTCCAAGTGCGAGCGGTCCATCGAAGATTAATGATGTCTCCTCACCAGCCGATTCAGATGAAACCAATGAATACGCAGCTAAGCGGACCCGAATTTGCACATAGAGGAAAGGAACGTTCTAACATATTTTTTTTCTCTTTACGACGGTTAGGGGTCCGGGGGTAGCGCAGTCAGTAAGAGGTTCCTTTGTGTCTACACGATCGATCGGAGGTTCGAATCCGCCCTAGTGCTCACCAACCCTTTCATCCCTCTGGGGTCGATAAATTGGTA
This sequence comes from Necator americanus, assembly GCF_031761385.1. NCBI lineage: Eukaryota > Metazoa > Nematoda > Chromadorea > Rhabditida > Ancylostomatidae > Necator > Necator americanus. Next base: position 32,112,144 of record NC_087371.1, on the reverse strand, counting down.
CCAGACTTGATTGGGAGGATAAAAAAATACTGAAATGACACATCTGCTAGCCACCGCAAGCCACAAGGAGTTCGATTGGAGCGCGCCAGCCTTGTGCACGCGCCGCATCTTCCGGGCCGTTTTTTACGGCAATTGGGAAGAAACGGACGGAATCATCCTCCTCATAATCATAATCTACGACCCCGTATAGGCATAACCCACTTGAAACCCGTACCACCCCAGATTCCTGGGGTGATGTCTTTAATAATGTGCGCGATCTGCCGTGGATACGCTCAAGACGGAAGGTAAGGAAAAAGCGGCAAGATTTCTAACGGAAAGAAGTGATGATAAAAATCTAAGTTCTTATTTAAAAAATAGAGATTATATAGGATTTAAATTTATAGAGATTATTGCGATATTTTGTATATTTATTGTATTGTATGTACTATATTATCGATATTGATTATTATTATAACGATGATAATTTATATAGAATTATATAGAACTTCTATAGAAAGATTGCACTGGTCCTGACGCGATTTTGGAGGGGTTGGAGATGGAGGGATCACATCTGGCTGCTTACTAAAGAATAGTGTTTGTGCAAGAAATTGTAGATTTCTATCATAATTAAAGAGGATAGGGGAATTATTGTCGCTGAAAAGAGGTAAACCAATCATTTACTCAAACCTAGGACGGCAAACAAACATCTACAGTAACCTACAGATACAGTTAAATAATCTACAGATACAATATGATGAACAAGTAACTCAATTAAAGACAATTGAACTATTCGGAACCAAAAGAAACATCCAAAGGCACCTGTGAGGGAAGCAAATGATGATTTCCCGCCCAGTAATATGGATTTTTCTGCGAATCAATGGAGATCAGAGATCATCGCGCTGTCCTTGTTGCAGTACAGTAATATGACTTTAATTTTTTCGGAGATTTTCCTTCTTCGTCCCTTACTTTTCATCTTCTTCTCTACATACCTTACCTTTCATCAAATTATTCCACGAAACCTTACTATTATTATATTATTATATTACTATAATGTTATTACTATTATGATTATATTATATTATATTACTATAAAATATGAAGGATTTGAAAAATTTTCAACATCTCATAGTTCATGATTACTGGGAAAATGTATCTATATATTAAAGCGATTGGGAGAATCGAATAGATTCATTTTCAGCCGAATATTCCATACTAATAGAATATTTCGACCAAATCACTGCCGAATTTCTTAATAACTGCAGTAAAAAAACGGGCCGAAAGATGCGGCACGTGCACAAGACTGGCGCGCTCCAATCGAACTCGTCGTGGAAAATAGCACCCCGGGACGCTCAAAGCTACAGTTCCGGGCCGTTTTTTACGGAAATTAGGAAGAAATGGACAGAATCACCCTCCTCCGCATCATATACGACCCCGTGTAGGCGTATAACCCGCCTGAAACCCGCACCAGCCAAGATTCGTGGGGTGATGGCTTTAAATTCGGAATCATTTGAGGTTTATGAACGAGTGTACAGCCTATGCAATGGTTTGCGAGGGATGAGTCAAGTCAGTGTTTTATCCTCCCAAAAAAGTGTGGCAGCAATTCACAAACTTTGGACGGTCGAGAACCTCAGTTGGCTCTAGCACGATTTCGAACCGTTGAGCAAGTTATCGTGGTCGAATCTCTCACCAATTACGTTGCACCCGACCAGGAATAATGAAAACAAAGATATTTTTGTAAAAGCAACTGAGTACCTCCTTCTTAGATACAAAGAAGTTATATTTCACAGTACAATTATAACAGCCTATCTGCAAAATTATGTAAGTTATGGAATACTGTACTATACGATTCTACAAAATTTCTTTTTCAAGTGAGCAATTCCACTTTTTCAAACCACTAGACTTCATAAACTGTGCAGACATGATCCAAGATTGATTTGATGGATTTGATCTCCTTGGAAGATGAATGAAAGATCGGGAAAGAACGAGGGAAAACAAAACCGTTGAGAAGTTAGAAAGAACGGAAAATTTTCTGGAATACTACATGGGAAGTTTGCAGCGCACGTCACAAACGAAATGAGTACCGCAAACAATTTGTGTCAAGGATTTCACATCGACGTAAATGTAAAGAAAAAGTCTACGTAAGGTGCGCAACTCGTAAATGGGAAAAGAACCAACCACACAAGGTCAACATGTCATTTCTAGACGAATAAATGATCGAGCAATGACAAAACAGCTATTATTGATTGAATAGAAATCAATAGTTGAATCGTTGAATTGTATGTACGTAATGTCTATGGGAATGCTATGCTATGTACAGAGATCACTGGAAACACATGCCTAACGCGCAGGCGGATGGCGCTGCGATGTGCAGCTGACGGTCGCACACCCAGAGAGACAAGGAAAAGTTTACTATGCCGATCCGTAAATCAATTTTTGTCATTCCCGCCGCGCGGAAGACCGAAGGTCAAACGAAAAACCGTTGAAAAAAAAGTCGAATGGAATGATCAAAGGCATCACTCCACGAATCTGAGGTGGTACGGATTTCAGGTGAAGTATTCGTATACGGGATGGGAGACTACTGGGGGGTGATTCCGTCCATTTCTTCCTAATTGCCGTAAAAAACGGCCCGGAAGATACGGCTTCGGGCATTCTGGTGCGCTGTTTTCTACGAAGAGTTCGATTGGAGCGCGCCAGCCTCGTGCAGCGCCGCATCTTCCGGGCCGTTTTTTGCGGCAGTTAGCAAGAAATGGACGGAATCACCTCCTCTCCATAATCTCCTATCCCTTATAAGAATACTCCACCTGAAATCTGCACCACCTCAGATTCGTGGGGTGATGCCTTTAATGATCACACACTTTCATTGAAACGTTGACTGAATCCTTCAACAAAGAAAAAAGAACCTCTGGGACAGAAAATTTGCGAGAATGTTCTTCCACGAGGTCCCGGGTTCCGCATAAATCACAAATATTATATTTTACTACTTTCATAGCCACCGGGTCTGCCTTGTTAAGACTCATTGTTAGAAGTGTGACAGCGAATTGCAGATAACTTCCTATATCCGATATTTCCTTCCGATTGGAGGAAATCTTTACTTTTTTTTCTTTTTCTTCACCGGACCACTTCCACTAATAAAATTAGAAAGTCTGAGTGAAAAAAAAAGAAATCAAAGTTTTACATTATCCACATCTGCTAGTTTTCAAAGAACCACTTTTTTTATTTTCCTCGAAATCTGAGTCCGAAAAGGTCGTTCCGATGAATAAAGGATAAAAGATAAAGGATAAAGTGTCTGGCGTCAATCAATCCGCTTGGGATCCGCCACCACGTTCAGGTCAATTCAGAATCGTTTGAGGTTTACGAACGTGTAACTGGCCTAGGCAGTGACCTGTGGGGGCTAGCCGACGGGTCAAGTCAGTGTTTCTATACCTCCAGACAAGTCTGGTATCAATTTATCCAGACCCCGGAGGGATGAGAGTCTTGTGAGCACCGGAGCGGATTCGAACCTCCGATCGATCGTGCAGGCAGGCAACGGAGCCTCTAACCGACTGCGCTACACCTGCTTAAAAAAAAAAAAATCCTCAACAAATAAATGGAATAAATCAAAATTATGAATATATTAATAAAGTATATCAGTCCAAATTCTTTATTAATAATACGGATAATAATGTACAAAAAAACGTCCATATTCACCGTACAAGCCGATCCTGCCCACACATCATGCTCGTCTACGATTTTCAGCAACGTTCTAGAAATTTCTATAAATTTTTCCGTGGAAATCCTCAAATTGAATGACCTCAACCGATGTGATTACTCTTATCAAAGCCTCTTAACCAATCTCATGTTACTTATGGTTACGGGGTAGGCGATTAAGATAGCGGCAGTAGTTCGTTGCGTGTGTTGATGTTGAGCGATAAATCAGAGATCATAGTGCATTTTCTCGAGACAATACATTTATAACCTTTCAATGTCAAGGATTTCAAGGACACCCGTAAACGGAAAGAGCGTAGCGAATCTTCCAATGTTTCACTGAATTTTTAACTTTTTATAGATAAATTTTATAGTTTTTATTGTGGTTTTATAATTTTATAAAGTATAAAGTTTTATAATTTTAATTTTATAGTTATAGATAGATAAGGTAAGGATTTTATAGTTTTTATAGATAAATTGATAGATAGCTAACCAAATGATGATCACATAACCGTTTCGAGGAGCGCCCGCGTTCTGTGTGAACTTGCTGGCGATGCTGCACCAATTTTGTAGTAGAGCGCGCTATTTTTTCCCACCACGTAACTTCTTTTCTTCACAGTATTTTCACGTGACCTAAACTCTAAAACTTCTAAAATCAACTGAAAAGTAGTCGCACGTAGCTTACGTGATGACCTTGACTGTTATCAGTAAGGAAAGTGGAGAAAACAATGCAAGACCGAGATTACCAAACCGCTTATCAGCGCGTACGTGACTGAAAAACACGCGGGTACGTGCCGACGATGGCGCCACAAATGTTCCCTGTTTTTGAATCGAAGTAAATAGTTTGGACTGATATTTTGCCATTAAGGGTAACAGCAATTTTCACAAATTTTTCCAATTGTTTTTGTGTGTATTTATAAACTTTGGATTAATTTAAAGCATAAAAATAATAGTGAAATTATTTTAAGAGAAGAAAAATTGAAAAATTAAAATATAGATATAGAATATAAAGTATAAATATATGAAGTATAAATGAAAATAGAAATCAAATTGAAATGGTAATTTCAATGGGAATGAGAGATAAATCCCTTCTTAGTTTTATAATAAACTTTTGTAATATCTTTCTGATGTGTAAAAATAATTATTTAAACAAATAGTAATTTAAATATTTATTTATTTGATAAGGGGCGTTTGTAGCGCAGTCGGTTAGAAAGAAAGAAAGAACCCTCTCCGCCGAACACAGAAGTGCCTGGAACGACCGAAGGCCACACGTTGTAATTCGAACAAAAGTAATTGGGCCGGTGTAGCGCAGTCGGTTAGAGTTTCCGCTGCCTGCACGATCGATCGACGGTTCGAATCCGCCCCAGTGCTTACCAAGCCTTTCATCCCTCTGGGGTCCGGATGAATTGGTACCAGACTTGTCTGGGAAGATAAAAACACTGACTTGACCCATCGGCTAGCCCCCGGAAGTCATTGTATAGGCCAGTTACACGTTCGTAAACCTCAAACGATTCTGAATTGACATGAACGTGTTGGCGGATCCCAAGCGGATTCAGCGGATCGCCAGAGACTTTATCCTTTATCCTTTATTTATTGGTAGTGGATCATTTAGTCGACTACTGCAAGTGCAGTGTTATTTTCAAGACTAAGGACAGTAAAAACGATGACTTCAGTGGAATCTGTGTCGTATACCTTAAACCTGCCCTAAAAGACTCCTACTGCTGCAAAATGACGTGAACAGGGAACAAACCGACACAGTTCCCAAGCGCTTGCATACAAATGCAACTGCAGTGCGAGTGAGTGGTCCGCGCTTAGACTCTGAGGAAGGAGTCAGAGAAATGCTTCGCTGCAAAAGTGCCTACCGTAGATCCCTCGGACACGGACACGCAACAAGGAGATGCGGTGATAAAAGGATAAAGGGCAAAGTATCTGGTGTTAATCAATCCGCTTGGGATCCAACCCCACGTTCACTTCAATTCAGAATCGTTTGAGGTTTACGAACGTGTAACTGGCCTATACAATGACTTGCGGGGGCTAGCCGACGGGTCAAGTCAGCGTTTTTATCCTCCCAGACAAGTCTGGTACCAATTCATCGACCCCGGAGGGATGAAAGGTTTGATGAGCACTGGGGCGGATTCGAACCTCCGATCGATCGTGCAAGCAGCCGAACCTCTAACCAACTGCGCTACACTCGCGATGCGCGGATGTTGTCGTATATTGTTTCTCGCAGCCTTGGTGTGATTCAAAACGTTTTCAACTGCTTCATCATGACATCTAACAAGAAAATGCTTTTTGTTATTGTTGAATGGTTAAGATCGTATTGATAAATATTACTATTATGAAGAAATCACCATTTCACCTCATTCAACTTTCAACAGTCATCATGGCAAGTGAGTTCATCAGCATGGGCGCGATTCTCTCCCACCCAAGAATCGTTCTTAATGAAACGATGTTTTTCTTTTAACAAAGACTTTTTTTCAGAAACAACAACGAAACCAAAGAAGTAAGTGCGTATTGGCTGTTTGGAAGAAACCGGATTCGAAAATCTTTCTTACAATTGTAATTTAGATCACTTGAAATCGGCGAATTCGGAGCAATTCTGGATAAATTGAATAAACTTGATGATACTACAAAATATGCCCTATTTGGCGTTGGTGCATTTATGTTGTTAATTATACTATGCTGTATATATCGCATATGTTGTGGAGGTGAATCGGATGCTGAAGCTGAAGCAGAAATAATTCGACGTACGAGGAGATCTACGGTGAGAATCACTATTTCCTCTACGTAAATATTTTCGCTAGCACAGCGATCGCATATGGCGTAGTCTTGGACGTAGCTTGCGACATTGTGTTCTCTGAATCCGAAAATCCGCTTAGGGGTTTCACAAAATCACTCGAAAATACTTTATTATACGACAGAATATCTCAAGATATCCGAAAAAAATGTGATGTGGTGTAAATATGGGTTCTCCAGGTCACTCTAAGAACTACTTAAGGACATCACCCCAGACGGCTCGGTTTGCGGTTCCTTGCGACGTCCTCTATGGCAACGCGCCACCCTTGCGCCCCGCCCCCGCCTGCAATTCGTCGAAAATCCATTAGGACCCCCCGATAGGCAATTCATTTCATTCGAGGGGCGGGGCGCAAGGGTGGTGCGTTGCAATAGAGGACGTCATAAGGAACCGCGTACCGAAACAGTCTGTTTGCAGTGATGCGGGGAGAGATGAGCGGGACTACCCCCGTCTCCATAATCTACGACCCCGTATACGGATACTCCACCTGAGATCCGCACCGCCTCAGATTCGTGGTATGCTGCCTTTAATGAAGAGTCGTGTTTCAAACTTTGCACTTTCTGAAAATTTTTCCTTCTGGGCACTGTAGATATGGTTACTTGAGCGTCAGCTTAGTTATTGTAGTTACGAAGATTTGACAAACAATTCTTCTGATTTCTCATTTTACGGAAATTTTCTTCTTATTCAACGTTCATCGAATTTTCCAGGATTTTTTTTTTTTAGTTTTCCTTCAAGTTTGTTTGGTTTTCTTTAGTTTTTTCAGGTTTTCTTTTTTCGTATCAAGTTTCTTTTCGCTAAATTTAACTATTGGCAAGAAAAAACCTTGTGTTTGTTAAAATACGTTTTCAAAAATGTTGATATTCACATATTTCAGGGAGAGTCACATGGATATCAAAGTTCCCATTCTGGTTCGAGAGGATCCAGGACACCAGCATACAAATCTCCACCGCGAGAGCATCTGCCATCAAGAGAACGCCCTAACGAATGGGATCAATCCGGAAAAGATAGAAAATATAGAAATGAACGAACAACACAAGATGATCAACCATCAGCGTACGTCGATGATGTGCCACAGGAAAGAGGACATCATCGACGAATAAGAAAAGCGACGACAAAGTTGAGAAAACTTTTACGTTTAACCAAAGAAGATATAAAAAGGGGAAGTGGTGCACCATCGCCCGAAACACAAACTAACATACTCGATGCGTTAGGATCCGTGGAAGGAACAGCACTAACTGGTCGAACGGCTACGGAAGGGACTGGTGGGCGGACCGCAGGTACCGTAGGCACGACCGGTACCGGCGGTACATCGGCACCCGGTTATGAACCAGCAGTGCCATATATGCAACAAACTCAAGGAACGAATGAGGCACCGAGATGGTATTGATTGACACGGACGTGGAACAGTGTCATAATATCAATATTTTGCAAAATTTTCACATACTAAATTTATTGACTAAGACCTTTTTACAGAAAATAGACTTTGTGCATATTTAGAATAAAAAATGGTTTTAAAAATTGCCCATGTTTGACTGTTTTTGAATTTTGTCACGTTGAAAAGTAGTTTTTAATTGATTTTCTTGAGCTATGGCCAACAATGGTATTGATCTTCCTTTGGTATTGATCTTCCTTCATTAAACAACAGCTAACGTTTCGACGTCTTCGCCTTCGCGAGCGGCCTGGAAAAAATCGATTTTAAAAATATCCACACATCCACATTTGCAGATAAACTGAACGCATGAGATCTTTTTTTCAATCCGTCCATTACGGTAGAAGTGTGCAGTGAAGGAGAAAGCGAAAAAAATCTATCCGTCAATCCTTGAATCCAATGTTAGCCAAGAATTGCTTTGAAAAAATCTAGAAATATGCGATCTATTCCAGTTTCCCTTGGTAATCGAGAAAAAAGAATGTGAATCAGCTCTGTGTGACACCATCTTTCCAACGATGCAACTTATTTCGGGCAATAGAACGAGGACAATCCGCAAACGTGTCCGTTATTGTACAGGAGGTGAAGATTCTACTGCCTCATTGAGTCCGTTAATTTGATTGCTGAAGTTGCCGCGTAAAAAGTTGCATCGTTGTGCGGACCGGATCACGTAAGGCTGTTTCGCACGTGTTTCCTGGAATACTAAAGGGAATTGAGGGATCATGAGGGATCGGCCCGTCATCAGCATCGAAAATTACACCATATGCTGCGGCGACGCTGATGAGAACAAAGTAGGTGGCTGCGCGATAGCTGTGAGGAACGATTACAAGAACCTGGTGGAGGAATTTGGCTCAACGTCGTCTAGATGCGCCTTTCTACGACTGCGGGATCGCAGAGGACGTAAACTCTGGATCGTAAGTGCTCACGCACCTACGGAAACCGCTGAGGACAACAGTAAGGACGGCTTCTATGATGAACTCAATGCGTTGATGTCTAAAATAGCAAGCCAGCAGGTGGTCATTATCGGAATCGACGCAAATGCGAAGATGGGACTCGAACAGCAATCCGATGTGCTAGGAAAATGGTACTATGCAGCTGAGCGCACGTAGGACAACGGTTACCGTCTGGTCGACTTGTGCGAACAGACGGGCCTCATCATCGCTTCCACGTTTAAGAGGAATCATCGACGCCATCAGCTCACGTGGCAGGGGTCAACCCTTTTAACGCCTGAAGAGCGGAAGATGAGGACTCTTAAACTTCAGCTCGACTACGTTCTGGCGAGAAACATTCCTCAGTCAGATGTCCGAAAATCTAGAGCTGTTTGGGACGTCGCATTCGACTCTGACCACCGTCCACTTCTTCTCAGCTTCAAGTTACGGTTCCACAAGAGAAACCGAGGAGTTCCTCTCCAACCGAAAATCGGCAGGTCTGAAAGACGATGAATGCAGAAGAAAATTCTGCCAACGTGTGTCTATTCATGTTGGAGTACGGACCAGGAAGAAGCTTAGCGATGATGATTCCTTCACAAAGTGCATCCAGGACGCTGCAAGGGAAACGCTCCCGGTTCTATTGCCGCGGAAGAAGTTTGCCTTTGCATCTGCGAAAACAAAATCCACATACAATTCTGTATGTGTCGCGCGCAGCGCTGGTGACTTCAGCTAGGAAAAGCGTCTTAGATGGAAGCTGCGTCGTCAACTGCAGCAAGACCGCGATAACGAGTGAACGTCAAGAGCGATGGAGTTTGAGAAGGCGTGGGAGGACAGGAACCCGCGGAAAACCTACGCAAAACCTACCTACCTACTAAAACAGTATAGCGGCAAAATGAAAAGATGTTCCCATGTCCTCAACACTGCTAACAGGGTAGCTGTCGGTGAAGCAACCCTTCCAATTTGGAATTAACACTTCAAGACCTTGCTGAACCGGCTAGCACCGTCAGCTCCTGAACTCGAACACGTTCATAGACCGACATATGCGGTTAACGAGGAGCCACCGACCGAGTCGGAGGCCCTGGTCTGTATTCAGAAAATGGAGAATGGAAAATCTGGTGGAGACGACGGGATTAGCGCAGAAATGCTAAAATATCTTCCTCCGTCTGGGATTCGTGAGATGACAAAGATCATCCGTTCAATATGGATAAACGAAAGGATATCTGATTCGTGGAGAAACGCTATCATAATTCCCCTCCACAAGAAGTTATCCGTCATGGACGCAAGGAATTATCGAGGAATCTCTTTGCTGCGTGTTATGTACAAGGTACTGGAGCGCATTATCCTGGACCGACTCATTAAACATCGCGAAGAAACAACGCGCGACGAGCAAGCTGGCTTTCGTCCTGGCCGATCTACGATTGACCAGGTGTTCATCGTCAGGAGAGTGATCGACATCTGACAGCGGTATTCGAAACCAATGCAACTAGCGTTTCTGGACTTTGAAGCCGCGTTCGACTCTCCTCACCGAGGCCGTCTTCTCAAAGCGCTTCGCGCCGATGGAGTACCAGGAAAGTTCGTTCGCTTGCTTGATGACATGAATCAACGAACAACTGCTGCAGTTCGAACACCAGCCGGATGTACAACACGGCTTGAAGTGGTAACTGGAGTAAGACAAGGGACGGTGGCAGGACCCTTCCCGTTCAATTTCGCCATCGACGACATGCGAAGAACAGTCGACCAGTGTCCTGTCGACATTGTCTTAGCACCATCAGGGTGCCCCTTGACTGACCTCGAGTACGCCGACGATGTTGTTATATTCGCAGAAAGCAGTACGAAACTTCAACATGTTGTCAACCTTGTATCGAAGCTGGTTGCAGCCTACGGACTACGTCTACGCCCTGATTAATGCAAACAGATGTGGATCTCTTGGAGAATCTCGAACGGGAACCAGGGTGGACGGACAACCGATAGAACTCGTCGATGAGTTCTGTTACCTGGGCTGTATGCTGAAGAACAACGGCAGCTACGAGAGAGATGTTCAGCAGAGATGCGCTAAGGCCACTTCGTAATAGATTTGTAAGGTGATGCGCCCACAAATCTATTACGAATTGTGATGATTTGTGGGGTGATGCATTTAAATTCGGGATATTACGATATTGACCATATGAGGGGATCATTCCACGATTAGATAGGAGCAGGATGTAATTGATGAGTTGGGTGATGACCTTGGTTATTCTCAATTCCCTTTAGTGATTTACTTGACTTAATCGGCGGGCTGATGTCATCGCCTGACGCGATTACCCGCATCTTCGCCGAGGTGTGCCGTCCTTGAACACAGCTCTGCCCAACCTTCTCGATCTTCTGCGAGAGCTTGCACAGAATCAATCCATTCGTCGCTATTCCATGTTCTGCGAAACCTTACGTCTCGCCTGAACTGCCTATCCATGCCGAGTGTCCTCAGGTCCTCTTTTACCACATCAGTCCAGAACTTCCGTTTTCGGCCAGGTGGCTTCTTCCAGCTCGAACCCAACAAACTCTTCAGAACTCGTTGGACAAGGCGACCTGCCGGTCTCCTTAATATATGACCAAAGAAGCGAAGACAATTTACTTAAGCCGCTTTCGAAGGCGGTGCAAGATGTTGATATCTTCCACGTGTCATCCGCCGGTAAACCACATCAATTTCTGCGTAAAGATCTTCATTGTGGCATACCCTAGGCCAAAAGTAGCCAAGTAGCCGTCTAAGCAGCTTTCGTTCCGTGCAGTCAAACCTCTCCATAACCATTTGATGGTGCTGCCCAAGTCTCCGATCCGTACATCATGATGGGGCGAATTGCGGATAGGTAGACTCGCAGCTTGACTTCGTTGGTGATGGGGGTCGACCACAGACATTTCGTTAAGGAGTTAAATGCAGCGCTCCTTTCTACAACGAGTTCGACTGGAGCGCACCAGCTTTGTGTGCGCGCTGCTCGTCACTGAAACGCGTTACTCAAAGGATTCTGTTTAATCGAACTACTGAAAGCATAAGATGAGTTCACTCATTTCCCTCTCTTACGCAAGAGGGTCTTCTTTTCCGTTTCTATGAAATTTTGTGCGAGAGATAGTTTTCCAGCATTAATACAACCGGATTACATCGGCGATCGGTTCATGAAGTTTTTCTTTAAGGATGTGAAAATCTGTCTATAATTCCAAATTGGGATAAATACACGGTTTATCTAGCTTACAGTATCCGTATACCGTCTGCACTAATTCACCAAAAAAAATCCATGTTTATTTCACACAAATGAGCGCCGATGACTACCAACCGTGTAGCAATGTCTCTTACTAAATTCATCATTCTTGCCGTGAGCTTATCTCGCACAAAATTTTTGAAGGCTCGGAAGATGCGGCTGGGGCACAAGGCTGGAGCGCTCCAACCGAAAATAGCGCCCCGGAACGCCCGAAGCCGTATCTTCCGGGCCGTTTTTCACGGCAGTTAGGAAGAAATGGACGGAATCACCCTCTTCCTCATAATCTACGATTCCGTAAACGAATACTTCACCTGAAATCCGTACCACCTCAGATTCGCGGGGTGATGCCTTTAAGCAAACCCGTTGAAGAGTCAGTGTTTCTTGTTTTTTTTATTGTTTTTTTTTGCTTGCGCTGTGGCCAAGATTGGTATTGTTGTTATTAACTATGTTTACTTATTTGTATTTTATTAATTAATTAATTTATTTATTATTTGCTTATTTTGTTCTTCTTACTTTTATTTTATTTGTAATGTTTATTAACAGCTAATTGGATGGCGTTTTCGCCTTCAAAATCAATAATACCAATCTTGGCCACACCTTAAGGAAATCAATAAAAGAAACTAAGATAATCAATAATAATAAATAAATAAATATATCAATAAAAAAACTATTTAATATGCGAAGATTCAAGCACAGTTGAACATGGGCAATATTAAGAGTTAATGTATCTTTAAGACGTTCTATCTCCTGTCGCTTCCATAGACGAATGAAGCAAATAAAGAGCCTGAAGAAGTTCCGGATCTGCCTGATTGTGATGACGAAGATGGCGTCATCAAATTTTACATCCGTTCATCTTTTTTCGCCGCAGTAGATTTAGGGGTGAAACAAAACCCCAGCATAATTACTTCTATGATTAAAGGATAAAGGATAAAGTGTTTGGCGCTAGTCAATCCGCTTCGGGTCGATCGATTCGGACCGGATTTGTCAAGTCAGTGTTTTTATCCTCCCAGACAAGTCTGGTACCAATTTATCGACACCGAAGGGATGAAAGGCTTCGTGAGCACCAGGGCGGATTCGAAGCACCGATCGATCGTGCAGACAACGGAACCTCTAACCGGCTGCGCTACACCCGTCCACTTCTACGACTACGTAATGTTAAATATTAGATCGGGAACTTGGAAAAAGCGTTAGAATTTTATGGGAAGAATCCCACATTTCGAAAACCAGTACTTATGACCTACACTTGGACACTTCACCTTTTTCAGAAGTATGACAGCGGTCTGGAAGTCCATAACAAGATATGAATGGTAATGCTTATGACCACGACCTATGTCTGCTTCTCTTTCCAGTTCCAAACCTGAGCAGCAAGCATATTTTATAAAAAGTTCAAAAAGTATTTCTTATATCAGAAAGAAGGAACGGTATGCACTCTTCGTCAGGAACACAATAGAAGCATGGAGGACCGAGCTGAACAGTGCGAGGAAGATTTTTATTTGCTCTGTTGTTCTACATTAATGAGATGCAATACTCTTACTGTATGATCGTGCTGAAAAATCTTTTTTTGGCTGTACATACAGGCAAATTATGGAACCGGAATGGCTTTAATACGGACCTTTAGTGGTATAGCACAGCGATAACTAACTGGTTATTTCAACACAGAATTGTAGACATGAAGAGGCTTAGCCAAACCTGTACGAAATTCTCCCGGATGAAATCTGTCATCGGATCATTATCGACATTTTATTTCATGCTGGAAATGCAGAGAATATCCGTCGCTGTAGTTCCATAAACTAACGGCTCTCTTAAAGAAATTACCTTAATTAGATTACTCTTAAAATGAAATTACTCTTAAAGAAAGAAAGAAATTAAAGAAAGAAACAAAGAAGGAAGAAGAAATCAGAAATGAAGAATTAAATTCCCTTTCATAAGACAAGGAACACAGTAATCTCGTAACATACGTTCACTGGTTTCCCGAGAAAGTGGAGAAGTCCCCGTTGACCAGTTCTCCGCAGACTTCTATGAGCAGATCACCACATGAAAACAAAACTTAAAGGCACCACCCCACGAATCTGAGGTGGTACGGGTTTTAGGTGGGTTATGATTATGGGATGGAGGATGATTCTGTCCATTTCTTCTTCTTAATCGCCGTATAAAAAAAAACGGCCCGGAAGATGCGGCGCGAGCACAAGGCTGGCGCGCTCCAATCGAACTCGTTGTAGAAAATAGCGTCCCGGAGCGCTCGAAGCCGCATCTTCCGGGCCGTTTTTTTACGGCAGTTAAGAAGAAATGAACGGAGTCACACTCTTCCCCACATAGGCATAACCCACCTGAAACCCGCACCACCCCAAATTCGTGAGGTGATGCTTTTAACAGCAATACATTTTCACCGTGTTCTGATCAGTCGCTTCAGTACCGTACAGTACCTATGCCTTTCCAAAAAACACCTACATCTTTTCACAAGATCATTCCACGCCGTTATGGTAATCGACACCATCAATAGTGCATCTTTACTGCTGTTAAACCATTTAGCACTCTGAGCACTGTTCTGTTTATAAGCACACGATTGCATACTCATCCACAAGCATTACGTAGCGCAGTTTCATCGAAAAACGAAGCTCCTGTTCGATTTCCCTATAAAACTAGTACGGACACACGGCTCAATCATTCTGCGGCAATGTCTATCCCGACGGCTGTAATTCCTGTGGTAAGCTCCAGTGCAGTAACAGCTTAGACCAATTCTAATGTATGAAATTTATGTTTTCTGCAGGTTCTCCATCTTCTCTTGCTCGCGCATTCAGCTCAAACCCTTCAAGTTTTGCCTTACTGTGGGAATTCACGTGCTCTCCCATCATACATTCGAGAGCCGTTGTTTGTGCATGTTGACGTGGCTAAGAGGCAAAATCCGAGCATGGTCAGTACAATTTCTCATGCGTAGCATTAAAGGCGTCTGGGACGGTACGGGTTTCAAGTGGGTTATACCTATACGGGGTCCTAGATTGTGTGGAAGAGAGTGATTCCGTCCGTTTCTCCTCCTGTATCAGTGGAAACGGACGACCCCGGAATGCTGTTTCTTATGACAGTTTATGTTGCAATGTACAACACTTTTGGGCTCCGCCCAACCCCGCCCCGCCTGCTATACGTCGAAAATCCATGCGGACGAATCGCAGACGGGGGCGGGGCGCAAAGGTGGTGCGTTGCAACAATAAGCGGGTCGTAAGGAACTGCATCCGAAGCCGTCTGTTCAGAGTACGCAGGAAGAAACGAGCAGAATCGCCCTCGTTCCCACAATTTACGAGCCCGTATAAGTATAATCGGTATAATGAGTGTTTTTAATGTCATCACACCACGGTTTCGGCGCGCTATTTTTTACAACGAGTTCGGTTGGAGCGCACCAGCCTCGTGCTCGCGCCGCATCTTCCGGACCGTTTTTTTACGGTAATGAGGAAGAAATGGATAGAATCAACCCCCCCCTCTCCCTAATCTACGATCCTGTATAAGTTAAACCCACCTGAAATCTGTACCACCTCAGATTCTTGGGTGATGCCTTTAAATAAACGCAGCATTCTTGAACAAAATCAATGAATTTGACAGTGCTTGTTTACTAAACTCTTGATTTTTGTTGTGAGCATAAAAAAACCTTAAAAATCAAATTTGCAGATTTGTAGACACACCATCTTAGAAAAATTTTGACTCCGACTTTTAACCTCATCCAACTCAGAAATTTGCAGAGGTACAGCTGTGAACTGGAAGTTCTTGCGCTCGATTTTCTAACAAATAGAAGAACTAATGGTCTGACATATACTGAATATGTCAGGTAATATTTACGTCCAGTATATTCGCATTGCAATAACTCACAGCAGCATTTTGGATCACATTTCGGTTAAATTTGCTCTAGGAAAATAGAAAAGAGAATGTAAAAAAGTTCCAACTTACACTTTAGACAAAGCGTGCACTACGAAACACTGGCTAGAGAAGCTGCCCAAAACTGGTACGGACAGTTGAGACAGGTACAGTAGTAATGTTAACTGCTTTTTATACAGTAATGTTAACTGCTTTCCCATGAAATCCTGTACTTTCAGCAACGAATAATTCAGAATCAGAAGTCAGAATGTCATTAATTTGTTTCGTCCTCTATTTTCAGATGGGTCCCAAGAGGGAATTCGGCTGCAACCTGATAGAGAAACCTTCTGGGACATACCGTGTTGCTTGTCTTTACAGATGAATACATGAATGAATGTTTAATCAAGGTTTAACATCTTTCGAAAAGCAGAGAAACTGTAGACGACACGAAGTGATGAAGTGTAGATCCAAGCACAAGAGATCAGACAACTGTGTAATGTTCCCCATGTCCGCAACTTGGTCCAAACAACCGGATCAACATTGCGGATACACTTAACAAATTGACAAATTGGTGTGAGCTTTCCACCGAGCCTAAATGACTCTTACGTATGGTCCGGCCAAAACGACATGAAGCACTGACAGCTACGTAAGCGGCTGCGCGCTCGAAGCGGTGCGGTGGAGCGCAGCGCTTGGAATCGAGGTGGGACCGCGGCGAACCGCAGAGATGGGTGGCGGTAGCGAGGATCCTTACACGACCCCAACCGCCACGCTCTGCCGCGCGCTTTGACCGCGCGGCCGCTTACGCAAATATCCGTGTTTCACGTTATTTTGACGCAGCTATATGAATTACCTCTACTCATGGATATCGCGTTCCAACAAACTATTGTTTATTACCTCCACAATAACAATCAACGTAAGCAACAACTCTATTTGTGAACACACTCCAAGTATTAAGGGAAATCGCACTAGCCTCAACCATACTTCATGACTACCTAAAAAAAATTCTTTTAAAAGGAACTTAACTTAAGAGACGAGGTCACGTTTAGGTTTGCGTGATCAATCAATAGGTCAGTTCAAACAAAATACATCACTTAGTGTATCATCGCTGTTCAATTCGTTGCTGTACTTTGGGGCATGTATGGAGCAATAGTGCTTAATCCGTTAATTGTAAACAGTTGGATGTATCCTATCTACATATCGAGAAGTGACAATGGTTGAGGCGGTGTGGATTCGGCGGTCATAGTTGTGTTTAGTGTTGTGTTCGTGGTAGTAGCTGTGGAGATTAAAATATCATCTGAAAAATCGATTAGGTTTCCTTGATCGACTTCAATTTTGTTAGATGTAGAGGCCTGTAATAAACAAGTTCTGAGTGTTTATAACAGAAAGAAAACGATCCGAGACTCACGTCAGTTCCCTTTAACATATTGACGAGATCAATATAGTTGATAACATCTTCTCCAGGTTTGTCATCATCATCTTCGTCCGCCTCTATGAGCGCAAAATCGACGAGGCGACTTACGACACGCACACGTGGATGTTTCCTAACCACGCGGACAGCCTCAAGATCAATTTTTTTAGTTTTTTAATGGCTTATTTACATCGTCGTACACCTAATTTTCTTACTTTTCTCCAACCAAAAATCTGTGACAGTTTGATTGCACATTTTTCCTCATTTGTTAGCATCGCCTCGGTAGGCCACTGAAGGATCAGGATTTGAGGATTCCCATTTAGCAATGGAATTACGCACTCAAATCTTACTTACATCCGAGGTAGTGGAGTAACCAACGTATTCCTTCGAGTATACAGGATTAAGTGGATCTAGTGATCGTTCCTCAGAGCTGCTCGTTCTCTCATTCGTTGTCTGAAAATGGTTCGCGTTCCAATGGTAACATCCAGTCTTTATTGACTCCCTCCCCTATCAAACCTTTCCCTCTGTGTCCTTTGCTGTTTGCTGGGTATCGGTAATTTTTTCTGTAGATGTACCAGAACTTTTGAAGTATCCGTTGTAATGGTTAGATGACGAACTTGATCCAGTCGATGTCTCAGAGCTGCCGTATGAACCGCTTTTATGCGGCCGAAGGCGATAGATAGAATTCGGATTTCCCAAGTAGTTTGGTAATGTCGTGCTGTCAGCAAATCGTGGTTCATCCTAAAATATTTCTCAGTATCTCCAGAAAGAAGAAACTTCTGTTGAATCGAGCGTTGCGCGCATCACCTCGAATGGATCCTTAGGCGGCCTCAAATATTCCGGAAGCAAATCGTCAAGATGCTTGTCGCTATCTCCTGATCCCAATGTTCTAGATTCATGCGGTCGGAAGTGATTTGACGAGTGACTGTAATGGTCAAGATGAACTTTTATTTGTACTACATTGAAGGTATCACCCCAGAAATCTGACGTGATATGGATTTCCGACGGCCAAACACTATACGGAGGCGTACATTGCAAAAACGAGTGGTATCTCCCTCATCTCACCCTGCCCTGCATCCCTGTAAACAGATGGCTTCGGAATGCGGTTCTTTACGACGTCTTCTATTGCAATGCGCCACCCTACCGCCCCGCCCTCCGCCTGCAATTCGTCGAATGAAATGAATTGCTTATGGTGGCGTCCGAGTGGATTTTCGACGAATCGCAGGCGTGGGCGGGGTGCAAGGGTGGCGCATTGCAATAGAGGACCTCGCAGGGACGCATTCCGAAGCAGTCTGTTTACAGTGATCCGGGGAGAGATGAGCGAGATCCCACCCGTTTTTGCGATCTACGTTCCCGTTTAACCTTTGACCCTCGAAAAACCATACCACGTCAGATTCGTGGGGTGACACCTTCAAATATTAGGCTGTAAAACAGACTTGATTTCGTATCTTCTGTGTACTTCTCTAACATAACGTCGCCCTCCCATAGTATTTGACCGTGGCGTGCGGCTATACTTACTAAAACACTATATTTAGAAGAAACTAGATCGTTGGAGGACTCCTTCTAGGAAGGTAGTCGCTGCATTTTTTATGAACATAGATGCACACTATAGCAGAATCGTTGTTGAGGGACTACTAACCATTCACGACTTATCCCAGAAACCGTCTCACTTGATCTGAAAACAATAGCTGTTTTTTTTTCAAACCACCAATTTTTTGTATAATTGAAAATTTTGAATTATTCACTGTAGATTTCATGACTTACTCGTAGCCATATCTTCTTGTGAGACCTCTTGCATAACTGTAACCCTTTCCATCTACTGGATTTGTCTCCGGCGGATATACCCTTCGATGAGCATGAGTTAAACATCTCGGAGGAAGCTTCACTGGAGGTAGAGGCATCGAAGGTTTGAATGACACTACTGCATGAAGAAGAGCACGCCAAGCCACTGAACCATGTGTTTGATATGGACAGAAAAGGAGCCAGAAATCATACACCGTTACCTTGTTCAGGTACAAGAGCACATAGTTTCGTGAGCCAATGTCGCTGATCTCGAAGCACCATCTGCTGTGCTGAACATCGTGGCCAATCCGGATCTGATAGTGGACATTCTAGAGTGGACTGAAAACACCATACTTTTCCTTAATAACTGGAAGGAACTATTAGATTTTCAAGATATAATTGAGACTTTCGTAGCAGCCCTATTTTCGAAAATACCACAAAATATAAGGCTGCGATTTTCCGTTTGTTCACTATTTTGTTCGCTTTCAGTTTGTTATTTGCAAATTTCGATTGCTTGCATTTAAAATTTTCTGGTTCTTTTAGAAAATGTTGGACCAGAAATTCATCGTTCGTGTGAGTATGCTCCACGATTTGAAACAAGGCAAGAGTGCGGCCGAACCCCTTCAAACTCTGCACTCGAGCTTTGGAGAGGACTGTATTTCGAGAAGTCGATGTTTCAGGTGGTTCACGCGCTTTCTAGACGGAGAAGAAAGTCTTGATAAAAACTCGAAGAGCTCAATTGGAGTGTTCTGCCACATCCGCCTTACTCCCCAAACATGGCACCTTCAGACTGCTACCTTTTCCGCTTGACGCTGCACGAGTTGGCTGAGAAGAGGTTCGAAAACTTCGAAGAGGTTCGAATTTGGCTGTCCGTTTACCTGCGCGCTCTATGGAGAATGGTCATTGATAATTGTGGAGAATATATCATGGAATAAAGTTTTTTTTTTCTTTCCTTGAACTGTGATTTGTAATGAAATGGGTCAGAGATCTCATTTATATCTTGACAACCTAATAGAAGCTATATGTTTGAAACGCACCCGAAGCGATGGACCACATCTACCTAATGGGCCATCTACAGGAAAGATGATGTCGTTATGATTGAATGAGGGCATAAGAAGCCTAAATTATGAATTATGAAAAGGGTGTTATTAGTAGGAATTGTACATGATATACAAAGATCTAAAGGATTGGGTCTAGAAATGACCAAGCGATCTTAAATCAGCCAGCAGATATTAGCGTATACTAACACTGCTCTCTTAGAAAATGGTTCAAATGGCAAAAGCGGTGGTTGGGCGCTCATGCGCCGTATTCTAGCGAAACTTCTCGACCGATAATTACAGCTACGGCTGAAAGAAAAGACATGAAAAAAGCGAGAGTATGAAAGAGAAAGTTTCTGCCCTTTACTTCTTTTCTAGTCACTGAACTTATCAACAAGGAGACCAAGCGGTGGGTTCCGCTTGCTTTACGGTAAGATTCCTTGGTCAGTCTTACTACGAAGAATCACGTTTTTCATGCAATAGCAGCGATTGAGGACCTTCACAGCTACGGATCCTTGTACTGCTCGCAATATATGCAGTACTTCCTCCTGAGTTTTCATTGTTTGGTTAGGATAACTTCGCCGCTTCGCTTCTAAGCTTCCCTAGGAACGAAAATAACTTATCTTTGAGGTAGGCTGAAGCAAATTGATGACGAACGGTAGCAGTATCAGAACCACGTAAACCCCGGCGCAATTAAAGGCATCACCCTACTAATCTGGCGTGGTATGGATTTTGGCTGGAGTATACCTATATCGGGTCGTAGATTATGAATACAGGTGTGGCTCCGCTCATCTCTCCCTGCATTACTGTAAACAAACGGCTTTGGAATGCAGTTCCTTACGACGTCCTCTATTGCAGTGCGCCAAATTCGACGAAGATGCGGCGCGTGCACAAGGCTTGCGCGCTCCAATCAAACTTGTTGTAGAAAATCGCTCAAAGCCGTATCGTCCGAACCGTTTTTTACGGCAATTAGGAAGAAATGGATAGAATTACCCTTATCTCCATAATCTACGATTCCGTATACGAATACTCCAACGAAAATCCATACCACGTCAGACTCTTGGGGTGTTGCCTTTAAATTCGCGGTAGCGCTCAAAGTGGACCGGTAGAGCTGGCGATGCCTCTGCAGTCTCTGGGAGCAAGCGAGGGTCTCGCTCCGATCGCAACCGCAAGTTACCCCGTGCTACTTCGGGCGCACCCTCTTCCCCCGTTGCTTCCGGTCTCAAGTGGTTTCGACCGATTTTAGCAATATGTAGATTTGCAATTGAGGTATTGCGGCCTGGATGAGCGCAGTAATCATAGCTTATCCATAAGCAGTACCGATAAAAATAAAGTCGGCAATGTTTACGTTGGTGAATAGTGTTTCTTGGCAGTGAGCCCTTTTTTTCAGCAAAAACACCCAACCACCTATCATTCTGCTGGGGGCTGTATTTTTTTGCGGTTGTCTCCATTTCCTCTATCTCTGACCTCTTCTCTACAGTCCTATCCAATGTGGGCCTCTCTTCTATGATGTTATGCATTTGTGAACGAGCAACGATGCAGCCTCCAGTATCTGCAGCACGATTCGCTAGAATTCGATTGACCTCTGTGTATTTTTCGCTTCCATATCCTAGAAAACTAGTAGATCTCCGTGGAATTCACTTTTTGGACGATCAGATGTATCTACAACTCTACCAGGCGTGAACTCGATTAGATTCATCTTGAAAAGTGCCATTAACTCAGGCCATGAAGAAGACTTGTCCGGGTATGTTTTAAAGCAGTACGGTAGCATCGCCACGGTCTGAAACGTACAGAATAACATCATCGTATCAGTGTAGATCTTTGAATGGATGCCTGATGTCCCTTCGAGATGAAGTACCAAAGTGCTATCGTTACGCCGCGTACGTTGAGACGTTTGTCCTTGTCGCATTGCGTGTATCTGAATTCAGTATCCTCTGCGTCAGCTTCGACGCACTTGGCGCCAACGTCTTCTACACTCTCAAAGCGAACACCTTCAAGCGTCAACAATGATCACTTACGCGTAGCCAACTTCGACAGCATTGATGTAAATGGGCCTAAGAAGTGTGTGGTTCCTTCGCTCGGTGAGCTGTCCAGTTGAGTCGTCTCCACGTGCAGATAATGGCTCGCCTTCGTCCCACTCGTAGCTCAGCATCCAGAAGGAATGAACCTCACTACTCTATACTGAACTAATATATACCCACTGTAATCATGACAAAACATTCTACAGACGTATATCGTCGGGGATAGTGAAACATTCCATAATACGTCAAAAACACAACCCGGTGAGATGTAAGCTGTACGCTCATTCCGTCGGGAACGTGCCGTGAAGGTGACGACAGGGTCGGAGCGACAGGACGTCGCTTTGTTTGCGCATAGTCCTAAACAAGAAACACCTGGCTTAAAGGCATCACCCCACGAATCTGAGGTGGTACGGATTTCAGGTAGAGTATTCGTATACGGGATCATAGATTATGGGTAGGGGTGTGATTCCGTCCATTTCTTCCTAATTGCCGTAAAAAACGATCCGGAAGATGCGGCGCGTGCACAAGGCTGGCGCGCTCCAATCGAACTCGTTGTAGAAAATAGCGCTCCGGAGCGCTCGAAGCCGTATCTTACGGACCGTTTTTTACGGCAATTAGGAAGAAATGGACAGAATCACCCTCCTCTCCATAATCTACGATCCCGTAAACGAATATTTCACCTGAAATCCGTACCACCCCAGATTCGTAGAGTAATGTCTTTAATAAACAATATTATTGAATATTTATTGTGTATTTTTCCTCTGTAGTGCTATTCTTTCGAAAATTTTGTTTATTGTTTACTGATTATACTACTGATGTTTATTTTAATATTGATGTTTATTTCAGTTTAACAAGTGGATTGCATCTGCTTCAAATATTCACATCATCAACTGCATTACATCCGATCTCCCCACCTTCTCATCTTAACTTTTTCCTTAGTTTTGAAGGGAAAAAAATAAATTTTAATTTCTTTAGGTTAACAAAAAAAGTTAGTATCATATGAAATATTTAATGTAGGCGAAAAATTCCCTACACAAATAGATTTGTCCGCCTACCGCAGCCAGTTGTTTTCACCAATGCACCATATGCGTGTAACCATGGTGATCCATCTGCTTCTCAGCATTTAGCGGTGTTATTGTTGTTGTTGTTGTTGAAATTCGATTCCATTGTCATTCACCGTCACCATTTCGCCACGATTTCATTACTAATGACAGCTGTTTGTCACTTACTGCTGAATATGAAATTTAGCCCAATTTCCCAGACATGTATTGTCAATTAACTACTCTTTTTAAGCAATATATTCGTCACTCATATGATTTCCCTAGAGAATTTCTTGAAAAGTTCTTGGGAAATATTAGTAAAATACTAAAAATGTGCTTGATAAATCCGTTTCTCTTAGTTAACGAACTTAAAATTATTTTCTTCTATTTCCATTTTTCATTGCTTTCATGGCGTGCCATGGATGTCCGAGCC
This sequence comes from Necator americanus, assembly GCF_031761385.1. Taxonomy (NCBI): domain Eukaryota; kingdom Metazoa; phylum Nematoda; class Chromadorea; order Rhabditida; family Ancylostomatidae; genus Necator; species Necator americanus. Next base: position 32,088,544 of record NC_087371.1, on the reverse strand, counting down.
GAAATCCCCAAATCGATGAATAAATTTATTTTGGAACGCTCAGCACTTCCAAAATTGGCATGCAAAAATTTCATTCACTTTCCACAACGAGCGCCATCATGTAATAAATTGTGTTCCTTTTCTTTTGTACTAAAATGCTTATGTCCAGAAAATCCAAAGCTTCCCCGGTTTTTCGTTGTTTCTGCAAATCGATTCTGAAATTTTCAAAAAGCATGGGGATTTCTTCTTATATTGGAGTATTCTGCATCAAATGAACAGCTATAATTTTTTTCTAACCATAGCGGTTTTCTGTTTGCGTGAACATTTTCACTTCAAACACTTTTCAAAACGTTTGAGAGAATTAAAAAATGGAGTTTTCAATCAGAACCAACCACCAACTAAGGATTCTGTCAATACAACAAATCCGTAAACGATTAGAAAGGTTTTTATTGGTTTCCTTTATTGGTTTTATCGGTCATCCCAAGTTTTCCAGTCACAGAATGACGATCCGAGTTTGGGTATGGTTACGTGGGGAATTTCTGCTGGAATCATTTCTTCCGCTAGATTTCTCTGTTCCAAAAACACCAACTGGCCGATCGGAAGCTGTCGAGCAAAACACGGAATCACCGGGACGTCGAACCGCCATTGAAGGTGCGCATGCGCTTATCGATGAGTGTCAATCAAGGAATTTGGACCGTCTAGGGTTAGTAGTATGTGAAAATTATTTTTTTTCTAATTTTCTCATTCTCATCCGAGGCAGCGTATCCCGAAATTGACGTTGTAGAGATCTTACCACAAAAGGATGAGAGTAGAAGTATAGTTCATAGGTAAGAGCGTGATCCCTCTCAATTCTTTTAGCAATCCAGAAAAAAAAGGTGTGAGGAGCAGCCATACCCTTTACGGTGCTACCTTTTTACGCGATAGAAGGCAGACAACTCCATTGTCGTTCAATGCCCGGAATTCAATGAATATAACTCAAATAAGCCGCGAAACCCCACTTGCACAAGCGCAGAAGCTCTTCGAGTTCCAATCCCTCCTCCGTCTCAAGTAAATTCCATTGTAATAGGGACGGGGATCATAAAAGGCTCATTTCTAATTTAATTAATTAATTTAATTTTAATTAATTTAGTTCAATAATTAAATTAATTTTAATTTCACGCGCTTTTTCCTGGATTATCAGTGATCAGGGGCGGGTGTAGCGCAGTCGATTAGAGGTTCCGCTTCCTGCACGAATCGATCGGAGGTTCGAATCCGCTCTAGTGCTCACCAAACCTTTCATCACTCCGGGGTCGATAAATTGGTACCAGACTTGTCTGGGAGTACAAAACACTGAGTAGACCCGTCGGCTAGGTCCCACAAGTCATTGTAGATGCCAGTTACACGTTCGTGAGCCTCAAATGATTCCGGATTTGAGCGAACGTGAGGGCGCATCCCAAGCGGATTTATTAACCCCGATCACTTTATCCTTTTATCCTTTACCAGTGATCACGCTCACACTCGTGCACCTCTCCTTGCTCTGCCTGTCAAAAGATACCAACACCAACAATTTTTTCAAACTAGAAGGCTATTCTATTCCTTGAACACTAGAATACCGCAAATTTCCTGATAATATGAGCATTTCAGTGTCATCCAGTGGTCTCAAGTTGTCGAGGAAATCGGACTAGACAACGTTCTAAGTGAAGCTGTTTTCCGAAATGCTTCCGGAGCAGAAGTTAGTGATTTATGCTTGAAAACTTAATCAGTTGTGGAAATTATTCTGTTCTCTATAGTGGCGTTTAATTGACTGCTTGAGTTGTGCAGTTGCGGAACAGGGAGCCCTAATTGATTACGGCATTTCTCGGCAGGAACCACTGCACGTGTTAGTGTAGAAAAGTATAGAAGTTTGTTGAATATCGTGCGCTCCCACAGCGGCGCTTATGTTCATTCGGGCGACCGCGCCGCACGGACATTTCCCTTCCGGACATTCCCTCTCCTTAAGACCTTACTTCCTATCGGAAGAACGTTATTCATGCAACTAAATACTTAAAATTATTGCTGTTATCAAGCAGGACAACTTGTCATTGCCGAATGCAATATTTTCCACTCTTTGATTTCTTAATCGCTCTAAAATCGTTTCCAAGGAACTGGAATTCCAAAAAACTCCAACAACTGCCCCAACAGAAAAACTGATTTCCAACTTTTCTCACCTTTTTTTCACCCTGACCTTGTTGAAACGAACGATTTTTTTCTGAGGTCTCCATATTTCTTGTCCTTCAGCATATCCTTGATGATCACTAAAGAAAGGACTGTATTAGAGTGGAATTTGCACCGATTCCTACGTTGATCGACACTCTGCATCTTTCCAAGCGGACAATGCGTTGCGTACTGCGCGAAATTGCATAGTCGGGTCAAAACGACGAACGGTGCAGCTGCGTAACAGATTGCATAAACGATCGAAGCGGCGAGGTCTAGCGTAGCGGTTGGAAACGAGGTGGGACCATCGCGAAGTATAGCGATGAACGGTAGTAGAAAGGGTCCTCATTCGATTCTAACCGCTACGCTCCACCGTACCGCTTCGACCGCAACTGCATACGCAACTGCACCGTACTCCGTGACCACACGTACTCGTTTCAGTGGCAGAAACCACCCTGCGAAAACATAACACCTGTCCTATGAATTTTCTTCGATTTTCTGTCTTAGGGTCCCTGAAAAAGCGAGGTGAGCACAAGGAAAATTTTTTCAAAATAATTCGTTTCTATTCATTTCAGACATTCGCGACGTTGCCGATTCTAGCTCTACACATGCTTCTTGTGGGTTTGGAGTATTTCTCGTACGAATCCGATGAGTAAGTTTGTTGCTCTGCTCGTTTTGCAATCATTTGAATAAATAAATAAATAAGTAAATAAATAGTAATAAATATCATTTATTGAAAAGCAGTCCCTGCACTGCGTACAGCACAAATTTTTTCCAGAAAAATCTTTAAACTGTAATCATTTACAAGAATGTTGCCCACTCAAAACAAAAAAAACAGGTGTTACCGCGGGTTTTCGGCTTTCCGGCTCTGCTGGCTTTTCCCTGCGAGTACTACCTATTCCCTACTGAGCGTATCGGTCGGGTCAATCACTACAGATGTGACGCGTGAATCCAGAAAAGAAAAAGGGATCCAGTACTAACCCTGGATAAATAAATCCATACCTTTTGTTGCAAATGACACTTATTTCGACCCTTCTTTTCATAACCCCCAAAATCCTAATAAGATCACAAATTTTAGGGAAATGAACATGAGAGGAGACATTGTTACGGCTATGGTTCATGAGCAAATGGGTACGTCTTTCTTCGAAGCCAGGGACGGAACAAAATCCCACAGTTTTTTTTCCCGAAATGTTATTACACCCTTTAGAGGACTTTATTTGTGTCATGTATCGATGTGCTACCGGATGTCCGAGAAATGCGTTCAAAAAGGATAAATTGCGAATTTCTGGTTCACAAATGGAAAAGGTTCGAACGGAGTCATAAGTCCTTAATGACTTCACGTCAACATTAAGTTGATTTAACCCACATTCTTCAGTTCCTCTCTACTTTGGACGTATTGTTCGAGGGTATGACGGAGAATGATGAGGATATGGACAGTCATGATGAGATTGTGAAGGTATCTGTCATAGCTGAGCAACTTTGGCTGAATAACAATGAGGTATATTCTTACTTACTACCTAACTTTTACACATAAAATAATAACGCATAACATTTATATTTAGTGGTTCTCTATTAATCCTGTAATACGAAACTCTAGAAATAGATTGAGAACTATAAAATTATGGTAGGAGCAAAATAAATAAAGATTATTTTTTTTCTCTAAATGATTGCAAGAAGAGTCGATAAAATAAAAATAAAATAAAGTAATAAAAAGTCGACCCTTACAGATGAGTAAACATCGCAGACGAAACTAGCAATACTTAGATTAAAGGCATCACCCCACGAATCCTGGGTAGTATGGATTTCCGTTAGAGTACACTTATATGGGTTCGTAGATTATGAATACAGTGGTGGTTCTGCTCATCTTCCTGCATCACTGCGAGCAGACAGCTTCGGAATGCGGTTCCCTACGATGTCCTCTATTGCAACACGCCACCCTTGCGCCCCGCTCCCGCCTACGATTCGTCGAAGAATCTGAAGGAAATGGGCCCAATTTTCACATTTCTCCCCAAGCCGGGCAGAAAACACGCAATTTGTAGACGCCCCAGTAGGCTATTCATTTCATTCGACGAATCGAAGGCGGGGGCGGGGCGCAAGGGTGGCGCACTGCAATAGAGGACGTCGTAAGGAACCGCATTCCGAAGCCGTCTGTTTACAGTGATGCAGGGAGAGAAGAGCGGAGCCACCTCTGCATTCATAATCTACGGGCCCGATATAGATATACTCCAACGAAAATCCATACCACGCCAGATTCGTGGCATGATGCTATTAAGATTGATATTCATAAGCAGACCACGGTAGCCTCCTGTGCCTTGCTCTGCTCCAATCGCACGATTCTTTATTCTTTAAGGAGATTTCTTTTTCTACTCTAGATTTTTCTATGCGAATATTACCAACCAGGGTTGAAAAGCAATACTACTACCATACTAACACAAAGGAAATTGTAGCTGTTGACACAGCACCAGCATCAAAGAGTCCAGCTATTGAAGCAAACACGCATGAAAATAACAATCGTAGCGTCCATCATTTATTTTCCTATGAGCATCGCGTTTAAACGGAATAAACAACCATTTCAGATTTCTATACGAAAATTCATCAACAACATGAAGCAATGCCTTGTCCAAGATCCATTCCAAATAGATGATCTCTCCATGGAAAAAGTACGATTTTTATTCAAAAAAAAAGAAAACTACACTGATGAGGCATCTGCATTTTTTTCCAGCCCTCCTCTTCTCCTCGTAAAGTAACCTCTCTTGCGGGATCTCGAAGAAAAGTGACAGTTTCTGGATGGCAGAGATTTCAGTTGCTGTCTAAGGTGGTGGTGTTTTTGGGAGATATTGGAAAGTTATAGAAATTGCATGAAGATCTCAAAAAATTGATAATAATACCATCTTAGCCTGTCTACAAAGACGTTCATCTGCGAATTTGCTCTAGCAAAAATCCGTCGTCGATGCTTGTTGCTCCATGGAGGTGCTTTCAGACTTTTCTAACTATGTGCACTACAACCATCACATCACAAAAACTCTTTTTTTTAAATTTCAGATGTCGTTCTGTAATTGTTGACAACGTTCACTCCTGTTCCGCCATCGTGCTGGGACCTACATATGGTACAGTGATTCTTAGAGAGGTGAGCGTCACACCTATGTACGTACCCATCAACCTATCAACCCATCAATTTGATCAAGTCATCCTTTCAGTTGTTGCAGGTACGAAATACGAGCATCACCATTGCATGCAAACAGCTCCATTTATGGAATTGTTCCGATGTTATCGTATTCCTGCATTCTTTGAATCCACCAACTGTTCGAACGTGTAACGGAATCCGATTTGCTCCCTTTAATGTTTCCTACGAGGTGATTTTGATGGAACAGTCAAAATGTAAAGCTCCAGTTTGTAGAGAAGGAAATTATAGGGTTTGGAAGAGGAGATGTCCACCACCGGTCTCAAAGCAAGTCGATATAAGACACCCAAACACGTGATCAATGTGAGTCAAATTCAGTTTTCAATGTGAAAATAAAAAAGGAATATATGTATATGTAAGGTAAGATGGCTAAAATTCTTAAGACCCTATGTGAACCACGTTCTGGTGACTATAAAAATGAGGGAACATAGAATTCATAGTTATAACTAACTTATTGATCGACGAGCGCGTGTTACGGTGTGTTAGCGCGAGTATATTCATCCTCGCAAGGGTATGTCGCCCTTAGACATAACCCATCCTGTTGGATCCTCAGCTAGAGCTCGCATAGAGTCCATCTATTCGTCGCTATCCATAATTGGCGAGACTTTACGTGTCGACTGAACTGCTTGTCAACCCCCAAATTTCCTCACATCTTCCTTTACTATATACGTCCTGAACTCCTTTTACGACCATTAGGCCTTTTCCGGTCTAGATCTGGGAGCAACCTTAGGGCAACTTGGACGATCAGACGATCTCCTCGTAACGTGACCAAAGAAGCGATGATG